>NW_028301697.1:924571-1232761 GCF_051225735.1 Oryctolagus cuniculus | reverse complement strand
TGGTTTTGATTTGCATTTCTCTGATTGCTAATGACCTTGAACATTTTTTCATGTGCCTGTTGGCCATTTGGATTTCCTCTTTTGAAAAATGTCTATTGAGGTCCTTGGCCCAAGCTTCAAATGCCTATTTGTTGTGTTTTTTATTTCATAATGGGTACTCTGCCCAAACTCTTGTTTGTATGCCTTCAGAATACAAAATTTGGGAAGGAAGAAGGAAAAACCAACTCAGACCCAGAAATCATTTAGGAAAATGCCGATCAAGAAACCACAAATCAGCTGAGGTACCCAAAACAATGACAGCAAGCCAGAATTGGAGCAGGCCAACAGCTGTGCCCTGTTTGAAAAAGAACCATCCTCTTCTGCCCTGAACTCCATATTCCAGCCTCAAAACCAAAGCTCATATCAGAAAATTCATTACAAATCATGATAAATAAGAAAAATGAGAAAAAAGCCAAAGAAATGCAAGAATCCATAATGATATTGGGCTTGATTTAGTCGCAAGGAAACCGGTTGTCCCGGATTCTTCCATCCCTCCAGCTGAATGCCTGTGGAATTCTGACTGAATTAACCTGGAAATCGCAGAGAAACTCAGTTTGGAGGCAGTTAATATCTGACACCTCAGCCAAAGTGTTCCATTTGATTTTCCAAAACACAAAAACTCACCTTGGTTGTGTTACCTGTAGATTTCTAAGCTTCAAATGCCTATTTGTTGTGTTTTTTTATTTCATAATGGCTACTTTAACCAAACTCCTGTTTGTATTGCGTCAGAATACAAAATTTGGGAAGGAAGAAGGCAAAACCAACTCAGACCCAGAAATCATTAAGGAAATTGCTGCTCAAGAAACCAAAAGTCAGCTGAGGCACCCAAACCAATGACAGTAAGCCAGATTGCAGCAAGAAAAGAGGTGTGCCCTGATTACAAACAACCATCCTCTTCTGCCCAGAACTCCATATTGCAGCCTCAAAATAAAGCTCACATCAGAAAATTCATTACAAACCCGGATAAATAAGAAAAATGAGAAAAAAGCCAAAGAAATGCAAGAATCCATAATGATATTTTGCTTGATTTAGTCACAAGGAAATTGGCTCTTCCCAGATTCATACCCCCCTCCAGCTGACTGCCTGTGGAATTCTGACTGAATTAACCTGAAAATCGCAGTGAAACTCATTTTGGAGGCAATTAATGTCTGTCACCTCAGCCAAAGTGTTCCATTTGATTTTGCAAAACACAAAAACTCACCTTGGTCGTGTTACCTGTAGATTTCCAAGCTTCAAACGCGTATTTGTTGTGTTTTTTTTATTTCATAATGGCTACTCTGTCAAAACTCTTGTTTGTATTGCCTCAGAATACAACATTTGGGAAGGAAGAAGGCAAAACCAACTCAGACCCAGAAAACATTTAGGAAATTGCCACTCAACAAACCAAATTTGAGCTGAGGCACCCAAAATAATGACAGCAAGGCAGAATTAGAGCAAGTCAACAGCTGTGCATTGACTGAGAAAGAACCTTCGTCTAGTGCCCTGAACTCCATATTGCAGCCTCAAAACCAAAGGTCACATCAGAAAATTCATTACAAATCATCATAAATAAGAAAAAAGAGAAAAAAGCCAAAGCAATGCAAGAATCCATAATGATATTTGGCTTGATTCAGTCGAAAGGAAATCGGCTCTTTCCAGATTCATCCACCCCTCCATCTGACTACCTGTGGAATTTGAGAGAATTAACCTAAAAATCGCAGTGAAACTCAGTTTGGAGGCCATTAATATCTGTCTCCACAACCAAAGTGTTCCATTTTATTTTCCAAAACACAAAACCTCACCTTCGTCGTGTTACCTGTAGATTTCTGAGCTTCAAACGACTATCTGTTGTGTTTTTTATTTCATAATGGCTACTTTAACCAAACTCTTGTTTGTATTGCGTCAGAATACAACAGTTGGGAAGGAAGAAGGCAAAACCAACTCAGACCCAGAAAACATTTAGGAAATTGCCCCTGAAGAATGCAAAAGTCAGCTGAGGTACCCAAATCAATGAAATTAAACCAGATTGGATCAAGCAAAGAGGTGTTTCCTGATTGAAAAAGAACCATCCTCTTCTGCCCTGAAGTCCATATTGCAGCCTCAAAACCAAAGCTCACATCAGAAAATTCATTACAAACCTTGATAAATAAGAAAACGGAGAAAGAAGCCAAAGAAATGCAAGAATCCATAATGACATTGGGCTTGATTCAGTCGCAAGGAAACCGGCTGTTCCCGGATCATTCACCCCTCCAGCTGACTCCCTGTGCAATTCTGACTGAATTAACCTGAAAATTGCAGTGAAACTCAGTTTGGAGGCAATTACTATCTGTCACCTCAGCCAAATTGTTTCATTTGATTTTCCAAAACACAAAACCTCACCTTGGTCATGTTACCTGTAGATTTCTAAGCTTTAAATGCCTATTTGTTGCGTTTTTTCTTTCATAATGGCTACTCTGCCCAAACTCTTGTTTGTAAGGCATCAGAATAGAAAATTTGGGAAGGAAGAAGGTAAAACGAACTCAGACCCAGAAAACATTTAGGAAATTGCCACTCAAGAAACCACAAATCAGCTGAGGCAGCCAAAACAATGACAGCATGCCAGAATTGGAGCAGGGCAACAGCTGTGCCCTGTTTGAAAAAGACCATTCTTTTAGTGCCATGAACTCCATATTGCAGCCTCAAAACCAAATTCACATCAGAAATTTCATTACAAACCATGATAAATAATGGAAATGTGAAAAAGCCAAAGAAATGCAAGAGTCCTTTGTGATATTTGGTGGGATTAGACACAAGGAAACTGGCTGTTTCCGGATTCATCCCCCCATCCACAGACTGACTTTGGAATTCTGATTGAATTCACCTCAAAATCCCACTCACATTCAATTTGGATGAATTAGTATCTGTCCCCTCAGCAGAAGGGTTCCATGTCATTTTCCAAACCACAGAAACTCATCTTGGTCATGTTGCCTGTAGATTTCTAATCCTGAAAGGCCAATTTGCTGTGTTTTTTGTTTTCTTTCATAATGGCTACACTGTCCAGAATCTTGCTTGTATTGCATGAGAATACACAATTTGGGAAGGAAGAAGGCAAAACCAACTCAGACCCAGAAAATATTCAGCAAACTGACCCTCAAGAAACCAAAAGTCAGCTGAGGAACCCAACAATGACAGCAAGCCAGAATTGGAGCAAGCCAACAACTGTGCCCTGATTGAAAAAGACCATTCCCCTTGTGCCCTGAACACAATATACCAGCCTTAAAACCAAAGCTCACATAAGAAAATTCATTACAAACCATGATAAATTAGAAAACGGAGAAAAAAGCCAAGGAAATGCAAGAATCCATAATGATATTGGGCTTGATTCAGTCGCAAGGAAACGGGCTGTTCCCGGATTCATCCACCCCTCCAGCTGACTGCCTTTGGAATTCTGACTGAATTAACCTGGAAATCGCAGTGAAACTCAGTTTGGAGGCAATTAATATCTGTCACCTCAGCCGAAGTGTTCCATTTGATTTTCCAAAACACAAAAACTAACCTTGGTCGTGTTACCTGTAGATTTCTAAGCTTCGAACGCCTATTTGTTTTGTTTTGTTTTTTTTTTTTATTTCATAATGGCTACGCAGCCCAAACTCTTGTTTGTATGGCAGCAGAAAAGAATTTTGGGAAGGAAGACTGCAAAACCAACTCAGACCCAGAAAACATTCAGGAAATTGCTGCTCAAGAAACCAAAAGTCAGCTGAGGCACCCAAAACAATGACAGCAAGCCAGAATTGGAGCTGGCCAACAGCTGTGCCCTGATTTAAAAAGACCATTCCCCCGGTGCCCTGAAGTCCATATTGCAGCCTCAAAACCAAAGCTCACATCAGAAAATTCATAACAAACCATGATAAACAAGAAAAAGGAGAAAAAAGCCAAAGAAATGCAAGAATCCATAATGATATTGGGCTTGATGTAGTCGCAAGGAAACTGGCTGTTCCCGGATTCATCCACCCCTCCAGCTGACTGCCTGTGGTATTCTGACTGAATTCACCTGAAAATCGCAGTGAAACTCAGTTTGGAGGCAATTACTATCTGTCACCTCAGCCAAAGTGTTCCAGTTGATTTTCCAAAACACAAAACCTCACCTTGGTCATGTTACCTGTAGATTTCTAAGCTTCGATCACCTATTTGTTGTGTTTTTTATTTCATAATGGCTGCTCTGTCCAAACTCTTGTTTGTAATGCGACAGAATACAAAATTTGGGAAGGAAGAAGGCAAAACCAACTCAGACCCAGAAAACATTTAGGAAATTGCCACTCAACAAACCAAAATTGAGCTGAGGCATGCAAAACAAGACAGCAAGCCAGAATTGGAGCAAGCCAAGAGCTGTGCCCTGTTTAAAAAAAAAAAAACCTTCCTCTTGTGCCCTGAACTCCATATTGCAGCCTCAAAACCAAATCTCACATCAGAAAATTCATTACAAAGCATGATAAATCCGAAAAATGAGAAAAAAGCCAAAGAAATGCAAGAGTCCTTTCTGATATTTGGCTGCATTTAGTCGCAAGGAAACCGGCTGTTCCAGGATTCATCCCCCCCTCCAGCTGACTGCCTGTGGAATTCTCACTGAATTAACCTGAAAATCGCAGTGAAACTCAGCTTGTAGGCAATTAATATCTGTCACCTCAGCCAAAGTGTTCCATTTAATTTTCCAAAACACAAGAACTCACCTTGGTCGTGTTACGAGTAGACTTATAAGTTTCAAACGACTATTTGTTGTGTTTTTTATTTCATAATGACTACTCTGCCCAAACTCTTGTTTGTATCGTGTCAGAATACAAAATTTGGGAAGGAAGAAGGCAAAACCGACTCAGACCCAGAAAACATTTAGGACATTGCCGCTCAAGAAACCAAAAGTCAGCTGAGGCTCCCAAAACAATGACAGCAAGCCAGAATTGGAGCAAGCCAACATCTGTACCCTGTTTGAAACAGACCATTCCTCCGGTGCCCTGAACTCTACATTGCAACCTCAAAACCAAAGCTCACATCAGAAATTTCATTACAAACCATGATAAATAAGGGAAATGTGAAAAAGCCAAAGAAATGCAAGAGTCCTTTGTGATACTTGGTGGGATTTAGAAACAAGGAAACTGGCTGTTTCCGGATTCATCCCCCCATCCACAGACTGACTTTGGAATTCTGATTGAATTCATCTCAAAATTGCACTCACACTCAATTTGGAGGAAATTAGTATCTGTCCCCTCAGCAGGAGTCCAAGTCATTTTCCAAAACACAGAAACTCATCTTGATTGTGCTACCTGTACAGTTCTAAACATGAAAGGCCAATTTGCTTTGTTTTTTTTTTCTTTCATAATGGCTACTCTGTCAAAATCTTGCTTGTATTGCATCAGAATACAAAATTTGGGAATAAGCAGGCAAAACTAACTCAGACCCAGAAAACATTTAGCATATTGCCACTCAAGAATCCACAAATCAGCTGAGGCACCCAAAATAATGACAGCAAGCCAGAATTGGTGCAAACCAACAGCTGTGCCCTGATTGAAAAACAACCTTCCTCTTGTGCCCTGAACTGAATATGCCAGCTTAAAACCAAAGCTCACATCAGAAAACTCATTACAAACCATGATATATAAGAAAAATGAGAAAAAGGCCAAAGAAACGCAAAATCCATAATGATATTGGGCTTGATTTATTCCTATGTAAACAGCTGTTTCCAGATTCATCCACAACTCCCAGCTGAGTGACTAGGGATTCTGACTGAATTAACCTCAAAATCGCAGTGAAATTCGGTTTGGAGACAATTAATATCTGTCACCTCAGCCAAAGTGTTCCATTTAATTTTCCAAAACAAAAAAACTCATTTTGGTCGTGTTACCTATAGATTTCTAAGCTTCAAACGCCTATTTCTTGTGTTGTTTATTTCATAATGGTTACTCTGAACAAACTCTTGCTTGTATTGCATCAGAATACAAAATTTGGGAAAGAAGAAGGCAAAACCAAATGAGACTCAGAAAACGTTTAGGAAATTGCCGCTCAAGAAACCAAAAGTCAGCTGAGGCACCCAAAACCATGACAGCAAGCCAGAATTGGAGCAAGCCAACAGCTGTGCCCTGATGAAAAAGGCCATTCTTCCGGTACACTGAACTCCATATTCCAGCCTCAAAACCAAAGCTCACATCAGGAAATTCATTACAAACCATGATAAATAAGAAAACGGAGAAAAAAGCCAAGGAAATGCAAGAACCCATAATGATATTGGGCTTCATTTAGTCGCAAGGATACGGGCTGTTCCCGGATTCATCCACCCCTCCAGCTGACTGCCTGTGGAATTCTGACTGAATTCACCTGAAAATCGCAGTGAAACTCAGTTTGGAGGCAATATATATCTTTCACCTCAGCCAAAGTGTTCCATTGTATTTTCCAAAACACAAAAACTCACCTTGGTTGTGTTACCTGTACATTTCCAAGCTTCAAACGCCTATTTGTTGTGTTTTTTATTTCATAATGGCTACTCTGTTCAAACTCTTGTTTGTATCGCATCAGAATACAAAATTTGGGAATAAGAAGGCAAATCCTACTCAGACCCAGAAAACATTTAGGGAATTGCCACTCAAGAAACCACGAATCTTCTGAGGCACCCAAAACCATGACAGCAAGCTGGAATTGGAGCAAGCCAACAGCTGTGCCCTGATTGAAACAGAACCTTCCTCTTGTGCCCTGAACTACATATTGCAGCCTCAAAACCAAAGCTCACATCAGAAATTTCATTAAAAACCATGATAAATAAGAAAAATGAGAGAAAAGCCAAAGAAATGCACGAGTTCTTAGTGATATTTGGCTGCATTTAGACACAAGGAAACTGGCTGTTTCAAGATTCATACACACCTTCCACTGACTGACTTTGGAATTCTGATTGATTTCACCTCAAAATCGCCCTCACACTCAATTTGGAGGGAATTAGAATCTGTCCCCTCAGCAGAAGGGTTCCATGTCATATTCCAAAACACAGAAACTAATCTTGATCATGTTGCCAGTAGATTTCTAATCCTGAAAGGGCAATTTCTGTGTTTTTTTTTTTTCTTTCATAATGGCTACTCTGTCCAAATCTTGCTTGTATTGCTCAGAATACAAAATATGGGGATAAGAAGGCAAAACCGACTCAGACCCAAAAAACATGAAGGAAATTGCCGCTCAAGAAACCACAAATCAGCTGAGGCACCCAAAACAATGACAGCAAGCCAGAATTGGAGCAAGCCAACAGCTGTGCCCTGATTGAAAAAGAACCTTCCTCTTGTGCCCTGAACTCAATATGCCAGCCTCAAAACCAAAGCTCACATCAGAAAATTCATTACAAACCATCATAAATAAGAAAAATGAGAAAAAAGCCAAAGAAGTGCAGGAGTTCTTAGTGATGTTGGGCTTGATTTATTCCCTTGTTAATGGCTGTTTCCAGATTAATCAACACCTCCCAGCTGAGTGTCTGTGGTTTCTATCCGAATTAACACGAAAATCGTAGTGAAACTCGGTTTGGAGGCAATTAATATCTGTCACCTCAGCCAAAGTGTTCCATTTGATTTTCCAAAACACAAAAACTCACCTTGGTTGAATTACCTGTAGATTTCTAAGCTTCAAACACCTATTTGTTGTGTTCTTTATTTCATAATGACTACTCTGCCCAAACTCTTGTTTTTATTGCGTCAGAATACAAAATATGGGAAGGAAGAAGCCAAAACCAATTCAGACCCAGAAAACATTTAGGAATTGCCACTCAAGAAACCAAAAGTCAGCTGAGGCACCCAAAACAATGACAGCAAGGCAAAATGGGAGCAAGGCAACAACTGTGCCCTGGTTGAAAAAGACCATTCCTCCAGTGCCCTGAACTCCATATTGCAGCCTCAAAACCAACGCTCACATCAGAAAATTCATTACAAACCATGATAAATAAGGGAAATGTGAAAAAGCCAAAGAAATGCAAGAGTACTTTGTGATATTTGGCTGGATTTAGACAGAAGGAAACTGGCTGCTTAAAGATTCATCCCCCCCTTCCACAGACTGACTTTGGAATTCTGATTGAATTCACCTGAAAATCGCACTCA
Source organism: Oryctolagus cuniculus (assembly GCF_051225735.1). Classification (NCBI taxonomy): domain Eukaryota; kingdom Metazoa; phylum Chordata; class Mammalia; order Lagomorpha; family Leporidae; genus Oryctolagus; species Oryctolagus cuniculus. The sequence goes on along the minus strand of NW_028301697.1, from coordinate 1,224,650 downwards.
CACTCAATTTGGAGGGAATTAGAATCTGTCCCCTCAGCAGAAGGGTTCCATGTCATTTTCCAAAACACAGAAACTCATCTTGGTCGAGTTGCCTGTAGATTTCTAATCCTGAAAGGGCAATGCGCTGTGGTTTTTTTTTTTTTTTCTTTCATAATGGCTACTCTGCCAAAATCTTGCTTGTATTCCATCAGAATACAAAATTGGGGAATAAGAAGGCAAAACCGACTCAGACCCAGAAAACATTTAGGAAATTGCCGCTCAAGAAACCACAAATCGACTGAGGCAAACAAAACAATGACAGCAAGCCAGAAATGGAGCAAGCCAACAGCTGTGCCCTGATTGAAAAAGAACCTTCCTCTTGTGCCCTGAGCTCAATATACCAGCCTCAAAACCAAAGCTCACATCAGAAAATTCATTACAAACCATGATAAATAAGGGAAATGTGAAAAAGCCAAAGAAATGCAGGAGTTCTTAGTAATATTGGGCTTGATTTATTGCCATGTAAATGGCTGTTTCCAGATTCATCCACACCTCCCAGCTGAGTGTCTGTGGTTTCTGACTGAATTAACCTGAAAATCGCAGTGAAACTCGGTTTGGAGGCAATTAATATCTGTCACCTCAGCCAAAGTGTTCCATTTTATTTTCCAAAACTCAAAAACTCACCTTAGTCTTCTTACCTGTAGATTTCAAAACTTCAAATGCCTATTTGTTTTGTTTTTTCTTTCATAATTGCTACTCTCTCCAAACTCTTGTTTGTATTGCGTCAGAATACAAAATTTGGCAAGGAAGAAGGCAAAACCAACTCAGACCCAGAAAACATTTAGGAAATTGCCACTCAAGAAACAAAAAGTCAGCTGAGGAACCCACAACAATGACAGCAAGCCAGAATTGGAGAAAGCCAACAGCTGTGCCCTGATTGAAAAAGAACCTTCCGCTTGTGCCCTGAAATCAATATGCCAGCCTCAGAACCAAAGCTCACATCAGAAAATTCATTACAAACCATGATAAATAAGAAAAATGAGAAAAAAGCCAAAGAAATGCAGGAGTTCTTAGGGATATTGGGCTTGAATTATGGCCATGTAAATGGCTGTTTCCAGATTCATCCACACCTCCCAACTGAGTGTCTTTGGTTTCTGAATGAATTAATAAAAAAGTTGCAGTGAAACTCGGTTTTGGAGGCAATTAATATCTGTAACCTCAGCCAGAGTGTTCAATTTTATTTTCGAAAACACAAAAACTTACCTTGCTCGTGTTACCTGTACATATATAAGCTTCAAACGCCTATTTGTTGTGTTTTTTATTTCATAATGGCTACTCTGTCCAAACTCTTGTTTGTATTACGTCAGAATACAAAATTGGGAAGGAAGAAGACAAAACCAACTCAGACCCAGAAAACATGTAGGAAATTGCCACTAAAGAAACCAAAAACAGCTGAGGCACGCAAAACAATGACAGCAAGCCAGAATTGCAACAAGCCAACAGCTGTGTCCTGTTTGAAAAAGACCATTGATCCATTGCCCTGAACTCAATATGCCATACTCAAAACCAAAGCTCACATCAGAAAATTCATTACAAACCATGATAAATCAGACAAATGAGACAAAAGCCAAAGAAATGCACGAGTTCTTAGTGATATTTGGCTGGATTTAGACACAAGGAAACTGGCTGTTTCAAGATTCATACCCACCTTCCACTGACTGACTTTGGAATTCTGATTGATTTCACCTCAAAATCGCACTCACACTCAATTTGGAGGGAATTAGAATCTGTCCCCTCAGCAGAAGGGTTCCATGTCATTTTCCAAAACACAGAAACTAATCTTGATCATGTTGCCAGTAGATTTCTAATCCTGAAAGGGCAATTTCTGTGTTTTTTTTTTTTTCTTTCATAATGGCTACTCTGTCCAAATCTTGCTTGTATTGCATCAGACTACAAAATATGGGAATAAGAAGGCAAAACCGACTCAGACCCAGAAAACATTAAGGAAATTGCCACTCAAGAAACCACAAATCAGCTGAGGCTCCCAAAACAATGACAGCAACCAGAATTGGAGAAAGCCAACAGCTGTGCCCTGATTGAAAAAGAACCTTCCTCTTGTGCCATGAACTCCATATTGCAGCCTCAAAACCAAAGCTCACATCAGAAAATTCATTACAAACCATGATGAATAAGGAAAATCAGAAAAAAGCCAAAGAAATGCAAGAATCCATAATGATATTGGGCTTGATTCAGTCACAAGGAAACCGGCTGTTACCAGATGCATCCACCCCTCCAGCTGACTGCCTGTGGAATTCTGAGTGAATTAACCTGAAAATCGCAGTGAAACTCAGTTTGGAGGCAATTAATATCTGTCACCTCAGCCAAAGTGATCCATTTGATTTTCCAAAACACAAAAACTCACCTTGGTCCTGTTACCTGTAGATTTATATGCTTCGAACACCTTTTGTTGTGTTTTTTATTTCATAATGGCTACTCTGTCCAAACTCTTGTTTGCATTGTGTCAGAATGCAAAATTTGGGAAGGAAGAAGGCAAAACCAATTCAGACCCAGAAAACATTTAGGAAATTGCCACTCAGGAAAGCTGAAGTCAGCTGAGGCACCCAAAACAATGACAGCAAGCCAGAAGTGGAGCAAGCCAACAGCTGTACACTATTTGAAAAAGGCCACTCCTCCGGTGCCCTGAACTCCATATTGCAGCCTTAAAACCAAAGCTCACATCAGAAATTTCATTTCAAACCTTGATAAATAAGGGAAATGTGAAAGAGCCAAGGAAATGCAAGAGTCCTTTGTGATATTTGGCTGGATTTAGACAAAAGGAAATTGCCTGTTTCAACATTCATCCCCCCTTCCATAGACTGACTTTGGAATTCTGATTGAATTCACCTCAAAATCTCACTCATACTGTATTTGGAGGGAATTAGAATCTGTCCCCTCAGCAGAACGGTTCCATGTCATTTTCCAAAACACAGAAACTCATATTGGTCGTGTTGCCTGTAGAATTCTAATCCTGAAAGGGCAATTTGCTGTGTTTTTTTTTTTTTTCTTTCATAATGGCTACTCTGTCCAAACTCTGCTTGTATTGCATCAGAATACAAAATTTGGGAAGGTAGAAGGCAAAACCAACTCAGACCCATAAAACATTTAGGAAATTGCTGCTGAAGAAACTGCAAATCAGCTGAGGCACCCAAAACAATGACAGCAAGCCAGAATTGGAGCAAGCCAACAGCTGTGCCCTGATTGAAAAAGAACCTTCCTCTTGTGCCCTGAACTCAATATGCCAGCCTCAAAACCAAAGCTCACATCAGAAAATTCATTACAAACCATGATAAATAAGAAAAAAGAGAAAAAGCCAAAGAAATGCAAGAATCCATAATGATATTGGGCTTTTTTAGTCACAAGGAAACCAACTGTTGCAGGATTCATCCACCCCTCCAGCTGACTGCCTGTGGAATTCTGACTGAATTAACCTGATATTCGCAGTGAAACTCAGTTTAGAGGCTATTGATATCTGTCACCTCAGCCAAAGTGTTCCATTTGATTTTCCAAAACACAAAAACTCACCTTGGTCATGTTACCTGTAGATTTCTAAGCTACAAATGCCTATTTGTTTTTGTATTTTCTTTCATAATGGCTACTCTGTCCAAACTCTTGTTTGTATTGCGTCAGAATACAACATTTGGGAAGGAAGAAGGCAAAACCAACTCAGACCCAGAAAACATTTAGGAAATTGCCGCTCAAGAAACCACACATCTGCTGAGGCACCCAAAACCTTGAAAGAAAGATAGAATTGGAGCTAGACAACAGCTGTGCCCTGTTTGAAAAAGAACCTTCCTCTGGTGCCCTGAACTCAATATGCCAGCCTCAAAATCGAAGCTCACATCAGAAAATTCATTACAAACCAGGATAAATAAGAAAAATGAGAAATGAGCAAAGAAATGCGCCAGTTCTTAGTGATATTGGGTAGGATTTAGTCACAAGGAAACCAACTGTTGCAGGATTCATCCACCCCTCCAGCTGACTGCCTGTGGAATTCTGACTGAATTAACCTGATATTCGCAGTGAAACTCAGTTTAGAGGCTATTGATATCTGTCACCTCAGCCAAAGTGTTCCATTTGATTTTCCAAAACACAAAAACTCACCTTGGTCGTGTTACCTGTAGATTTCTAAGCTACAAATGCCTATTTGTTTTTGTTTTTTCTTTCATAATGGCTACTCTGTCCAAACTCTTGTTTGTATTGCCTCAGAATACAAATTTCGGAAGGAAGAAGGCAAAACCAACTCAGACCCCGAAAACATTTAGGAAATTGCCACTCAAGAAACCACACATCTGCTGAGGCACCCAAAACCTTGAAAGAAAGATAGAATTGGAGCTAGACAACAGCTGTGCCCTGTTTGAAAAAGACCATTAATCCAGTGCCCCGAACTCAACATGCCAGCCTCAAAACCAAAGCTCACATCAGAAAATTCATTACAAACCATGATAAATAAGAAAAATGCAAAAAAAGCCAAGAAATGCAAGAATCCATAATGATAATGGGCTTGATTTAGTCGCAAGGAAACCGGCTGTTTTTTTGTTGTGTTTTTTATTTCATACTGGCTACTGTGCCCAAACTCTTGTTTGCATTGTGTCAGAATACAACATTTGGGAAGGAAGAAGGCAAAACCAACTCAGACCCAGAAAACATTTAGGAAATTGCCGCTCAAGAAACCACACATCTGCTGAGGCACCCAAAACCTTGAAAGAAAGATAGAATTGGAGCTAGACAACAGCTGTGCCCTGTTTGAAAAAGAACCTTCCTCTGGTGCCCTGAACTCAATATGCCAGCCTCAAAATCGAAGCTCACATCAGAAAATTCATTACAAACCAGGATAAATAAGAAAAATGAGAAATGAGCAAAGAAATGCGCCAGTTCTTAGTGATATTGGGTAGGATTTAGTCACAAGGAAACCAACTGTTGCAGGATTCATCCACCCCTCCAGCTGACTGCCTGTGGAATTCTGACTGAATTAACCTGATATTCGCAGTGAAACTCAGTTTAGAGGCTATTGATATCTGTCACCTCAGCCAAAGTGTTCCATTTGATTTTCCAAAACACAAAAACTCACCTTGGTCGTGTTACCTGTAGATTTCTAAGCTACAAATGCCTATTTGTTTTTGTTTTTTCTTTCATAATGGCTACTCTGTCCAAACTCTTGTTTGTATTGCCTCAGAATACAAATTTCGGAAGGAAGAAGGCAAAACCAACTCAGACCCCGAAAACATTTAGGAAATTGCCACTCAAGAAACCACACATCTGCTGAGGCACCCAAAACCTTGAAAGAAAGATAGAATTGGAGCTAGACAACAGCTGTGCCCTGTTTGAAAAAGACCATTAATCCAGTGCCCCGAACTCAACATGCCAGCCTCAAAACCAAAGCTCACATCAGAAAATTCATTACAAACCATGATAAATAAGAAAAATGCAAAAAAAGCCAAGAAATGCAAGAATCCATAATGATAATGGGCTTGATTTAGTCGCAAGGAAACCGGCTGTTTTTTTGTTGTGTTTTTTATTTCATACTGGCTACTGTGCCCAAACTCTTGTTTGCATTGTGTCAGAATACAAAATGTGGGAAGGAAGAAGGCAAAACCAACTCAGACCCAGAAAACATTTAGGAAATTGCCGCTCAAGAAACCACACATCTGCTGAGGCACCCAAAACCTTGAAAGAAAGATAGAATTGGAGCTAGACAACAGCTGTGCCCTGTTTGAAAAAGAACCTTCCTCTGGTGCCCTGAACTCAATATGCCAGCCTCAAAATCGAAGCTCACATCAGAAAATTCATTACAAACCAGGATAAATAAGAAAAATGAGAAATGAGCAAAGAAATGCGCCAGTTCTTAGTGATATTGGGTAGGATTTAGTCACAAGGAAACCAACTGTTGCAGGATTCATCCACCCCTCCAGCTGACTGCCTGTGGAATTCTGACTGAATTAACCTGATATTCGCAGTGAAACTCAGTTTAGAGGCTATTGATATCTGTCACCTCAGCCAAAGTGTTCCATTTGATTTTCCAAAACACAAAAACTCACCTTGGTCGTGTTACCTGTAGATTTCTAAGCTACAAATGCCTATTTGTTTTTGTTTTTTCTTTCATAATGGCTACTCTGTCCAAACTCTTGTTTGTATTGCCTCAGAATACAAATTTCGGAAGGAAGAAGGCAAAACCAACTCAGACCCCGAAAACATTTAGGAAATTGCCACTCAAGAAACCACACATCTGCTGAGGCACCCAAAACCTTGAAAGAAAGATAGAATTGGAGCTAGACAACAGCTGTGCCCTGTTTGAAAAAGACCATTAATCCAGTGCCCCGAACTCAACATGCCAGCCTCAAAACCAAAGCTCACATCAGAAAATTCATTACAAACCATGATAAATAAGAAAAATGCAAAAAAAGCCAAGAAATGCAAGAATCCATAATGATAATGGGCTTGATTTAGTCGCAAGGAAACCGGCTGTTTTTTTGTTGTGTTTTTTATTTCATACTGGCTACTGTGCCCAAACTCTTGTTTGCATTGTGTCAGAATACAACATTTGGGAAGGAAGAAGGCAAAACCAAATCAGACCCAGAAAACATTTAGGAAATTGCCGCTCAAGAAACCAAAAGTCAGCTGAGGCACCCAAAGCAATGACAGCAATCCAAAATTGGAGCAAGCCAACAGCTGTGCCCTGTTTGAAAAAGACCATTCCTCCGTTACCCTGAACTCCATATTGCAGCCTCAAAACCGAAGCTCACATCAGAAAATTCATTACAAACCATGATAAATAAGGGAAATGTGAAAAAGCCAAAGAAATGCAAGAGTCCTTTGTGATATTTGAATGGATTAGACACAAGGAAACTGGCTGTATCCAGATTCATCCCCCCCTTCCACAGACTGACTTTGGAATTCTGATTGAATTTACATCAAAATCGCACTCACACTCAATTTGGAGGGAATTAGAATCTGTCCCCTCAGCACAAGGGTTCCATGTCACTTTCCAAAACAAAGAAATTCATCTTGATCATGTTGCCTGTAGATTTCTAATCCTGAAAGGGCAATTTGCTGTGTTTTTTTTTTTTTCTTTCATAATGACTACTCTGTCCAAAATCTTACAAACCATGATAAATAAGAAAAAGGAGAAAAAAGCCGAAGAAATACAAGAGGCTTTGTGGTATTTGGCTGGATTTAGTCGCAAAGAAACCAGCTATTCCCAGATTCATCCACCCCTCCAGGTGACGGCCTGTGGAATTCTGACCTAACTAACCTGAAAATCGCAGTGAAACTCAGTTTGGAGGCAATTAATATCTGTCACCTCAGCCAAAGTGTTCCATTTTATTTTCTAAAACAGAAAACCTCACCTTGCTCTTGTTACCTGTAGATTTCTAAGCTTCATAAGCCTATTTGTTGTGTTTTTTATTTCATAATGGCTGCTCTGTCCTAGCTTTTGTTTGAATGGCGACAGAATATAAAATTTGGGAAGGAAGAAGGCAAAACCAACTCAGACCCAGAAAACTTTCAGGAAATTGCAGCTCAAAAAACCAAAAGTCAGCTGAGGCACACCAAACAATGACAACAAGCCAGAATTGGAGCAAGCCAACAGCTGTGCCCTGATGGAAACAGAACCTTCCTCTTGTGCCCTGAACTCCATATTGCAGCCTCAAAACCAAAGCTCACATCAGGAAATTTATTACAAACCATGATAAATAAGAAAAATGAGAAAAAAGCCAAAGAAATGGAAGAATCCATAATGATATTGGGCTTGATTTAGTCGCAAGGAAACCGGCTATTCCCGGTTTCATTAACCCTCAGCTGACTGCCTCTGGAATTCTGACTGTATTATCCTGAAAATCGCAGTGAAACTCAGTTTGGAGGCAATTAATATTTGTCACCTCAGCCAAAGTGTTCCATTGTATTTTGCAAAAGACAAAACCTCACCTTGGTCGTGTTACCTGTAGATTTCTAAGCTTCAAATGCCTATTTGTTGTGTTGTTTATTTCAAAATGGCTACTCTGTCCAAACTCTTGTTTGTATTGCGTCAGAATACAAAATTTGGGAAGGAAGAAGGCAAAACCAACTGAGATTCAGAAAACATTTAGGAAATTGCCACTCAAGAAACTGAAGGACACTGAGGCACTCAAAACCTTGAAAGCAAGACAGAATTGGATTAAGCCAACAGCTGTTACCTGATTGAAAAAGACCATTCCTCCGGTGCCCTGAAATCCATATTGCAGCCTCAAAACCAAAGCTCACATCAGAAAATTCATTACAAACCATGAAAAATAAGAAAAATCCTAAAAAATCCAAAGAAATTCAGGAGTTCTTAGTGATATTGGTCTTGAATCATTCCCTTGTTAATGGCTGTTTCCAGATTCATCCATACCTCCCAGCTGAATGTCTGTAGTTTCTGACTGAATTAACATGAAAATCACAGTGAAACTCGGTTTGGAGGCAATTACTATCTGTCACCTCAGCCAAAGTGTTCCATTTTATTTTCCAAAACACAAAAACTCACCTTGGTCGTGTTACCTGTAGATTTCTAAGCTTCAAACGGCTATTTGTTGTGTTGTTTATTTCATAATGGCTACTCTGTCTAAACTCTTGTTTATATTGTGTCAGAATACAAAATTTGGGAAGGAAGAAGGCATATCCAACTGAGACTCAGAAAACATTTAGGAAATTGCCGCTCAAGAAACCTAAAGTCAGCTGAGGCACCCAAAACAATGACAGCAATCCAGAACTTGAGCAAGCCAACAGCTGTGCCCTGATTGAAAAAGACCATTAATCCAGTGCCTGAACTCCATATTCAAGCCTCAAAACCAAAGCTCACATCAGAAAATTCATTACAAACCATGATAAATAGAAAAATGAGAAAAAAGCCAAAGAATTGCAAGAATCCATAATGATATTGGGCTTGATTTAGCTGCAAGGAAACCGGCTGTCCCGGATTCATCCGCCCCTGCAGCTGACTGCCTGTGGAATTCTGACTGAATTAACCTGAAAATCACAGTGAAACTCAGTTTGGAGGCAATTAATATCTGTCACCTCAGCCAAAGTGTTCCATTTTATTTTCCAAAACACAAAAACTCACCTTGGTCGTGTTACCTGTAGATTTCTAAGCTTCAAACACCTATTTGTTGTGTTCTTTATTTCATAATGGCTACTGTGCCCAAACTCTTGTTTGTATTGTGGTAGAATACAAAATTTGGGAAGGAAGAAGGCAAAACCAACTCAGACCCAGAAAACATTTAGGAAATTGCCGCTCAAGAAACCAAAAGTCAGCTGAGGCACCCAAAACAATGACAGCAAGGCAAAATGGGAGCAAGGCAACAACTGTGCCCTGTTTGAAAAAGACCATTCCTCCTGTGCCCTGAACTCCATATTCCAGCCTCAAAACCAAAGCTCACATCAGCAAATTCATTACAAACCATGATAAACAAGGGAAATGTGAAAAAGCCAAAGAAATGCAAGAGTCCTTTGTGATAATTGGCTGGATTCAGACACAAGGAAACTGGCTGTTTCCAGATTCATATCCCCTTCCACAGACTGACTTTGGAATTCTGATTGAATTCACCTCAAAATCGCACTCACACTCAATTTGGAGGGAATTAGTATGTGTCCCCTCAGCAGAAGCGTTCCATGTCATTTTCCAAAACACAGAAACTCATCTTGGTCGAGTTGCCTGTAGATTTCTAATCCTGAAAGGGCAATTTGCTGTGTTATTTTTTCTTTCATAATGGCTACTCTGTCAAAATCTTGCTTGTATTGCATGAGAATACAAAATTTGGGAAGGAAGAAGGTAAAACCGACTCAGACCCCGAAAACATTTAGGAAATTACTGCTCAAGAAACCACTAATCGGCTGAGGCACCCAAAACAATGACAGCAAGCCAGAATTGGAGCAAGCCAACACCTGTGCCCTGATTGAAAAGAACCTTCCTCTTGTGCCCTGAACTCAATATGCCAGCCTCAAAACAAAAGCTCACATCAGAAAATTCATTACAAACCATGATAAATAAGAAAAATGAGAAAAAAGCCAAAGAAATGCAGGAGTTCTTAGTAATATTGGGCTTGATTTATTGCCATGTATACGGCTGTTTCCAGATTCATCCACACCTCCCAGCTGAGTGTCTGTGGCTTCTGACTGAATTAACATGAAAATAGCAGTGAAACTCGGTTTGGAGGCAATTAATATCTGTCACCTCAGCCAAAGTGTTCCATTTTATTTTCCAAAACTCAAAAACTCACCTTCGTCTTCTTACCTGTAGATTTCAAACTTGAAATTCCTATTTGTTGTGTTTTTTATTTCATAATTGCTACTCTGTCCAAACTCTTGTTTGTATTGCGTCAGAATGCAAAATTTGGGAAGGAAGAAGGCAAAACCAACTCAGACCCAGAAAACATTTAGGAAATTGCCACTCAAGAAACCAAAAGTCAGCTGAGGCACCCACAACAATGACAGCAAGCCAGAATTGAGAAAGGAAACAGCTGTGCCCTGATTGAAAAATAACCTTCCTCTTGTGCCCTAAACTCAGTATGCCAGCCTCAAAACCAAAGCTCACATCAGAAAATTCATTACAAACCATGATAAATAAGAAAAATGAGAAAAAACCTAAGAAATGCCGGAGCTCTTAGGGATATTGGGCTTGATTTATGGCCATGTAAACGGCTGTTTCCAGATTCATCCACACCTCCCAAATGAGTGTCTTTGGATTCTGAATGAATTAACAAAAAAATCGCAGTGAAACTCGGTTTTGGAGGCAATTAATATCTGTCACCTCAGCCAGAGTGTTCAATTTTATTTTCGAAAACAAAAAACTTACCTTGGTCTTGTGACCAGTACATATACAAGCTTCAAACGCATATTTGTTGTATTTTTTATTTCATAATGGCTACTCTGTCCAAACTCTTGTTTGTATTATGCCAGAATACAAAATTTGGGGAGGAAGAAGGCAAAACCAACTCAGACCCAGAAAACATTTAGGAAATTGCCGCAAAGAAACCACAAATGGGCTGAGGCACCCAAAACCTTGAAAGCAAGCCAGAATTGGAGCAAGCCAACAGCTGTGCTCTGATTGAACAAGACCATTAATCCAGTGTCCTGAACTCCATATTCCAGCCTCAAAACCAAAGCTCACAAAAAAAAATCATTACAAACAATGATAAATAAGGGAAATGTGAAAAAACCAAAGAAATGCAAGAGTCCTTTGTGATATTTGGCAGGATTTAGACACAAGGAAACTGGCTGTTTCCAGATACATCCCCCCCTTCCACAGACTGACTTTGGAATTCTGACTCAATTCACCTCAAAATCGCACTCACACTCAATTTGGAGGGAAATAGTATCTGTCACCTCAGCAGAAGTGTTCCATGTCATTTTACAAAACACAGAAACTCATCTTGGTCGTGTTGCCTATAGATTTCTAATCCTGAAAGGGCAATGCGCTGTGGTTTTTTTTTTTTTTCTTTCATAATGGCTACTCTGTCCAAAATCTTGCTTGTATTGCATCAGAATACAAAATTTGGGAATAAGAAGGCAAAGCCGACTCAGACCCAGAAAACATTTAGGAAACTGCAGAAAAAGAATCCACAAATCAGCTAAGGAACCCAAAAAAATGACAGCAAGCCAGAATTGGAGCACGCCAACAGCTGTGCCCTGATTGAAAAAGAACCTTCCTCTTGTGCCCTAAACTCAATATGCCAGCCACAAAACCAAAGCTCACATCAGAAAATTCATTTCAAACCATGATAAATAGGAAAAATCAGAAAAAAGTCAAAGAAATGCAGGAGATCTTAGTGATATTGGGCTTGATTTATTCCTAAGTAAACAGCTGTTTCCAGATTCATCCACAACTCCCAGCTGAGTGAATAGGGATTCTGACTGAATTAACCTCAAAATGGCAGTGAAATTCGGTTTGGAGACAATTAATATCTGTCACCTTAGCCAAAGTGTTCCATTTTATTTTCCAAAAATAGAAAAACTCACTTTGGTCATGTTACCTATAGATTTCAAAGCTTCAAACGCCTATTTGTTGTGTTTTTTATTTCATAATGGCTACTCTGTCCAAAATCTTGCTTGTATTGCATCAACATACAAAATTTCGGAAGGTAGAAAGCAAAGCCAACTCAGACCCAGAAAACATTTAGGAAATTGCCACTCAAGAAACCAAAAGTCAGCTGAGGCTCCCAAAACCATGACAGCAAGCCAAAAATGGAGCAGGCAATCAGCTGAGTCCTGATTGAAAAAGGCCATTCTTCCGGTACCCTGTACTCCATATTCCAGCCTCAAAACCAAAGCTCACATCAGGAAATTCATTACAAACTACGATACATAAGAAAAATGAGAAAAATGGCAAGAAATGCAAGAATCCATAATGATATTGAGCTGGATTTAGTCGCAAGGAAACGGGCTGTTCCCGGATTCATCCACCCCTCCAACTGCCTGCCTGTGGAATTCTGACTGAATTAACCTGAAAATCACAGGGAAACTCAGTTTGGAGGCAATTAATATCTGTCACCTCAGCCAAAGTGTTCCATTTGATTTTTCATAACACAAAAACTCACCTTGGTCGTGTTATCTGTAGATTTCTAAGCTTCAAACACCTATGTGTAGTGGTTTTTATTTCATAATGGCTGCTCTGCCCAAACTCTTGTTTGTATTGTGTCAGAATACAAAATTTGGGAAGGAAGAAGGCAAAACCAACTCAGACCCAGAAAACATTTAGGAAATTGCCGCTCAAGAAATCACAAATCGGCTGAGGCACCCAAAAAAATGTCAGCATGCCAGAATTGGAGCACGCCAACAGCTGTGCCCTGATTGAAAAAGAACCTTCCTCTTGTGCCCTGAACTCAATATGCCAGCCTCAAAACCAAAGCTCACATCAGAAAATTCATTACAAACCATGATAAATAAGAAAAAAGAGAAAAAAGCCAAAGAAATGCAGGAGTTCTTAGTGATATTGGGCTTGATTTATTCCCTTATTGCTGGCTGGTTGCAGATTCATCCACAACTCCCAGCTGAGTGTCTGTGGTTTCTGACTGAATTAACATGAAAATCGCAGTGAAACTCGGTTTGGAGGCAATTAATATCTGTCACCTCAGCCAAAGTGTTCCATTTTATTTTCCAATACACAAAAACTCACCTTGGTCATGCTACCTGTAGATTTCTAAGCTTCAAATGCCTATTTCTTGTGCTGTTTATTTTATAACGAATACTCTACCAACACTCTTGTTTGTATTGCGTCAGAGTACAAAATTTGGGAAGGAAGAAGGCAAAACCAACTGAGACCCAGAAAACATTTATAAAATTGCCGCTCAAGACACCTAAAGTGAGCTGAGGCACCCAAAACAAGGACAGCAAGCCAGAATTGGAGCAAGCCAACAGCTGTGCCCTGATGGAAAAAGACCATTAATCCAGTGCCCTTACTCAATATGTGAGCCTCAAAAGCAAAACTCACATCAGAACATTCATTACAAACCATGATAAATAAGAAAAGTGAGAGAAAAGCCAAAGCAATGCAAGAATCCATAATGATATTGGGCTTGATTTAGTTGCAAGGAAACAGGCCGTTCCCGGATGCATCCTCCCCTCCAGCTGACTGCCTGTGGAATTCTGACTGAATTAACCTCAAAATCGCAGTGAAACTCAGTTTGGAGGCAATTAATATCTGTCACCTCAGCCAAAGTGTTCCATTTGATTTTCCAAAACACAAAAACTCACCTTGGTTGTGTTACCTGTAGATTTCTAAGCTTCCAACGCCTATTTGTTGTGTTTTTTATTTCATAATGGCTACTCTGCCCAAACACTTGTTTGTATTGTTGCAGAATACAAAATTTGGGAAGGAAGAAGGCAACACCAACTCAGACCCAGAAAACATTTAGGAAATTTTCACTCAAGAAACCAAAAGTCAGCTGAGGCACCCAAACGAATGACAGCAAGCCAGAATTGGAGCACGCCAACAGCTGTGCCCTGATTGAATAAGAAACTTCCTCTTATGCCCTGAACTACAAATGCCAGCCTCAAATCCAAAGCTAGCATCAGAAACTTCATTACAAACCAGGATAAATAAGAAAAATTAGAACAAAGCCAAAGAAATGCAAGAATCCATAATGATATTGGGTTTGATTTAGTTGCAAGGAAACCGGCTGTTCCCGGATTCATCCAACACTCCAGCTGACTGCCTGTGGAATTCTGACTGAATTAACCTGAAAATCGCAGTGAAACTCAGTTTGGATGCAATTAATATCTGTCATCTCAGCCAAAGTGTTCCATTGTATTTTCCAAAACACAAAAACTCACCTTGGTCATGTTACCTGTAGATTTGTAAGCTTCAAACACCTATTTGTTGTGTTTTTTATTTCATAATGGCTATTCTGTACAAACTCTTCTTTGCATTGCATCAGAATACAAAATTTGGGAAGGAAGAAGGCAAAGCCAACTCAGACCCCGAAAACATTTGGGAAATTGCCACACAAGAAACCACAAATCGGCTGAGGCACTCAAAACAATGACAGCAAGCCAGAATTGGAGCAAGCCAACAGCTGTCCCCTGATTGAAAAAGAACCATCCTCTTGTACCCTGAATTCCATATTGCAGACTCAAAACCAAAGCTCACATCAGAAAATTCATTACAAACCATGATAAATAAGGGAAATGTGAAAAAGCCAAAGAAATGCAAGAGTCCTTTTTGATATTTGGCTGGATGTAGACACAAAGAAACTGGCTGTTTCCAGATTCATCCCCCCCTTCCACAGACTGACTTTGGAATTTGGATTGAATTCACCTCAAAATCGCACTCACACTCATTTTGGAGGGAATTAGAATCTGTCCCCTCAGCAGAAGCGTTCCATGTCATTTTCCAAAACACAGAATCTCATCTTGGTTGTGTTGCCTATGGATTTCTAATCCTGAAAGGTCAATTTGCTGTGTTTTTTTTTTTTTCTTTCATAATGGCTACTCTGTCCAAAATCTTGCTTGTATTGCATCAGAATACAAAATTTGGGAAGGAAGAAGGCAAAACCAACTCAGACCCCGAAAACATTTAGGAAATTGCCACTCAAGAAACCACAAATCAGCTGAGGCACCCAAAACAATGACAGCAAGCCAGAAGTGGAGCAAGCCAACAGCTGTTCCCTGATTGAAAAAGAACCTTCCTCTTGTGCCCTGAAGTCAATATGCCAGCCTCAAAACCAAAGCTCACATCAGAAAATTCATTACAAACCATGATAAATAAGAAAAAAGAGAAAAAAGCCAAAAAAATGCAAGAATCCATAATGATATAGGGCTTGATTTAGTCGCTAGGAAACCGGCTGTTCCTGGATTCATCCACCCCTCCAGCTGACTGCCTGTGGAATTCTGACTGAATTTACCTGACAATCGAGGTGAAACTCGGTTTGGAGGCCATTAATATCTGTCACCTCAGCCAAAGTATTCCATTTTATTTTCATAAACACAAAAACTCACCTTGGTCATGTTACCTGTAGATTTCTAAGCTTCCAACGCCTATTTGTTGTGTTTTTTATTTCATAATGGCTATTCTGTACAAACTCTTCTTTGCATTGCATCAGAATACAAAATTTGGGAAGGAAGAAGGCAAAGCCAACTCAGACCCCGAAAACATTTGGGAAATTGCCACACAAGAAACCACAAATCGGCTGAGGCACTCAAGACAATGACAGCAAGCCTTAATTGGAGCAAGCCAACATCTGTGTCCTGATTGAAAATGAACCATCCTCTTGTGCCCTGAACTCCATATTGCTGCCTCAAAACCAAAGCTCACATCAGAAAATTCATTACAAACCATGATAAATAAGAAAAAAGAGAAAAAAGCCAAAGAAATGCAAGAATCCATAATCATATTGGGTTTGATTTAGTTGCAAGGAAACCGGCTGTTCCCAGATTCATCCACCCCTCCAGCTGACTGCCTGTGGAATTCTGACTGAATTAACCTGACAATCGCAGTGAAACTCAAGAAACCAAATTTCAGCTGAGGCACCCAAAACAAAGACAATAGCCAGAATTGGAGCACACCAACAGCTGTGCCCTGTTTGAAAAAGACCATTCCTCCAGTGCCCTGAACGCCATATTGCAGCCTCAAAACCAAAGCTCACATCAGAAAATTCATTACAAACCATGATAAATAAGGGAAATGTGAAAAAGCCAAAGAAATGCAAGAGTCCTTTTTGATATTTGGCTGGATGTAGACACAAAGAAACTGGCTGTTTCCAGATTCATCCCCCCCTTCCACAGACTGACTTTGGAATTTGGATTGAATTCACCTCAAAATCGCACTCACACTCATTTTGGAGGGAATTAGAATCTGTCCCCTCAGCAGAAGCGTTCCATGTCATTTTCCAAAACACAGAATCTCATCTTGGTTGTGTTGCCTATGGATTTCTAATCCTGAAAGGTCAATTTGCTGTGTTTTTTTTTTTCTTTCATAATGGCTACTCTGTCCAAAATCTTGCTTGTATTGCATCAGAATACAAAATTTGGGAAGGAAGAAGGCAAAACCAACTCAGACCCCGAAAACATTTAGGAAATTGCCACACAAGAAACCACAAATCAGCTGAGGCACCCAAAACAATGACAGCAAGCCAGAAGTGGAGCAAGCCAACAGCTGTGCCCTGATTGAAAAAGAACCTTCCTCTTGTACCCTGAACTCAATATGCCAGCCTCAAAACCAAAGCTCACATCAGAAAATTCATTACAAACCATGATAAATAAGAAAAAAGAGAAAAAAGCCAAAAAAATGCAAGAATCCATAATGATATAGGGCTTGATTTAGTCGCTAGGAAACCGGCTGTTCCTGGATTCATCCACCCCTCCAGCTGACTGCCTTTGGAATTCTGACTGAATTTACCTGAAAATCACAGTGAAACTCAGTTTGGAGGCCATTAATATCTGTCACCTCAGCCAAAGTATTCCATTTTATTTTCATAAACACAAAAACTCACCTTGGTCATGTTACCTGTAGATTTCTAAGCTTCCAACGCCTATTTGTTGTGTTTTTTATTTCATAATGGCTATTCTGTACAAACTCTTCTTTGCATTGCATCAGAATACAAAATTTGGGAAGGAAGAAGGCAAAGCCAACTCAGACCCCGAAAACATTTGGGAAATTGCCACTCAAGAAACCACAAATAGGCTGAGGCACCCAAAACAATGACAGCAAGCCAGAATTGGAGCAAGCCAACAGCTGTGCCCTGATTGAAAAAGAACCTTCCTCTTGTGCCCTGAACTCAATATGCCAGCCTCAAAACCAAAGCTCACATCTGAAAATTCATTACAAACCATGATATATAAGGGAAATGTGAAAAAGCCAAAGAAATGCAAGAGTCCTTTGTGATATTTGGCTGGATTTAGACACAAAGAAACTGGCTGTTTCCAGATTCATCCCCCCCTTCCACAGACTGACTTTGGAATTCTGATTGAATTCACCTCAAAATCGCTCTCACACTCCATTTGGAGGGAATTAGAATCTGTCACCTCAGCAGAAGCGTTCCTTGTCATTTTCCAAAACACAGAATCTCATCTTGCTTGTGTTGCCTATGGATTTCTAATCCTGAAAGGTCAATTTGCTGTGTTTTTTTTTTTTTCTTTCATAATGGCTACTCTGTCCAAAATCTTGCTTGTATTGCATCAGAATACAAAATTTGGAAGGAAGAAGGCAAAACCAACTCAGACCCCGAAAACATTTAGGAAATTGCCACACAAGAAACCGCAAATCAGCTGAGGCACCCAAAACAATGACAGCAAGCCAGAATTGGAGCAAGCCAACAGCTGTGCCCTGATTGAAAAAGAACCATCCTCTTGTGCCCTGAACAAAATATGCCAGCCTCAAAACCAAAGCTCACATCAGAAAATTCATTACAAACCATGATAAATAAGAAAAAAGTGAAAAAGCCAAAGAAATGCAAGAATCCATAATGATATTGGGTTTTTTTTTTAGTTGCAAGGAAACCGGCTGTTCCCAGATTCATCCACCACTAAAGCTGACTGCCTGTGGAATTCTGACTGAATTAATCTGACAATCCCAGTGAAACTCAAGAAACCAAATTTCAGCTGAGGCACCCAAAACAAAGACAATAGCCAGAATTGGAGCACACCAACAGCTGTGCCCTGTTTGAAAAAGACCATTCCTCCGGTGCCCTGAACTCTATATTGCAGCCTCAAAACCAAAGCTCACATCAGAAAATTCATTACAAACCATGATAAATAAGGGAAATGTGAAAAAGCCAAAGAAATGCAAGAGTCCTTTGTGATATTTGGCTGGATTTAGACACAAAGAAACTGGCTGTTTCCAGATTCATCCCCCCCTTCCAAAGACTGACTCTGGAATTCTGATTGAATTCACCTCAAAATCGCACTCACACTCATTTGGGAGGGAATTAGAATCTGTCCCCTCAGCAGAAGCGTTCCATGTCATTTTCCAAAACACAGAAACTCATCTTGGTCGTGTTGCCTGTAGATTTCTAATCCTGAAAGGGCAATGCGCTGTGTTTTTTTTTTTTTTTTTTTTTTACTTTCATAATGGCTACTCTCCAAAATCTTGCTTGTATTGCATCAGAATACAAAATTTGGGAATAAGAAGGCAAAACCGACTCAGACCCAGAAAACATTTAGGAAATTGGCACTCAAGAAACCACAAATCGGCTGAGGCACCCAAAACAATGACAGCAAGCCAGAATTGGAGCAAGCCAACAGCTGCGCCCTGATTGAAAAAGAACCTTCCTCTTGTGCCCTGAACTCAATATGCCAGCCTCAAAACCAAAGCTCACATCAGAAAATTCATTACAAACCATGATAAATAAGGGAAATGTGAAAAAGCCAAAGAAATGCAAGAGTCCTTTGTGATATTTGGCAGGATTTAGACACAAAGAAACTGGCTGTTTCCAGATTCATCCCCCCCTTCCACAGACTGACTATGGAATTCTCATTGAATTCACCTCAAAATCACTCTCACACTCCATTTGGAGGGAATTAGAATCTGTCACCTCAGCAGAAGCATTCCCTGTCATTTTCCAAAACACAGAATCTCATCTTGCTTGTGTTGCCTATGGATTTCTAATCCTGAAAGGTCAATATGCTGTTTTTTTTTTTTTTCTTTCATAATGGCTACTCTGTCCAAAATCTTGCTTGTATTGCATCAGAATACAAAATTTGGGAAGGAAGAAGGCAAAACCAACTCAGACCCCGAAAACATTTAGGAAATTGCCACACAAGAAACCGCAAATCAGCTGAGGCACCCAAAACAATGACAGTAAGCTAGAAGTGGAGCAAGCCAACAGCTGTGCCCTGATTGAAAAAGAACCTTCCTCTTGTGCCCTGAAGTCAATATGCCAGCCTCAAAACCAAAGCTCACATCAGAAAATTCATTACAAACCATGATAAATAAGAAAAAAGAGAAAAAGCCAAAGAAATGCAAGAATCCATAATGATATTGGGTTTTTTTTTAGTTGCAAGGAAACCGGCTGTTCCCAGATTCATCCACCACTAAAGCTGACTGCCTGTGGAATTCTAACTGAATTAACCTGACAATCCCAGTGAAACTCAAGAAACCAAATTTCAGCTGAGGCACCCAAAACAAAGACAATAGCCAGAATTGGAGCACACCAACAGCTGTGCCCTGTTTGAAAAAGACCATTCCTCCGGTGCCCTGAACTCTATATTGCAGCCTCAAAACCTAAGCTCACATCAGAAAATTCATTACAAACCATGATAAATAAGGGAAATGTGAAAAAGCCAAAGAAATGCAAGAGTCCTTTGTGATATTTGGCAGGATTTAGACACAAAGAAACTGGCTATTTCCAGATTCATCCCCCCCTTCCACAGACTGACTCTGGAATTCTGATTGAATTCACCTCAAAATCGCACTCACACTCATTTGGGAGGGAATTAGAATCTGTCCCCTCAGCAGAAGCGTTCCATGTCATTTTCCAAAACACAGAAACTCATCTTGGTCGTGTTGCCTGTAGATTTCTAATCCTGAAAGGGCAATGCGCTGTGGTTTTTTTTTTTTTTCTTTCATAATGGCTACTCTCCAAAATCTTGCTTGTATTGCATCAGAATACAAAATTTGGGAATAAGAAGGCAAAACCGACTCAGACCCAGAAAACATTTAGGAAATTGCCACTCAAGAAACCACAAATCGGCTGAGGCACCCAAAACAATGACAGCAAGCCAGAAGTGGAGCAAGCCAACAGCTGTGCCCTGATTGAAAAAGAACCTTCCTCTTGTGCCCTGAACTCAATATGCCAGCCTCAAAACCAAAGCTCACATCAGAAAATTCATTACAAACCATGTTAAATAAAAAAAAAGAGAAAAAGCCAAAGAAATGCAAGAATCCATAATGATATTGGGTTTGATTTAGTTGCAAGGAAACCGGCTGTTCCCAGATTCATCCACCCCTCCAGCTGACTGCCTGTGGAATTCTGACTGAATTAACCTGAAAATCACAGTGAAACTCAGTTTGGAGGCAAGTAATATCTGTCACCTCAGCCAAAGTGTTCCACTTATTTTTCCAAAACAAAAAAACTCACCTTGGTCATTTTACCTGTAGATTTCTAAGCTTCAAATGCCTATTTGTTGTGTTTTTTATTTCATAATGGCTACTCTACACAAACTCTTCTTTGCATTGCATCAGAATACAAAATTTGGGAAGGAAGAAGGCAAAGCCAACTCAGACCCAGAAAACATTTGTGAAATTGCCACACAGAAACCACAAATCGGCTGAGGCACTCAAAACAATGACAGCAAGACAGAAGTGGAGCAAGCCAACAGCTGTGCCCTGATTGAAAAAGAACCATCCTCTTGTGCCCTGAACTCCATATTGCAGCCTCAAAACCAAAGCTCACATCAGAAAATTCATTAGAAACCATGATAAATAAAAAAAAAGAGAACAAAGCCAAAGAAATGCAAGAATCCATAATGATATTGGGTTTGATTTAGTTGCAAGGAAACCGGCTGTTCCCAGATTCATCTACCACTAAAGCTGACTGCCTGTGGAATTCTGACTGAATTAACCTGACAATCACAGTGAAACTCAAGAAACCAAATTTCAGCTGAGGCACCCAAAACAAAGACAATAGCCAGAATTGGAGCACACAAACAGCTGTGTCCTGTTTGAAAAAGACCATTCCTCTGGTGCCCTGAACTCTATATTGCAGCCTCAAAACCAAAGCTCACATCAGGAAATTCATTACAAACCATCATAAATAAGGGAAATGTGAAAAAGCCAAAGAAATGCAAGAGTCCTTTTTGATATTTGGCTGGATTTAGACACAAAGAAACTGGCTGTTTCCAGATTCATCCCCCTCTTCCACAGACTGACTCTGGAATTCTGATTGAATTCACCTCAAAATCGCACTCACACTCATTTTGGAGGGAATTAGAATCTGTCCCCTCAGCAGAAGAGTTCTATGTCATTTTCCAAAACACAGAAACTCATCTTGGTCATGTTGACTGTAGATTTCTAATCCTGAAAGGTCAATGCGCTGTGTTTTTTTTTTTTTTTCTTCCATAATGGCTACTCTCCAAAACATGCGTGTATTGCATCAGAATACAAAATTTGGGAAGGAAGAAGGAAAAACCAACTCAGACCCAGAAAACATTTAGGAAATTGCCACTCAAGAAACCACAAATCGGGTGAGGCAACGAAAACAATGACAGCAAGCCAGAATTGGAGCAAGCCAACAGCTGTGCCCTGATTGAAAAAGAACCTTCCTCTTGAGCCCTGAACTCAATATGCCAGCCTCAAAACCAAAGCTCACATCAGAAAATTCATTACAAACCATGATAAATAAGAAAAATGAGAAAACAGCCAAAAAAATGCAAGAATCCATAATGATATTGGACTTGATTTAGTCTCAAGAATACCGAATGATCCCGGATTCATCCACCCCTGCAGCTGATGCCTGTGGAATTCTGACTGAATTAACCTGAAAATCGTAGTGAAACTCAGTTTGGAGGGAATTAATATCTGTCACCTCAGCCAAAGTGTTCCATTTTATTTTCCAAAACACAAAAACTCACCTTGGTCGTGTTACCTATAGATTTATATGCTTCAAATGCCTATTTGTTGTGTTTTGTATTTCATAATGGCTACTCTGTCCAAACTCTTGGTTCTGTTGCGTCCGAATCACAAAATTTGGGAACGAAGAAGGCAAAACCAACTCAGACCCAGAAAACATTTAGGAAATTGCCACACAAGAAAACACAAATCGGCTGAGGCACCCAAAACAATGACAGCAAGCCAGAAGTGGAGCAAGCCAACAGCTGTGCCCTGATTGAAAAAGAACCTTCCTCTTGTGCCCTGAACTCAATATGCCAGCCTCAAAACCAAAGCTCACATCAGAAAATTCATAACAAACCATGAAAAAAAGAAAAATGAGAAAAAAGCCAAAGAAATGCAGGAGTTCTTAGTGATATTGGGCTTGATTTAGTGGCAAGGAAACAGGCTGTTCCCAGATTCATCCAACCCTCCAGCCAACTGCCTGTGGAATTCTGACTGAATTAACCTGAAAATCGCAGTGAAACTCACTTTGGAGGCAATTAATATCTGTCACCTCAGCCAAATTGTTCCATTTTATTTTGCAAAACACAAAAACTCACCTTGGTAGTGTTACCTGTAGATTTCTAAGCTTCAAACGCCTATTTGTTGTGTTTTTTTATTTCATAATGGCTACTCTGCCGAAACTCTTGTTGTATTGCGTCATAATACAAAATTTGGGAAGGAAGAAGGCAAAGCCAACGCAGACCCAGAAAACATTTAGGAAATTGCCACACAACAAACCACAAATCGGCTGAGGCACCCAAAACAATGACAGCAAGCCAAAATTGGAGCAAGCCAACAGCTTTACCCTGTTTGAAAAAGACCATTCCTTCAGTGCCCTGAACTCCTTATTGCAGCCTCAAAACCAAAGCTCACATCAGAAAATTCATTACAAACCATGATAAATAAGGGAAATGTGAAAAAACCAAAGAAATGCAAGAGTCCTTTGTGATATTTGGCAGGATTTAGACACAAGGAAACTGGCGGTTTCCAGATTCATCCCCCCCTTCCACAGACTGACTTTGGAATTCTGATTGAATTCACCTCAAAATCACTCTCACACTCAATATGGAGGGAATTAGAATCTGTCAACTCAGCAGAAGCGTTCCATGTCGTTTTTAAAAACACAGAAACTCATCTTGGTTGTGTTGCCTATAGATTTCTAATCCTGAAAGGGCAATTTGCTGTGTTTTTTTTTTTTTTCTTTCATAATGGCTACTCTGTCCAAAATCTTGCTTGTATTGCATCAGAATACAAAATTTGGGAACAAGAAGACAAAACCGACTCAGACCCAGAAAACGTTTTGGAAATTGCTACTCAAGAAACCAAAAGTCAGCTGAGGCACCCAAAACAATGACAGCAAGCCAGAAGTGGAGCACGCCAACAGCTGTGCCCTGATTGAAAAAGAACCATCCTCTTGTGCCCTGAACAAAATATGCCAGCCTCAAAACCAAAGCTCACATCAGAAAATTCATTACAAACCATGATAAATAAGAAAAAAGAGAAAAAGCCAAAGAAATGCAAGAATCCATAATGATATTGAGTTTTTTTTAGTTGCAAGGAAACCGGCTGTTCCCAGATTTATCCACCACTAAAGCTGACTGCCTGTGGAATTCTGACTGAATTAACCTGACAATCGCAGTGAAACTCAAGAAACCAAATTTCAGCTGAGGCACCCAAAACAAAGACAATAGCCAGAATTGGAGCACACCAACAGCTGTGCCCTGTTTGAAAAAGACCATTCCTCCGGTGCCCTGAACTCTATATTACAGCCTCAGAACCAAAGCTCACATCAGAAAATTCATTACAAACCATGATAAATAAGGGAAATGTGAAAAAGCCAAAGAAATGCAAGAGTCCTTTGTGATATTTGGCAGGATTTAGACACAAAGAAACTGATGTTTCCAGATTCATCCCCCCCTTCCACAGACTGACTCTGGAATTCTGATTGAATTCACCTCAAAATCGTACTCACACTCATTTTGGAGGGAATAAGAATATGTCCCCTCAGTAAAAGCGTTCCATGTCATTTTCCAAAACACAGAAACTCATCTTGGTCGTGTTGCCTGTAGATTTCTAATCCTGAAAGGGCAATGCGCTGTGGTTTTTTTTTTTTTTTTCTTTCATAATGGCTACTCTCCAAAATCTTGCTTGTATTGCATCAGAATACAAAATTTGGGAATAAGAAGGCAAAACCGACTCAGACCCAGAAAACATTTAGGAAATTGCCACTCAAGAAACCACAAATCGGCTGAGGCACCCAAAACAATGACAGCAAGCCAGAAGTGGAGCAAGCCAACAGCTGTGCCCTGATTGAAAAAGACCATTCCTCCGGTGCCCTGAACTCTATATTGCAGCCTCAAAACCAAAGCTCACATCAGAATATTCATTACAAAGCATGATAAATAAGGGAAATGTGAAAAAGCCAAAGAAATGCAAGAGTCCTTTGTGATATTTGGCAGGATTTAGACACAAAGAAACTGGCGGTTTCCAGATTCATCCCCCCTTCCACAGACTGACTTTGGAATTCTGATTGAATTCACCTCAAAATCGCTCTCACACTCCATTTGGAGGGAATTAGAATCTGTCCCCTCAGCAGAAGCATTCCATGTCATTTTCCAAAACACAGAATCTCACCTTGGTTGTGTTGCCTATGGATTTCTAATCCTGAAAGGTCAATTTGCTGTGTTTTTTTTTTTTTCTTTCATAATGGCTACACTGTCCAAAAGCTTGCTTGTATTGCATCAGAATACAAAATTTGGGAAGGAAGAAGGCAAAACCAACTCAGACCCCGAAAACATTTAGGAAATTGCCACACAAGAAACCGCAAATCAGCTGAGGCACCCAAAACAATGACAGCAAGCCAGAAGTGGAGCAAGCCAACAGCTGTGCCCTGATTGAAAAAGAACCTTCCTCTTGTGCCCTGAACTCAATATGCCAGACTCAAAACCAAAGCTCACATCAGAAAATCCATTACAAACCATGATAAATAAGGGAAATGTGAAAAAGCCAAAGAAATCCAAGAGTCCTTTGTGATATTTGGCAGGATTTAGACACAAAGAAACTGGCTTTTTCCAATTCATCCCCCCCCCTTCCACAGACTGACTTTGGAATTCTGATTGAATTCACCTCAAAATCGCTCTCACACTCCATTTGGAGGGAATTAGAATCTGTCCCCTCAGCAGAAGCGTTCCCTGTCATTTTCCAAAACACAGAATCTCATCTTGGTTGTGTTGCCTATGGATTTCTAATCCTGAAAGGTCAATTTGCTGTGTTTTTTTTTTTTCTTTCATAATGGCTACTCTGTCCAAAATCTTGCTTGTATTGCATCAGAATACAAAATTTGGGAAGGAAGAAGGCAAAACCAACTCAGACCCCGAAAACATTTAGGAAATTGCCACACAAGAAACCGCAAATCAGCTGAGGCACCCAAAACAATGACAGCAAGCCAGAAGTGGAGCAAGCCAACAGCTGTGCCCTGATTGAAAAAGAACCTTCCTCTTGTGCCCTGAAGTCAATATGCCAGCCTCAAAACCAAAGCTCACATCAGAAAATTCATTACAAACCATGATAAATAAGAAAAAAGAGAAAAAGCCAAAGAAATGCAAGAATCCATAATGATATTGGGTTTTTTTTAGTTGCAAGGAAACCGGCAGTTCCCAGATTCATCCACCACTAAAGCTGACTGCCTGTGGAATTCTGACTGAATTGACCTGACAATCCCAGTGAAACTCAAGAAACCAAATTTCAGCTGAGGCACCCAAAACAAAGACAATAGCCAGAATTGGAGCACACCAACAGCTGTGCCCTGTTTGAAAAAGACCATTCCTCCAGTGCCCTGAACTCTATATTGCAGCCTCAAAACCAAAGCTCACATCAGAATATTCATTACAAAGCATGATAAATAAGGGAAATGTGAAAAAGCCAAAGAAATGTAAGAGTCCTTTGTGATATTTGGCAGGATTTAGACACAAAGAAACTGGCGGTTTCCAGATTCATCACCCCCTTCCACAGACTGACTTTGGAATTCTGATTGAATTCACCTCAAAACCACTCTCACACTCCATTTGGAGGGAATTAGAATCTGTCCCCTCAGCAGAAGCGTTCCATGTCATTTTCCAAAACACAGAATCTCACCTTCGTTGTGTTGCCTATGGATTTCAAATCCTGAAAGGTCAATTTGCTGTGTTTTTTTTTTTTCTTTCATAATGGCTACACTGTCCAAAAGCTTGCGTGTATTGCATCAGAATACAAAATTTGGGAATGAAGAAGGCAAAACCAACTGAGACCCCGAAAACATTTAGGAAATTGCCACACAAGAAACCACAAATCAGCTGAGGCACCCAAAACAATGACAGCAAGCCAGAAGTGGAGCAAGCCAACAGCTGTGCCCTGATTGAAAAAGAACCTTCCTCTTGTGCCCTGAACTCAATATGCCAGCCTCAAAACCAAAGCTCACATCAGAAAATTCATTACAAACCATGATAAATAAGAAAAAAGAGAAAAAAGCCAAAAAAATGCAAGAATCCATAATGATATAGGGCTTGATTTAGTCGCTAGGAAACCGGCTGTTCCCGGATTCATCCACCCCTCCAGCTGTCTGCCTGTGGAATTCTGACTGAATTAACCTGAAAATCACAGTGAAACTCAGTTTGGAGGCAATTAATATCTGTCACCTCAGCCAAAGTGTTCCATTTTATTTTCATAAACACAAAAACTCACCTTGGTCATGTTACCTGTAGATTTCTAAGCTTCAAACGCCTATTTGTTGTGTTTTTTATTTCATAATAGGTATTCTGTACAAACTCTTCTTTGCATTGCATCAGAATACAAAATTTGGGAAGGAAGAAGGCAAAGCCAACTCAGACCCTGAAAACATTTGGGAAATTGCCACACAAGAAACCACAAATCGGCTGAGGCACTCAAAACAATGACAGCAAGCCAGAAGTGGAGCAAGCCAACAGCTGTGCCCTGATTGAAAAAGAACCATCCTCTTGTGCCCTGAACTCCATATTGCAGCCTCAAAACCAAAGCTCACATCAGAAAATTCATTACAAACCATGATAAATAAGAAAAAAGAGAAAAATCCAAAGAAATGCAAGAATCCATAATGATATTGGGTTTGATTTAGTTGCAAGGAAACCGGCTGTTCCCAGATTCATCCACCACTAAAGCTGACTGCCTGTGGAATTCTTACTGAATTAACCTGACAATCCCAGTGAAACTCAAGAAACCAAATTTCAGCTGAGGCACCCAAAACAATGACAGCAAGCCAGAATTGGAGCAAGCCAACAGCTGTGCCCTGATTGAAAAAGAACCATCCTCTTGTGCCCTGAACTCAATATGCCAGCCTGAAAACCAAAGCTCACATCAGAAAATTCATTACAAACCATGATAAATAAGGGAAATATGAAAAAGCCAAAGAAATGCAAGAGTCCTTTGTGATACTTGGCAGGATTTAGACACAAAGAAACTGGCTTTTTCCAGATTCATCCCCCCCTTCCACAGATTGACTTTGTAATTCTGATTGAATTCACCTCAAAATCGCTCTCACACTCCATTTGGAGGGAATTAGAATCTGTCCCCTCAGCAGAAGCGTTCCATGTCATTTTCCAAAACACAGAATCTCATCTTGGTTGTGTTGCCTATGGATTTCTAATCCTGAAAGGTCAATTTGCTGTGTTTTTTTTTTTTTCTTTCATAATGGCTACTCTGTCCAAAATCTTGCTTGTATTGCATCAGAATACAAAATTTGGGAAGGAAGAAGGCAAAACCAACTCAGACCCCGAAAACATTTAGGAAATTGGCACTCAAGAAACCACAAATCAGCTGAGGCACCCAAAACAATGATAGCAAGCCAGAAGTGGAGCAAGCCAACAGCTGTGCCCTGATTGAAAAAGAACCTTCCTCTTGTGCCCTGAAGTCAATATGCCAGCCTCAAAACCAAAGCTCACATCAGAAAATTCATTACAAACCATGATAAATAAGAAAAATAGAAAAAAAGCCAAAGAAATGCAAGAATCCATAATGATATAGGGCTTGATTTAGTCGCTAGGCAACTGGCTGTTCCCGGATTCATCCACCCCTCCAGCTGACTGCCTGTGGAATTCTGACTGAATTAACCTGAAAATCACAGTGAAACTCAGTTTGGAGGCAATTAATATCTGTCACCTCAGCCAAAGTGTTCCATTTTATTTTCATAAACACAAAAACTCACCTTGGTCATGTTACCTGTAGATTTCTAAGCTTCAAACGCCTATTTGTTGTGTTTTTTATTTCATAATAGGTATTCTGTACAAACTCTTCTTTGCATTGCATCAGAATACAAAATTTGGGAAGGAAGAAGGCAAAGCCAACTCAGACCCCGAAAACATTTGGGAAATTGCCACACAAGAAACCACAAATCGGCTGAGGCACTCAAAACAATGACAGCAAGCCAGAAGTGGAGCAAGCCAACAGCTGTGCCCTGATTGAAAAAGAACCATCCTCTTGTGCCCTGAACTCCATATTGCAGCCTCAAAACCAAAGCTCACATCAGAAAATTCATTACAAACCATGATAAATAAGAAAAAAGAGAAAAATCCAAAGAAATGCAAGAATCCATAATGATATTGGGTTTGATTTAGTTGCAAGGAAACCGGCTGTTCCCAGATTCATCCACCACTAAAGCTGACTGCCTGTGGAATTCTGACTGAATTAACCTGACAATCCCAGTGAAACTCAAGAAACCAAATTTCAGCTGAGGCACCCAAAACAAAGACAATAGCCAGAATTGGAGCACACCAACAGCTGTGCCCTGTTTGAAAAAGACCATTCCTCCGGTGCCCTGAACTCCATATTCCAGCCTCAAAACCAAAGCTCACATCAGAAAATTCATTACAAACCATGATAAATAAGGGAAATGTGAAAAAGCCAAAGAAATGCAAGAGTCCTTTTTGATATTTGGCTGGATGTAGATACAAAGAAACTGGCGGTTTCCAGATTCATCCCCCCCTTCCACAGACTGACTTTGGAATTCTGATTGAATTCACCTCAAAATCGCACTCACACTCCATTTGGAGGGAATTAGAATCTGTCCCCTCAGCAGAAGCGTTCCATGTCATTTTCCAAAACACAGAAACTCATCTTGGTCGTGTTGCCTGTAGATTTCTAATCCTGAAAGGTCAATGCGCTGTGTTTTTTTTTTTTTTCTTTCATAATGGCTACTCTCCAAAATCTTGCTTGTATTGCATCAGAATACAAAATTTGGGAATAAGAAGGCAAAACCGACTCAGACCCAGAAAACATTTAGGAAATTGCCACTCAAGAAACCACAAATCGGCTGAGGCACCCAAAACAATGACAGCAAGCCAGAAGTGGAGCAAGCCAACAGCTGTGCCCTGATTGAAAAAGAACCTTCCTCTTGTGCCCTGAACTCAATATGCCAGCCTCAAAACCAAAGCTCACATCAGAAAATTCATTACAAACCATGATAAATAAGAAAAAAGAGAAAAAAGCCAAAGAAATGCAAGAGTCCTTTGTCGTATTTGGCAGGATTTAGACACAAAGAAACTGGCTGTTTCCAGATTCATCCCCCCTTTCCACAGACTGACTTTGGAATTCTGATTGAATTCACCTCAAAATCGCACTCACACTCCATTTGGAGGGAATTAGAATCTGTCACCTCAGCAGAAGCATTCCATGTCATTTTCCAAAACACAGAATCTCATCTTGGTTGTGTTGCCTATGGATTTCTAATCCTTAAAGGTCAATTTGCTGTTTTTTTTTTTTCTTTCATAATGGCTACTCTGTCCAAAATCTTGCTTGTATTGCATCAGAATACAAAATTTGGGAAGGAAGAAGGCAAAACCAACTCAGACCCCGAAAACATTTGGGAAATTGCCACACAAGAAACCACAAATCAGCTGAGGCACCCAAAACAATGACAGCAAGCCTGAAGTGGAGCAAGCCAACAGCTGTGCCCTGATTGAAAAAGAACCTTCCTCTTGTGCCCTGAACTCAATATGCCAGCCTCAAAACCAAAGCTCACATTAGAAAATTCATTACAAACCATGATAAATAAGAAAAATAGAAAAAAAGCCAAAGAAATACAAGAATCCATAATGATATAGGGCTTGATTTAGTCGCTAGGCAACCGGCTGTTCCCGGATTCATCCACCCCTCCAGCTGACTGCCTGTGGAATTCTGACTGAATTAACCTGAAAATCACAGTGAAACTCAGTTTGGAGGCAGTTAATATCTGTCACCTCAGCCAAAGTGTTCCATTTTTTTTTCCAAAACACAAAAACTCACCTTGGTCATGTTACCTGTAGATTTCTAAGCTTCAAATGCCTATTTGTTTTGTTTTTTATTTCATAATGGCTACTCTCTACACACTCTTCTTTGCATTGCATCAGAATACAAAATTTGGGAAGGAAGAAGGCAAAGCCAACTCAGACCCTGAAAACATTTGGGAAATTGCCACACAAGAAACCACAAATCGGCTGAGGCACTCAAAACAATGACAGCAAGCCAGAAGTGGAGCAAGCCAACAGCTGTGCCCTGATTGAAAAAGAACCATCCTCTTGTGCCCTGAACTCCATATTGCAGCCTCAAAACCAAAGCTCACATCAGAAAATTCATTACAAACCATGATAAATAAGAAAAAAGTGAAAAAGCCAAAGAAACGCAAGAATCCATAATGATATTGGGTTTGATTTAGTTGCAAGGAAACCGGCTGTTCCCAGATTCATCCACCACTAAAGCTGACTGCCTGTGGAATTCTGACTGAATGAACCTGACAATCGCAGTGAAACTCAAGAAACCAAATTTCAGCTGAGGCACCCAAAACAAAGACAATAGCCAGAATTGGAGCACACCAACAGCTGTGTCCTGTTTGAAAAAGACCATTCCTCAGGTGCCCTGAACTCTATATTGCAGCCTCAAAACCAAAGCTCACATCAGAAAATTCATTACAAACCATGATAAATAAGGGAAATGTGAAAAAGCCAAAGGAATGCAAGAGTCCTTTGTGATATTTGGCTGGATTTAGACACAAAGAAACTGGCTGTTTCCAGATTCATCCCCCTCTTCCACAGACTGACTCTGGAATTCTGATTGAATTCACCTCAAAATCGCACTCACACTCATTTTGGAGGGAATTAGAATCTGTCCCCTCAGCAGAAGCGTTCTATGTCATTTTCCAAAACACAGAAACTCATCTTGGTTGTGTTGCCTGTAGATTTCTAATCCTGAAAGGTCAATGCGCTGTGGTTTTTTTTTTTTTCTTTCATAATGGCTACTCTCCAAAACATGCTTGTATTGCATCAGAATACAAAATTTGGGAATAAGAAGGCAAAACCGACTCAGACCCAGAAAACATTTAGGAAATTGGCACTCAAGAAACCACAAATCGGCTGAGGCACCCAAAACAATGACAGCAAGCCAGAAGTGGAGCAAGCCAACAGCTGCGCCCTGATTGAAAAAGAACCTTCCTCTTGTGCCCTGAACTCAATATGCCAGCCTCAAAACCAAAGCTCACATCAGAAAATTCATTACAAACCATGATAAATAAGAAAAATGAGAAAAAAGCCAAAAAAATGCAAGAATCCATAATGATATTGGACTAGATTTAGTCTCAAGAAAACCGAATGTTCCCGCATTCATCCACCCCTCCAGCTGATGCCTGTGGAATTCTGACTGAATTAACCTGAAAATCGTAGTGAAACTCAGTTTGGAGGGAATTAATATCTGTCACCTCAGCCAAAGTGTTCCATTTTATTTTCCAAAACACAAAAACTCACCTTGGTCGTGTTACCTGTAGATTTATATTCTTCAAATGCCTAATTGTAATGTTTTTTATTTCATAATGGCTACTCTGTCCAAACTCTTGTTTGTGTTGCGTCAGAATTACAAAATTTGGGAAGGAAGAAGGGAAAACCAACTCAGACCCAGAAAACATTTAGGAAATTGCCACACAAGAAACCACAAATCGGCTGAGGCACCCAAAACAATGACAGCAAGGCAGAATTGAAGCAGGCCAACAGCTGTGCCCTTTTTGAAAAAGACCATTCCTCCTGTGCACTGAACTCTATATTGCAGCCTCAAAACCAAAGCTCACATCAGAAAATTCATTACAAACCATGAAAAAAAGAAAAAAGAGAAAAAGCCAAAGAAATGCAAGAGTCCTTTGTGATATTGGGCTTGATTTAGTTGCAAGGAAACCAGCTGTTCCCGGATTCATCCACCCCTCCTAGCTGACTGGCTGTGGAATTCTGATTGAATTCACCTGAAAATCGCACTCACTCTCGATTTGGAGGAAATTAATATCTGCCCCTCAGTGGAAGGGTTCTATGTCATTTTCCAAAACCCAAAAACTCATCTTGGTCATGTTGCCTATGATTTCTAATCATGAAAACCCAATATGTTCTGTTTTTCAATTTCCTGATGGATCCTCGTTCTAAACCCTTGTTTGTATTGCATCAGAATACACAATTTGAAAAGGAAAAAGGCAAAACCAACTCAGACCAACAAAGCATTTAGGAAAAAGTCGCTCAAAATGAAAAATTGCCTGAGGCACCCAAAGCAATTACAGAAAGCCAGAATTGGAGAGAAACAACAGCTGTGCCCTAATTGAAAAAGACCATTCCTCTGGTTCCCTGAACTCCTTAAGCCAGCCTCAAAACCACAACCCACATCAGAAAATTTATTACAAACCATGATAAATAAGAAAATGTGAAAAATGCAAAAAAGAAAAAGAAATGCAAGAGTCCTTCGTGATATGGCGCTTGTTTTAGTACAAGGAAACCAGCTGTTTCCGGATTCATCCACCCCTCCCAACTGACTGACTGTGGAATTCTGATTGTATTCACCTGAAAAGAGAGAACATTTATAAGTATATTGGGACTGTGGAACCTGTCATTTACCAATCACATGTTAGACTGAATCATAGACCAAATATAGGGAAGAAATCCTATGCATGTAAACCTTGTGGGAATTCATTCAGTATTAAATACCCTCCATCACAGCACTCATATTGTGGAAAACCCTCATGTGTGTAATGATTGTGTGGAAACCACTCACCAGAAGTCAGATCTCATTAGACATCAGAGAATTCACACAGGGTTGAAATCTTACAAATCTAATGACTGTGGGAAGTTCTTTGGCCAGAAGAAACACCTCATAAATCATCAGAGAATTCACACAGGTGAGAAACCTTTTGAATGTAATGACTGTGGGAAATCCTTTGGCCAGAAGGCAAACCTCATAAATCATCAGAGAATTCACACAGGTGAGAAACCTTATGAATGCAATTACTATGGAAAATCCTTTGGCCAGAAGGCAAACCTCATAAATCATCAGAGAATTCACAGAGGGGAGAAACCTTATGAATGCAATCATTGTGGAAAAGCCTTTGCTGAGAAATCAAAGCTCACAAAGCATCAGACAATTTGTACTGGGGGAAACCTTATGATTGCAATGACTGTGGAAAAACCTTTGCTGAGAAGTCAAACCTCAGAAAGTATCAGAGCCTTCACACCATGGAGAAAGCTTATAAATGAAATGACTGTGGAAAAGCCTTTGGTCCCATCCTTGCATACCAAGGATAAATCCCACTTGGTCTGGGTGGATGATCTTTCTGATGCATTGTTGGATTCAATTGGCCAGAATTCTGTTGCAGATCTTTGCATGTATGTTCATCAGGGAAATTGGTCTATAATTACTTTCTTTGTTGCACTTTTTTCAAGTTTAGGAATGAAGGTGATGTTGGCTTCATAGAAAGAATTTGGGAGAATCGCCTCTCTCTCAATTGTTTTGAATAACTTGAGAAGAATTGCAGTTAGTGCTTTAAATGTCTGTTAGAATTCAGCAGTGAAGCCTTCCAGTTTTGGGGTTTTCTTGGTAGTGATGGTCTTTATTACTGGTATCATTTCCATCTGGTTATGTGTGTGTTTAGGTTTTCTATATCTTTGTTGCTCAATTTAGGTAGGTTTTATGGATGGAAGGATGGTGGAAAGCCTCTTTGCTGTACTTCATAACTCATAAGATATCAGAGTATCCACACAGGGAATTTTCTACTTGACCTTTTTGTGCAAGTTATATCTCATGAAATATTAGAGAATTCACCAAGGGGAGAAATGCATGAATATAATACATGTGAATAGCCTTTGTGGTGCAAATCAGACCTCATCAAACATAAAAGAATTCTCATGGGGAGCAATTTTATGAATGTAATGACTCAGAGCCTTTTACCATAATTCAGCCCTCATTGTACATCATCAAATTCATATAGGGAAAAACTCCTTTGAAAGTAAAATCCCTTTAATTAGAAGCCATACCTCATAAGACAACAGGGAATTCACGTGGGAGAGAAACCTTATGGGTGTAATGAGTGTTGGAAAGCTCTGCCCAAATCTCTCCTTATATCAGAATGCACAACATATATATCTAATGAATGAAATAAATGTGAGAAAGTCATTTCACATAGGTAATGCCTCATAATCCATCATGGAATTTGAACAAGGGAGAGACCTTAACAATATAATGAATGTGGAAGAGCTTTTCTCCAAAATTCATGTAAGTATTGTGACAAAACCTTTTGCTGGAAATCACATCCTATCCAACAGAGACTCATGTAAAGGAGAAAGCTTATAAATATTATTAGAGTCAGAAGTCAATGGTACATCAGAGAATTGACACAGGTGGTTTCTTAGGCGTATACTGATTGTGCAAAAACATTTTCTTTGTTTCAGGCTTGTATAGACACAGAATTCACAAAAGGTGATAGTCTTTGCATGCTGTAAATACAATAAAACCTTTAGCCAGAAATTAGACATCAACAGACTTCAGAGAATTCATAAGGAACAAAAGTCTATGCAATGAATTTGGAAAATGTATTTCTGTTATAAATCAGTCTTCAATTCCCATGAATAGACTCACAAATGAGAAAACATGCATGCATAGAAAAGTTTTGTACCATAAATTATCTCTAGATGGTAAACTAATATATCACACAAAAGAAATATCATGAGTGTAATGGAATTGGGAAACCCTTTGCTATAAGGCAGATTTCCAGAAAGCTTAGCAAGATTACAGAAAAGTCTCTGAAAATGTAACATGTCTGAAAGATTTGTTGGCATCACAAACTGGAGGATAGCTCAAGTGCATGTGTTTTTGTGCCTGGCATCCAAATTGATATCTCTTTTTCTTTGATGAATTCCTTGTTTATTTATTTAGCAGATTTAGAGACAAAGGATTCCTGTCCATTGATTTACTACTATATGCCCACAATTGCCATGGTAAAGTATATGGCAAAAACTGAGTGCTGGGGGCTGTGAATCTGATTCATCACTGATAACATTGAAGACATTGGTTCCTGGTTCTTATGCTGCTATGCATGGAAATGTTTCTCTAATTTCATTTTCAAATAGTTCATTGTTAATATAAAGAAATGCTTCTAATTTTTAAAATTTCATTGAAATAATTTGTGATTAATGTGTCCTAGTCATGCATTATTACAGGGTGTAGTGCAATATTTGCACACATTTATGCAGTAAAAAGTGATCAAGCTAAGCAACTACAGTTTTATTAAGTTTTTAAAGAGTTATTTATTTGAAAGACAGAGTTACAGAGAGAAGTAGCAGCAGAGAGAGAGAGAGGTCTTCCTCTGCCGGTTCACTCCCCAGATGGCCACAATGGCCGGAGCTCTGCCAATCTGATTCCAGGAACCAGGAGCTTCTTCCAGATCTCCCACTTGGGTGCAGGGACCCAAGGACTTGGGCCATCTTCTACTGCTTTCCCAGGCCATAGCAGAGAGTTGGATCAGAAGAGGAGCAGCCAGGACTAGAACTGGTACCCACATGGGATGCTGGTGCTTCAGGCCAGGGTGTTAGCCCACTGTGCCACAATGCTGGCCCCCAAGCAACTACAGTTTCTAATTCTTCTCCATGATTTGAGACTACCAGCTCCTCTCCTTCAGTTCTTTACACAGAACCTAATATGGTTGAATGTAGTCATCTCATTATATTATGGAACACCAGAAGTTCTTTCTGCCTCTTTGATTTTTGATACCTATTATCCAATCCCCCTCTATCCCTAGCTGCTTCCCTTCTCAGCCTCTAGTAATCACAGTTCTGTGTTCAGATCCATTATTTTCTTTCACTTCCACATGCGACAAGGACCAGGTGACATTTGTGTTCCTGCTTCTGTCTTATTTCAATTAATTTAATAATATTTTGTTCTTTTTTTGTATCTAAAAGAGGTTGCCCTGTCCATTGTTTTTCATTGATGGACAGCTAGATTGGTTTCAAATCCTGGCTGCAGTGAACTGTGTTATAGTGGCTGTGTTATGGGAAAATTGCTGTATCTTTGATATGCTCTCCTCCTTTCCTTCTAATAAAATTTCCTTATTCTATATAGCCAAGAGCAAGATAACTCTCACATGGTAGGTCAATTTTTATCTTAGTTTAATTTTTGTTATTTATTTGAAAGAGTTACAATAGAGGTAGAGACACAGAGAGGTCCTCCATTAGCTGGTTCGCTCTACAGATGACTACAAAGGCCAGAGTTATGCCATTATGAAACCTGGAGACGGGAGCTTCCTCTGGGTCTCCCACATGGGTGCATGGGCCCAAGGACTTGGGCCATCTTCTACTGCTATCCCAGGAGATAGCAGAGAGCAGTATTGGAAGAAGAGCAGCTGGAACTAGAACTGGCACCCAAATGGGATGCTGGCCCTTCAGGCCAGGGCTTTAACTCACTGCACAACAGCGCCAGCCCCAATTTTTATCCTTTTTAAGGAATGACCATACTGTTCTGCATAACATCTGTACTAACTTGTGTTTTCACCCACCATATATGATGGTTTTCTTTTCCCATGTGCTCTCTAGCATTTGTTATTTTTTATCAGTTTGGCATAAAAATGATATAGTATTGTTCATGTTTTTGTGTATTTTGAAATCAGTTAATTTGTTTATTAAATCTTTATTATTTGAAAGGTGGATTTAGAGAGAGAGGGAAAGACATAGATAGCTTTCATCTGCTGGCTCACACCCCAGAGAGTTTCAACAGTTGAGCCTGGGGCATGCTGGAGTCAGGAGCTTCATCCAAGTCTCCCACATGAGTGGCAAGGACCTGAGTCCTTCGTCCATCTTCTGCTGGTTTCCCAGGTGTTTAGCAGTGAGCTAAATTGGAAGTGGAGATTCCTAAACTCAAAGTGGAACTCAGATGTTATGCTGGCCTCACAGATTGCAGCTTTCCCCACTTGGCCACAATGCCAGCCCCTCTATCAATTTAATTCCTCAAAAATAGCTCAGTAATGTTGGCATCTATCTCATTTTGTTTTTTCTCTGTTATTATTCAACTTATTGATGTCTTATTTTTGTTCACATTATTCCTCTCAATTGCTCTACCTGAGGTGAGTAGGGCTGCTGTGTTGCTTAAATGAAGTGTATGCTTTAGATTACTCATTTAATGAGTGCATGTCATTCACATAGCACTTCACTGAAGTTCTACTATGTCCCAAATCCTCTTCTAGGCACAGAATTTAGACCACTTTTCTCTTAGGCCCAGATCTTGCCTTTAACATACTACTTGGAATTTAGTAGCTCATGAAATCTGCAGACTGCATAAATGAATGAATATTTTGAGGGCTGTGCTTTTGTGGAGGAACTTCATAGGAGACCGAAGGAATAAAATAAATCAAAAGTATCCACAGTATATAGAATGTATACTATTTTACAAGTCACAGAGAAGAAGAAGAAGAAGGAAAGTAGTAAGACTAGAAAGTTTGTGGCAAGACTAACAGGCGCTGGTCAAGAACTTAATAAGCACATTAGGAAAGCAGTAAGGTTTCTTTTTTTTTTTTTTTTTGAGGAAAAGTTTTTATTTCTAGTGATGAAATTGGCTACAGAACATTATGAAAGTTTAAAAATACAAAGAGAAATTGTCTATAATTAATAGATTCAAAATTTGACAATCAGTGAATATCATTATTAGTCATTACCAACAACAGTTATTGATTTGAAAGGCAGAGTGACAGGAAGAGGGAACCACTGCTTCACTCCCCAGACACTTGCAATAGCCAAAGCTTGACCAAGCCAAAACCAGGAACTGGGAATTCATTCTGGATGTCCCATTTGGGTGCAGGGACCCAAGCACTTCTGCCATCCTCCGTCTCCTCCCAGGGTGCACACTAGCAGAAACTTGCCTCAAAGCAGAGAAGCTACCACTCAAGCCAGGCATTTGTATATGGGATGTGGGTGTGTGGTGGTGATAGCAAGCCCTCATGGATAAAAAAAAACAAAAAAAAAAAAAAACAAAGTTATTTCTATGCCAAGGAAATTACTCTGTAGTCTTTCTCTTATAAACTACGTATTGCTGAACCTAGATAATTTTTCCTTTATTTAACAATGACATGAAAATGTCAGTTGAGTTGGCTTTCCTGAAGACCTTGTTTCTTGAATATTAGTGGCTAGCTGAGATAAATTCTTTTCATCTCTTTCTCGCTTCGGCAGCACATGTGCTCGCTTCGGCAGCACATATACTAAAATTGGAATGATACAGAGAAGATTAGCATGCCCCTGCGCAGTAAGGTTTCTTTACCTCCCTGTAGGCTCTGCTCTCCAGAGGTGAACAGGGTCCTCTAAACCCACTTGCTGCACACACAAACACCTGAGTGTTGTATTCTCCCACAGGTGTTGGAGACTGATATGGTGTTCTGATTTATATTTACATAATGGCTAGTGACATCGGGCATATTCACATGTTTTGACCATGTACATTTCTTCTGAGAAATGTCTATTCAGATCCTTGCCTGTTTCTTCACTGTATTTTTTGGAGTTTTTCCAATTCATGTAAATGTTCTGGAAATCTGTAAACATTCAGAGTTTTAATTTTTCCTGCCATCTGTTCATTGTATCTACACTCTGATGTTTACTTTGTTGTGAAGAAGTATCTTAGTTGGATATACTCAAATGTCTCTGTTTTTATTTTTGTGACTATTGCTATTGGAATCTTACCCAAAAGCTATTGTGTGTTGACAATATTTAGAGTTTCCCTATGTTTACTTGGGTTTGGGTCTTATGATTACATTTTAATTCACTGTGAGTTCACTTTCACATAGTGTAAGAGATGTTGGAGTCTCTTTTCAGGCTTCTACATATGGATAATCAAGTTCCTCTGCACCACTTGTGAAAGAGATTCTTCTTTCTCCAGTTCATTTGAGTTCCTTTGTTAAATATGAGTTGCTGGTAGAAATTTGGGTTTATTTCTATGCTACCAAGTCTTTTCCATTGAACTATGTGTCTGTTATTATATCAGTGCTAACACTTCTTCTTTTTTTTTTGCAGTATATTTATTTGAAAGGCAGAGTTACAGAGAGGTAGAGGCAGAGAGAGAGAGAGGTCTTCCATCCACTGGTTTACTCCCCAAATGGCCACAATGGCCGGAGCTCTGTTGATCTGAATCCAAGTGTCAGGAGCTTCTTCCAGGTCTCTATGCAGGTGCAGGGGCCCAAAGACTTTGGCCATTTTCTACTTTTTTCTCAGGCTATACCAGAGAGGGGTATAAGAAGTGGAGCAGCTGGGAAACATACTGGCACCCATATGAGATGCCGGCACTGCAGACGGTGACTTTACCTGCTTTGTCATAGTGCTGACCCCTGTAATATGTCTTAAAATATGGTGTGATGTCTCCAGCTTTTTTTTTGCTTTATAATATTGCTTTAGATGTTAAGCATCTCTCATGTTTCTATGTGAATTTTAGCATCATTTTTTCTAGCTCTGAGAACATCGTTGGTATGTTGATTGGGATTACATTGAATTTGCAAATTGCTTTTGGTAGTATGGATATTTTGGTATTATTCTTCCCATTCACAAACATAAGTTTTCTGTGAGACTTTCAAAAAGCCTTGACAAAAATTGGACTTTATTACACAAAAATTCATCACTTTTTGGGATCATTTAAATCCATAATTTTGCACTAATATTTGATAAATAATTAAAGACTTTGAGCATTTTAGTAGGAGAAATTAAAATATTTATCAATTTATTCAAATATTGTTTAGATGTGATATTCAAATATTGTTTAGAGCCATTGTCTATATACCCTCTAAATTACGATCTTTTTGCTTTTTGCCTGTTAAACTTGTCCCTTGATTCAAGAACCCTTTTTAATGTAATGTAAACTGAAAATGTCATTTCATAAGCTAAAAAAAATGACAAAGAAGGAAAAAGAAGGGAGGGAGGTTGAGTATATAATTATGTTCTCCGAATTTTTTCTATAAAACATATTGAATCATTTAAAAGCTAATTAAAATTAAACTCAAAATTGGACCATTATGACCAATATTTAAAACAAGTGATTAAAAACTGTAGATGTCTTCAATTTTGATTATCATTCTTCTTTAGAATATCTGAAAGAAATCCGGCTTCTCACTTTAAAATATACCAGTGTGTTAGAATTCAGTATTAAATGACTTTGTTTAAAAGTTTTATTTAATCTATTGCTTTAAGTAGTAATACTATGGCCATTGTAAAACAAAATCCTTATCATTTTTCATAAAACAGAAAGGGCCTTTAAAACATCATCACTAAAAATATTAAGAGACCTAAAATATAACATTCTTAAAACCCAAGTGATACCATTCAAAATTTTCAAATATGCAGGGATAGTTCATGTCAAGTAACTAAATAATTGTTAAGTGTATATATGGAATAGCTTCTATAAATTCTTTTGGCAAGGGCTGGCACTGTGGCATAGTGGGTGAGGCTGCCACCTGCAGTGCTGGTATTCCATAGGGGCATCAGTTCAAGACCTGGCTGCTCCACTTCCTATCCAGCTCTCTGCTATGGCCTGGGAAACACTATAAAATGGTGCAAGTCCTTGGGCCCCTGCACCTGCATAGGAGACCAGGAAGAGGCTCCTGGCTCCTGCCTTCCAGTCAGCACAGCTGCAGCCATGGAGGCCAACTGTGGAGTGAACCAGTGAATGGAAGACCACTCTCTCTGCCTGTCCTTCTCTCTCTGTGTAATTCTGACTTTCAAATAATATAAATAAATCTTTAAAATTTTTTTTGGCAAATAGATGAAGCTACTTGTTATACATTTCAAATAAATAGCAAACATACTAGAAAAATATATTGAATAAAATTTAAGCAACTCATAGCTATACACAGAAATTTCTCACCATAACAACATAGCAACCACTAAATTTCCAAATTCAATTTTCCACAACTTAGAATCTTTAACTCCAGAAGGAGTACAAAATTGACAGAACAGTGGCCTATGTATCAGGATACCTAATGCTAATACAGAATTATCCCTGCCACAACTTACCTATGTGACCTTGAACAATTCACTTTACTTCTCTGGGCTTGGCATTTAGCATCCTCATGTGATAAAGGAGGCTTGGATAAGATCAGTTGTACTCTATCTTGAGACTTCAATGATCTCTCAGTTTCCAAACAGGCACCTTAAGGGAAAGTAAACCTTTAGATCAAAGCTTACATTTTTAAATATAAATATATTTTAAACTGTTTCTACAACTAGTACAAAACAACACATTCAAATGTGTACCATGCCACTTTTCAATATTTGGGAATAATTAATGCATCATTTTAGAGCATTGTCTTGAGGCCAGTGCTGTGGTGTAGCTAGTAAAGCCACTGCATGCAGTGGGGGCATCCCACATGGAGGCCGGTTCAAGTCCAGGCTGCTCCATTTTCCATTCAGCTGTCTGCTATAGCCTGGGAGAGCAGTAGGAAGTTGGCCCAAGTCCTTGGGCCCCTGAATCTGCATGGGAGACCCTGAAGAGGTCCTGGCTCCTGGTTTCAGATTGGCATATCTCTGACCTTTTAGGCCATCTGGGGAGTGAACCAGCAGATGGAGGACCTCTCTCTCTCTCTCTCTTCCTCTTGTTCACTATCTGTGTAACTCTGACTTCCAAATAAATAAATAAATAAATCTTTTAAAAAATCAAAAGAATATTGTCTGGCACACAGTGAACCACTAAGTACAAGATATTATTAGTAATATTAGATTGAAATATTGAAATAAACTAGGCAATAAGCCTTAAGATGCAAATTAATACCAAGAAATATAATCTCAAATTTCTGTGTTCAACAAGGTAGTCTCTTTTCACTACTAACTTTATACTAAATAAGATATTTTGATATTTTGTTAAGAGTAAATTTATCGGGGGCCAGCGCCGTGGCTCACTTGGTTAATTCTCCACCTGTGGTGCTGGTATCCCTTATGGGCAAAGTGTTCTAGTCCTGGTTGCTCCTCTTTCAGTCCAGCTTTCTGCTATGGCCCGGGAAGGCAGTAGAGGATGGCCCAAGTGCTTGGGCCCTGCACCCGGATGGGAGACCAGGAGAAAGCACCTGACTCCTGGCTTTGGATGGGCACAGCTCCAACTGTGGCAGCCATCTGGGGACTGAACCAATGGAAGGAAGACCTTTCTGATTTCTCACTGTATATAACTCTACCTGTCAAATAAAAAAAAATTATTAGTTTTTCATAAAAACTGCAGTATTGAAAAAGTTCTAAAATCCCTCTAATTCTAAATGTCTGTGACTGCTAACTCATTAGCACATATTGCATTCTTTACATCTGGGTAATCATGACAATTCACTTTTAAATGATTAACAGATCTGCTGTTATATATAAATACATGCTTTTCCGAAAATCATACAATAAGCAGGCTACATACTTTACTTCAAGTAGAACTGCCATATCCAGTCCTACAATTGTAAATAAGACAGTTTCAATTGTTCAGCATTATCAATTATAAATTCCAATCGTGTAGCAATACTCATAAGAATTTAGGGGGCCGATGCTGTGGAGTAGCAAGTAGAGCTGTGGCTTGCAGTGCTGACATTCCAATTGGGTGCCAGTTCAAGTCCTGGCTACTCAAATTACTATCCATCTTTTTAGGCAAGTAAGACTTACTATCCAGCAGTAGAGGATGGCCCAGGCCCTTGGGCTCCTGCACCTGCATAGGAGACCCAAAAGAAGCTGCTGGCTCCTGGCTTTGGATTGGCAGAGCTCCAGCCATTGTGGCCAAATGGGGAGTGAACCAGCGGTTGGAAGACTGCTCTCTCTCTCTCTCTCTCCTTCTCTGTGTAACTCTGATTTTCAAGTAAAATAAATGAATCTTTTTTTAAAAAGGATGAAATAAAAAGGAAGATGAAGATTACAAAATTGTTTAATTTTTTTAATAAATATAAATTTCCAAAGTACAGCTTTTGGATTACAGTGGCTTCCCCTCCCCCAAAACATCCCTCCCACCCATAATCCTCCTATTTCCTGCTTCCTCTCCCATCCCAGAAGATTACAAAATTGTATGAAGGACATTTGTACAGTAAACAAATATACTGATTTCCAATGCAATATTTGAATACTTGAAGCAGGAAGGCTAAGTACTTCTTTGCCAAAATAACATGTTTTCTCCAGTGTAAAACCCATTTGCCATCCCAATACACAAAGGGATTTGGGGCAAGAAGGAAAAAAGAAGTCCACACATGCAGAAATTTTAAGCAAAACAAAATAGAGAATGTATTTAGTTTCATGTAAATCACATGAGAATTAATAGTATTCTACCAATTTGCAACAAATATTTTTAACTTTAATGAATGAATGAACTTTCAGTTACATAGCAGGAAACTTCTACCCTCTCCCATAAAACTGAAAGAGAAACTTTTTAAAAGTAAAAACTGATGAAAGAATTCTGCAATACATGTTAATGTTAAGTAGCCCAGCAGAGTTTATTTAGAAATACAAACACACACACAGAAAATAAATACATTAAAATCTTACTGAATAGTCCAGTAATAGTTCAGGATCCAATATGTGTGCAAAAGATTCTGGATTTCCCAGTCACTTTGTATAGGAAATGAAGTGCTTTGCTATGTAGCATGTAACTTTAGATTCCTGAACACCTCCACTTTGCTTCTTACCCTGAGTCCCAGCAAATACAGGAACACAGCTGTTGAGTCATTCATTTTCTGGATTTGGGAATATCAAAGAATTAATGAGTATAGAAAGTTGTACAGCAAAGACCAAGAATATCCAAGGGAGGTCAGGAAAATCAATTGAACAAGTCAAAATACTATGAATGTATACTGAATGCTCTGTTTTTAATATGTCTTACTTACCTAAAAAGACATGAGGGCTATTGCTCTCTCTCTTAATACAACTAAGGAGAAGATATCACCAATGCTCAAG
This sequence comes from Oryctolagus cuniculus, assembly GCF_051225735.1. Lineage (NCBI taxonomy): Eukaryota > Metazoa > Chordata > Mammalia > Lagomorpha > Leporidae > Oryctolagus > Oryctolagus cuniculus. The sequence goes on along the minus strand of NW_028301697.1, from coordinate 1,180,376 downwards.
AAAAATGAATACACAGCAGAGCTAATACAAAATCCCCAAATTCCAAAATAGAAAAACTGGATATGCACTCCTTACACACACCCTGAAGTGGCAATGAAGTAGAACAAATCTAAAATTAGAAAAAAATCTTTTTTTAAAGATTTATTTATTTATTTGAAAGTCAGAGTTGCACAGAGAGAGGCAGAGAAGAGAGAGGGGTCTTCCATCCACTGGTTCTCTCCCCAGTTGGCTGCAATGGCCAGAGTTGTGCCAATCCAAAGCCAGGAGCAAGGAGCTTCTTCCAGGTCTCCCACATGGGTGCAGGGGCCCAGGACTTGGGCCATCTTCTACTGCTTTCCCAGGCTATAGCAGAGATCTGGATCCATATGAGCTGCCAGCACTGCAAGTGGTGGCTCTACCCACTATGCCACACCGCTGGCCCCGAAAATTCTTGTCAAATTAAGAACATTTAACCTTTGTTTTAGAGTGCATTATTAAAATATCTAAACTGGGGGAATACATAATTTCTTTCTTTAGAAATCAGAAGAGAAAAAGAACACTTCAAGCCTACTGTGACACCACACAGAAGGAATGGAGAATCATGATCCCAATTAGCCTAGGGACAGAATAAAAGGGAGGGAAATAGGAACAACAGAATTAAGATGAATAAGCTTTGACAGCTGAGGGAATCTGAATGTAAAGAAAAGGCATGCAGTTAACTGAAACAATAGAGATAATTCTGAGAGGAAAAAACATTGTTAAGTCATATTAATGGGGCCAGAGCTGTGACTTAGTAAAGTAAAAAAAAAAAATCTAAAATTTGTTTTTAAATTATATAATTAAAAAAGATAAAAAAGATGTTCAATCTTAAGTCTCTACAGCATAAGATATACATCAATTTTCCCAGGTTCTATTTGCATTTATTAACAAAGTTTCATGGGTGTAATCACTAAAGTGGCTCCAATAAGTCTTTTTATAAAAATTATTTTTTATTTTGACAGGCAGAGTGGACAGTGAGAGAGACAGAGAGAAAGGTCTTCCTTTTTCTGTTGGTTTACCCCCTAGTGACCGCTGCCGCCAGTGTGCTGCAGCTGGCACATGGCACTGATCCAAAGCCAGGAGCCAAGTGCTTCCTCCTGGTCTCCCATGCAGGTACGGGGCCCAAGCACTTTGGCCATCCTCCATTGCACTCCTGGGCCATAGCAGAGAGCTGGACTGGAAGTGGAGCAACTGGGACAGAATCTGGCTCTCCCAGCAGGACTAGAACTTGGTGTGCCTGCACCGCAGGTGGAGGATTAGCTTATTGAGCCATGGAGCCTGCCTCCAATAAGTCTTAACCTGGGATGCAACTAAATTTAACAAGGATACTCAATAGGAATTTTAGAAGAATTCCAAAATATGTATCAGAATAAAAATAAATACTTTACTTGGTACATCTCATTTTAACTATACTATTGTCTAAATTTCCAAATGTCAGATGTACTAAAAAAATCCCCAAAGCAGCAGAGTTGGTCCGACATGATGAGGAATAAAATAAAGAAAATGAGAATTCGCAGATCCCAGATTAAAATAACCAAGAAGGCCCAATAAAAGAAAACTCAATGTCTTCATACACTAACATTTATTACCTCAGATTTATTTAACAAAAAGGTGATTATTCCAGCTACATCCTATTAGGTAGCCCAATTTTACCTGCTAAATCCATTTAAAAAAAGCACCTCATGATATATTACTAAAATCATATTGCTATATGCCATCCACCATGTCCACTGTACCTTATACCTAATGTTAACAGATCTGATGAAAATCAGTAGATAAATGATGTGTCTTAACCACGTGTGGGAAATGTCTTTTGTTCAACGTTTTTCCAAAAACCCCTCAGTCTCAGTTTGCCTTCACCTTGAAAAGACACTTCTGAGGTTTACTAATCAGTCCAGCTTCTTCGGGCCTCCCTCCAATGCAAGGGGCTAAAATCCATCAAAATAAACTCTAGGCACTGTCCTTGTGCTCCCAGTGACTTTTTCACTCTAGGGGCTCACAAACCTTCTAAATTCTTTAGATCACCTGTGATGTCCATTAGTTCTCAAAGACTATGATGCAAGTAATTTCCCCTCTTGGAACCTTGTTATTAACTGTGCTGTATGAGAAATGAAGTCTCCTACACACCTTGTGCTTATGATTCTCCAAACCATGTTGCCTGCTAGGACTTTGGCCATGAATATAGGACAGCAATACCTGAACATGATTACTGAGATCTCCTTAATAAAGGATAGACTGGGGCCAGCACTGTGGTGCAGTGGTGTAATCCTTTACCTGCAATGCTGGCACCCCATATGAGCACCAGTTCTAGTCCCCATTTCTCCTTTTCCCATCCAGCTCTCTGCAATAGCCTGGGAAAGCAGTAGAAGCTGTTCCAAGTGCTTTGGTCCCTGCCAAAATATGGGAGACCTGGAAGCTCCTAGCTCAGATTGGCCCAGCTGCAGACTTTGCAGTCATTAGGGGAGTAAATGAGCATATGGAAGACCTTTCTGTGTCTCTTCTTCTCACTCTCTGTAAGTAAACCTGTCAACTACATAAATAAATTCCTTAAATATATATTTACATTTATTTATATATTTATGTATATAAATATATTCATATATAAAATATATTATAATTTATCATACAATATATTATATAATATATAATTATAAACAGATAATATTATATAATTTATTATATGTATTTTATATATATATATATATATATTATTGAGATGACTTCAATAGCCAGAGTGTGGCCAGGTTGAAACCAGGAGCTTTTCCTCTGATGTGTGTCCCAGGAACCCAGGTACTTGGAGCATCTTTCACTGCTTTTTCAATCCATTGGTAAGGAGCTGGATCAGAAATAATTATTTATATATAAATAACAAATTCATATATAATATATACAATTATATATTTATAATAATTATATGCAATTCTATATTATGTATAGAAATATATAGTATAATATATAATATATATTATAATATATAAATATATATATGATGGACCAAAATATGGTATTCTCCATTTGGCAGAAGGGACAGGCTCCAATATCTACTGTCTATGTCAGTATGTCAGCATAATGCAGGAGGTAACCCCTCTACCAAATAAGAAAATCTATTTCAGTTCAGCTGGACATCATTCTGCTGACTGTTGACCTTATTACTGTTAGTCTGGATGCTTTCATTGGTTGCAATCCAGAGACCCAATTTTCCCATAGATATAAACATCAGCAAACATGAAAATTTGGTAAGAAAAGCTTAAACTGAGAGTTATGATTAATAACTATTTTTTTTTAATTTTTATTTAATGCATATAAATTTCCAAAGTACGACTTATGGATTACAATGGCTTCCCCCCCATACCGTCCCTCCCACCCACAACCCTCCCCTTTCCCACTCCCTCTCCCCTTCCATTCACATCAAGATTCATTTTTGATTATCTTAATATACAGAAGATCAGCTTAGTATACATCAAGTATGGATTTCAACAGTTTGCTCCCACACAGAAACATAAAGTGAAAAATAATAGATGATTTTTTTTTAAATGATGATGAAATCAGAGCAGACCTATTGTCATGTTTAATCCCAGTGAGAGTCAAGTTGGGAATTGATAATTTCTTTTTTTTTTTTAACAGAGGATCAGTTTAGTATGCATTAAGTAAGGATTTCAACAGTTTGCACCCCCATAGAAACACAAAGTGAAATATATTGTTTGAGTACTCGTTATAGCATTAAATCTCAATGTACAGCACATTAAGGATAGAGACCCTACATGAGGAGTAAGTGCACAGTGACTCCTGTTGTTGACTTTACCAATTGACACTCCTGTCTATGGCATCAGTAATCTCCCTATGCTCCAGTCATGAGTTTCCAAGGCTATGGAAGCCCTCTGAGTTCTCCGACTCTTATCTTGTTTAGACAAGGTCGTAGATAACCCTACGGTTCGACCCAGCCATCCCACTCCTTGGAATTTACCCAAAGGAATTTAAATTGGCAAACAAAAAAGAGGTCTGCACCCTAATGTTTATTGCAGCACAATTCACAATAGCTAAGACCTGGAACCAACCTAAATGCCCATCAACGATAGACTGGATAAAGAAATTATGGGATATGTACTCTTTAGAATACTATACCGCAGTAAGAAACAACGAAATCCAGTCATTTGCAACAAAATGGAGGAATCTGGAACACATCATGCTGAGTGAAATAAGCCAGTCCCAAAGGGACAAATACCATATGTTCTCCCTGATCAGTGACAACTGACTGAACACCAAGAGGGAAACCTGTTGGAGTGAGGTGGACACTATGGGAAATGGTGGCTTGATCAGCATAGCCCTGACTGTTAATGAACAACTTAATACATTATCCCTCTTAGTAGTTTTTTTTATCTGTTCTACTTAATATGACTGGTTTAGATCTGTAATTGATGCACAGTTATTCTTAAGTGTTGAAAATTAACTGAAATGTGATCCCTGTTGAACATGGTGGTGGGAATGGGAGAGGGAAGAGATGTATAATTTGGGACATGCTCAGGCTGACTTGCCCCAAGTGGTGGAGTTGGAAGCATACCAGGGGATTCCAATTCAATCCCATTGAGGTGGCATGTACCAATGCCATCTCACTGTTCCAGGTGATCAGTTTCAGTTCACAGTTGGTCATGGTGGAGGGACTGGGAGTCAAAGGGAGCACATAGACAAGTCTAGTACCTGCTAACGCTAACCGATGGAGTAAATAAAGGGGAGAGTGATCCAACATGGGAAGTGAGATACTCAGCAGACTCATAGAATGGCAGATGTCCTAAATAGCACTCTGGCCTCAGAATCAGCCCTAAAGGCATTTGGAGCTGGCTGAAAAGCTCATGAGAGTATTTCAGGCATGGAAAGCCAAGACACTCTGGCAAAAGATCTCTGCGAGTGAGATCCCAGTGGAAAGAACAGGTCATCAAAGAAGGAGGTACCTTTCTCTGAAGGGAGGAGAGAACCTCCACTTTGACTATGACCTTGTCTAAACAAGATTAATAACTATTTTAACAAAATTTCTCAGAACCCATCTAATCCAAACCTTGGACAATTGGAAGACATTGTACTTGGCCCACCCATAATCAAAATGGATTCTAAATCCTTCAACTGCAAGGAGAGTATCATAGACATTAATGCTCCAAACAGATCCAGTTCTCTGCTAATGTGTCTGGAAAAGCAGCACAGGGTGACTCAAATATTGGGGCTCCAGCACCCTTGTGAGAGACCTGGAAGAAGCCCCTGGCTCCTGATATCAGTCTGGCCTAGCCGCAGTCATTGCAGCCATTTGAGGAGTGAACAAACCAGGAGGAAGATCAATCTCTCCCATTCTCTCCATCTAGTGCTGCCTTTCAAATTCATAAAAGGATCTTTAAGAAAATAGATCACTTCAATAAATTTGCCATTGCTCAGTCATGATGACTTTTACTACCTTCAGTTCTTTTTCAAAAGATTTATTTATTGGAAAGGCAGATAGAGGAGCTGGTGGTTGTGGTGCAGTGGACAAAGCTGCTATCTGTTACATTGGCATCCTGTATGTGCACCAGTTTAAGTACCAGCTATTCCATTTCTGATCCAGCTCCTTACCAATGGACTGAAAAAGCAGGGAAAGATGGCCCAAGTGCCTGGGATGCTGCCACGCACATTGCAGGAAAAGCTCCTTGCTGCCATGCACATCGGAGGGAAAGCTCCTGGCTTCAACCTGGCCACACTCTGGCTATTAAAGTCATCTCAAAAATGAATTAGGTGGTGGAAGATTTCTGTCTCTCCCTCTCTCTGTAACTCTTTCAAGTAAGTAATTAAATATTTTAACATGATAAAAAAGGCAGAGACACACAGAGACAAAGAGAGAAGGAAAGAGAAGCAGAGAGATCTCCCATCTGCTGGTTTACTTTCTATATGGCTACAACTGTGCAAGACCAGGTTCTCAAGTCCCCATTGAGGTTACAGTTCTCCAATTTGACGACAGGAATGAAAGAATTTGAGCTATTATACATTGCTTCCCAGGGATATTAACATGAAGCTGATTAGGAAGTGTAGTACCCAAAACTCAGATTAGCACTGCAATATAGGCTGTGGGCATCTGTTGTGACTGCTAACAAATTGGAAATCCTAGAGTAAAAATCAACATATTCCTGGACATACACAATATACCAAAATTGAGTCATGAAGACACATAGAAAAGCTAAACAAATCAAAAACCAAGACAGAGATTGGATGAGTAATAAAGACCCTCCCAACAAGCAAAAGTCCAGGATCAGACAGCCTCACTATTGAATTCTACAGGACTTTTAAAGAACTAATGCTTCTCAAACTATTCAACACAATTGAAAGAGAGACAATCCTCTCAAACTCCTTCTATTAATCCTGCATCACCTTAATTCTTCAACTAGAAAAAGATACAGTGGAGAGAGAGTACTATAGAAAAATATCCCTGATGGGGGCCAGTGCCATAGCACACTGGGTTGATCCTCCACCCGTGGAGACGGCATCCCATATGGGTGCCAGTTCTGGTCCCGGTTGCTGCTATTCCAGTCCAGCTTTCTGCACTGGACTGGGAGGGCAGTGGAGGATGGCCCAAGTGCCTGGGTCCCTGCACCCGCATGGGTGACCAGGGAGATGCTCCTGACTCTGGCTTCCGATTGGACCAGCACTACCTGTTGGGCCATATGGAGCATAAACAAGCAGATAAAATACTTCTGTCTCTCTGCCTCTGCCTCTCCATCTCTGTAACTCAATCTTTCAAATAAATAATTCTTTTGAAAAGGTCAACAAACAATAAAGGCTGGTGGAGAGGGAGAGAAAAAGGTACCCTAATCCACTGTTGGTGGGAATGAAGCTAGTGCAACCATTATGGAAGGCAGTATCAAAGTTCCTCAGAAATCTGAAAACAAACATACCATGTGATCCTGCCATCTGACTACTGGGAATTTATCTGCATGAAATGAAATAGAATATGCACAGGCATGAGTTATCTGTACCCTCATGTTTATTACAGCTCAATTCACAATAGCTAACATGAAATCAACCCAGATGTCCATCAACTGGTGACTGGAACAAAAATATGAGCTATATATACAGTGTAAAATACTATTCAACCATAATTGAGAATGAAATCCCATCTTCTGTAACTAAATGGATGAACTGGAAACAAGTATGCTTCATGAAAGAAGCCAGTCCCCAAAAGACAAATACCATATGTTTTCTCTGACTGGTGGTAATTAATATATAGACAACAAAAAGCAGCATATGAGTTAAATTGACATTTTGAGATTTGAGTATTGTTCATAGCACTTTTCTGTACTCTTTGATAGAGTACACAACATATACTCATTGATATTTCTGCTACTACTTGCTGAATTCTTTATTTTGTAGAGGGTTAAAGCTTGTGATTCTAAAATAAAATCAAAGCATGCAGCTGTCAAAATTAAAAGAAAATAAAACAAGAAGGAGGGAGTTGGAAATATGAGAACAAGGGAAGATAGGATAGGATGTTATCAGTTTGCTCTTCAATCTGTATATATAAATTACATGAAATTTGTTCACTTAATATGCATTTAAAAATATAAACTTAACACTGGAAGAAAAAGACCTGAGATCAGTGTTTTCTGGATTACCACTAATAAAATTTAGTCTTCATTTATGTCTGACCATATTTAATTTCTTATTTATTTATTTTATAAGAAAATTAACATCACCATTCCTAACAAGTCCATCCTGCTTCATCCATATCTATCAGTTCCCACTATGCTAATAATTTCTCATGAACTTAAATCCATATCATCTTAAAAAGATGCAATGTGGGGCTGGCGCTGTGGCATAGCAGATAAAGTTGTTGCCTGCAGTGTTGGCAAGCCATATGGGTGCCAGTTCAAGTCGCGGCTGCTCCACTTCTGAACCAGCTCTCTGCTATGTCCTGGGAAAGCATTAGAAGGTGGCCCAAGTCCTTGGGGCCTTGCACACATGTGAAAGACCCTGAAGAAGCTCCTGGCTTCAGATTGACACAGACCAGTCATTGCGGCCAACTGGGAGTAAACCAGCTGATGGAAGACCTCTCTGTCTCTGTCTGTCTGTCTCTCTCTCTCTACCTCTTCTCTATTTGTGCAACTCTTTCAAATAAATAAATTAATATTTAAGAAAAAAGCCTGATTCATGTTATTATTTATGTGTTTTAGAGGCTTTGCAGATGTTGATTACATGTGCCATGAAAACCCATTAAAATGCAAATCCTATAAGAGGCAACTCCATGTGCACTAAACTGGTAAAATCCAGTGCATGTGTTGAGAAAAACACACTAGCAATACATTTCAAAAAGCTGTGAAATATTATAAGTGGCTGTCAAAAGCTAAAAATCTGACAATGACTCATTATGTCATTTATTTATATATAATGCTGAGAAAATCAGAAGTATTTGTTAAAACTTCTGCTAAAATGCACTAGATTTATAATTTTTAAATGCATCTTTCCTAGATGTAATGCAGTCCTGTACTACTTTAGAGTATCAGAAATTTAAAATGTTGGACCGGTGCTGTGGTGGAGCAGGTTAACACCCTGGTCTGAAGCGCCAGCATCCCATATGGGGGCCGGTTCAATACTCAGCTGCTCCACTTCTGATCCTGCTCTCTGCTATGGCCTGGCAAAGTAGTAGAAGGTGGCCCAAGTCCTTGGGCCCCTGTACCCATCTGGGAGACCGGGAACTAGCTCCTGGCTCCTGGCTTCAGATCAGCACAGCTCTGGCAGTTGCAATCAATTAGGGAGTGAACACCAGATGGAAGACCTCTCTCTTTCTCTCTGTCTATCCTCTCTGTCTGTAACTCGACTTGTACATAAATAAATAAATCTTTAAAACAATTAAGAAATTTAACATGTGAAAGGTTTTTAAAAATGTATTTCTTTATTGTGAGGCAGAGTTACAGATATAGAGAGGAAGAGATAGAGAGGTCTTCTATCAACTGGTTCACCCCTAAATGGCCAGAATGGCTGGAGCTGGGCCGATCTGAAGCCAGGTGCCAGAAGCCAGGAGTCAGCAGCTTCCTCCAGGTCTCTCACATGGGTGCAGGGGCCCAAGAACTCAGGGCATATTGCACTGCTTTCCTAGGCCATTAGTAAAGAGCTGGATTGGAAGTGCAGGAGCAGGGACTCAAACTGGTGCCCATGTGGGATGCTGGTGCTGCAGGTGGATGCTTAATCTACTATGCCACAGAGTGGGCCCAGTGAATGGTTTTAGGAAGACATCTTTCATGTAGACTAGGCTGCAATATTGCAAGGTAAGGTTTAGCTTTTATTCCCACACATCAGTATTCATCTTTTAGCAACTATAAATACTGAATATCATACATATAGACATAAATATAGGTAACTGCAGATTTTGTTGTCATTCTTTCTAATTCTCTTTTTAATGTCTGCTAATAGGTCATCTTATGGATTATTATATTGATGTTACCCATACACAACCATCAGGCATTTCCACTGTTGAATGTGTTTATGAGTACAGGTAGATTTGTGTGTACATGAATGCACATTTGATGGAGATAGCACTGACAGTAATACTGTGAGAAATCCTAACGCTGATTCCAAACTTTCTGTCCTCCGCAGAGATGGCTGTCATTGAAGTAGACCACAGGGCCCCTTTTGCTGTTATGGACTGAAATGTGCCTCCCTAAAACTCTAACACGGAAGTGCTAACCAGCAACATGACTCTACCTGAAGAAAGTGCTTTTAAGCAGATCAAATGGTAGATGTGTCTGTCACATCGGAGAAAGGCTTCTGGAAAAATCGAGCCTATTTAAGCACCTTGATCTGATATTTTCAAGCTCTACAACTCTGAGAAGTAAAATTCCATGATTTAAATCATATTCTCTGTGGTATTTTCTTAGCAAATTAATATATCCTCATTTCTGCCAGCATTTTCTATTGTCATCCAGAAGGTCCTAGTGATTAGCAGAGAAATATAGAAACTAAAAACTGTGATTTTAGATTACCAAGTATCTACTAACACAAAAAGATCCCAGAAGCCACCTACTACCATCGTCCAGGACCCAGAAAAAAAACAGGAAGGAGTCAAGTTGCAGGGCAGTAGAAAAAAGTGAATAATGAAAGATCACAGCAGAAGTAAATAAGGAAGTGTTTGGTGCTGTGGTGTACTGGGTTAAAGCCTTGACCTGCTGTGCATGCATCCCATATGTTGCTGCTAGGAGACCAGGTGCTCCACTTCCAATCCAGCTCCCTACTAATGCACCTGGGAAATTGGTGGAAGATGGACCGTGTTCTACGGTGCTGGCACCCACATGAGAGACTTGGAAGAAGCATCTGGCCTTTCCAATAAATAAATAAATCTTAAAAATATAGAAACAGTGTTAGCACTGTTGGAAAACAGACTCATAGTTCAGTGTAAAAGTATAGGCAGCTGAAATAAACCGACTTTTCTACAGGCAACTCCTATTTAACAAAGGAAAGAAAACAAACAGGAGAAAGAAGAACCCCTTTAGCATATGGTTTAAAGGAAAGTGATTATCCATATGTAGAAGCCTGAAAATATACCCAAAACCTCATACACTATGTAAAAGCAACTCAAGGTGAATTAAAAGTCTAAATATAAAACCAGAAACTAAGTAAACATATGAGAAACTATAAAACATAAGCATAGATAACAGTTTTGGGTAAGATTCCAAAAGCACAAGTAACAAAAATAAAATATAGAAATTTGAGCATATCATATTAAGATACATCTTCACAACAAAGTAATCAACAGAGTGAACATACAATGGACAGAATGGCAGGAAACATTGAAAACTCTGATTATGACAAAAGATTGATAGCCAGAACATACATATATAGAACTGGGAAAATCTCCAAATAAGAAGCAAAATGTACAGCTAAGAAATGGGCAAGGATCAAAACAGATGTTTCTCAGAAGAAGAAATCTCAATGGTCAAGACATAGATGAACATGCCCAATATCACTAGCCATTAGGGAAATGTAAATCAAAACCAATAGCAGACTCCATCTGTGGGAGAAGACAATGCTTGGGTTTTCATTTGTGCAACAAGTGGGTTTAGAGGACCCTGTTCACCATAAGAGGGCAGAGTCTACATGGAAGTAAGGAAACCTTAATGTTTTCCTAATGGGCTTGTTAAATTCTTGACCAGTGCCTATTACCTTTGCCGCAAACTTTCCAGTCTCACTACTTTCCTGCTTCTTCCTCTTCGCTGTGGCTTGCAAAAACAGTGTACCTTCTATATACGGAGGATACTTTTGTTTTGTTTTATTCCTCCTATCTCATGATGTTCCTCTAAGAAATCACAACCCTCCAAGTATTCATTAATTTATGCAGTCTGCAGTTTTCATGGGCTACTACATGGCAAAGTACTAGGTTAAAGGAAAGGTATAGGTCAGGAACTGAGCAAAGTTCACAATGATGAAGCCATTGGGGAAATGAACCTGATGGAAGACCTCTCTCTCTCTCTCTCTTGCCTCTCCTTCTCTCTCTGTGTAACTCTGATTTTCAAATAAATAAATAAATCTTTAAAAACTAACAAAATATACTAAAAACCTGGTGGCAACACCTTTCTATCAGAACATGTGAAGCACTCAAACACAGTTTGTCCCAGAAAGTCAACCATAAGGGCATATCGTCTACTGCACTTGTGGACATCTCTGAGGGAGGTAAGGGGCACTTATTTCTTCCCCTCTTCTTTCTTACCACTCTCACAGTTATAACTTCTATCGATGCTTCCAAAGACCAGTCTCTATGAAATTGTAGAACTAATATCCTCCCATGTCAAAAGTGTCATGGGTTTAAACACAGAACCCAAAATAAGATAAGTAACTGGCCTTCTTAATTACACAGTGTGGAATGTAAGATTCTCAGTGGAGCACTGGGTAATATAAAGTGCTGGGCAGAGAAAAACTGTTACTTATCTGTATTTATGATGCTGTAATTCTCCTCTTTATGCAAACTCAGATTAAAAGAGCTCCCGTTAGTGGGCAGCACTGTTGCATAGTGGGTAAAGCTACTGCTGCCTTGTCAGCATCCTATATGGGTGCCGGTTGGGATCCTGGCTGCTGCACTTCCCATCCAGCTCTCTGCTGTGGACTGGGAAAACAGTAGAAGTTGGCCCAAACCCCTCATCTCCTGCACCCACCTATGAGACCTGGACAAAGTTCTGCCTTTCAAATAAATAAATAATTATTTAAAAAAACAGCTTCATCTCAGAAGGAGCTCCTGGCTACTGGCTCCAAATTGGCATACCTCCAGCTATTGCTGCCAATTGGGGAATGAACCATCGGATGGAAGACCTCTCTCTCTTTCTCTCTCTCTCTCTCTCCTCTCTGTGTAACTCTTTCAAATGAATAAATAAATCTTTAAAAAAGTAGCTCCAGTTATTGACAACACAGTAGACTTGCATTAATTTTGGTTCCCTTCTCACTTTGCAAAGGGATCAGTGGCAGGTCAAAACAGTTGACAGCCTTGCTAACAGGAGAAGAGATAGCTGAAGACAGAAAATGAAAAGCAGCCAAATACATCATCAAAGAAAGAGAAGTGGACCCCATCCAACACAAACCTTTAAAAGTGGATGCTCACAATTAATGAGTGAAACAGCTGCCCACTGAAATCTTGTCTAGGGAGGGAAGATGTCCTAAGTTCTGCTTTTGTAAACTCCAGTCATAAATCTGTCCTAATAAATCTGTCCCTGGCATCTCTTTTACAAACATACTGGACCCACTGACCATTGGAAATGTGGTTCTAATCATGTAGGCTGCCATTTAAACCCACCAATGCTGTAACAGCTAAGAAACTTGAATTTGATGCTCAATTCTCAGGAAATCATTCCAGCTGAGCCTAGGGCCATTAATAGAAACTCCTTGGATCCTCCACTGTCTCTGTGCCTGTTTGAAAGAAGGGAGATTTCCCACCCCATGTTTCTGGAACAGCTTCAAATTCCACATTGGAAAAATTTGATAATTAATACTTGAGAGGGATCAACACACAAAGCAGCTATTCACGCTTCACACTGCTCCCCACCAGGAAGATGAGGTGCAGGATGAGAGCAGTGGGGCAGATCCTAGACAGATCCTCCTGCCCACCCCTCTGCTGCCCCAGGCTCCCTCCTGAGGGCCATCCAGCCCCACCCTGCAGGAACCAGCCCAGGAAACATCAAGAGACCAGGCCAGACTGCATTCTGAGACCACCCACAGTGGGAACCCGGCTTATTTAACTGTGGAGATCAGGAGTCTTTCTGCCTTCCTTCCCTGTGAGTGCAGGTTCCCAGAACACTGCCCCCTCTCTCCTGTAACCACTAAATAAAGCACATTAGGGACAGTTTAGGTGAGGTACTGCAGGAGAGAGTCCGGGCACTTTGAGCCTGGGAAATAGAGGTGGGAGACAGAGCAGCCCGGGTCCCAGCCCTGACCTCGGGAGAAGCTGCCAGGATCGCTGGCACACTTCTCCCACATGTGTCTCCGCCCCTTCCTGCATGCCAAACCTGCAGCAGAAAGTCCCTGGAGCAGGTACCCTTTCTTCCAGATACACGGGGAGTGAAATTGGGAGTGTGGAGAAGAGAGTCCCTGGCATGTGGGACCCACAGTTGGTGGATGAAGAGGGAAGAAGCAGCAGGAGGCAGGCTCAGGGTGAGCACTCGGAAACTGCCTGGGATCGCACGTGCAGAGCAGGAGTTGCAGTAAATGCCAGAGAAGGAGCAGCATAGCCCCCAGGGTTGACACTGATCAAGGAATGAACTCCCCTGGTCCAACTCTGAGCCCCAGGGACTGGCAGTGGCAGGTGCATGCCCACAGGTATTTGGAAAGCAGAATACCTCGGAGCTACTGGGAACTCTGGGAAATGGAGTCCAGGCTGCAGCATCCCTAGAGACACCAGCTGTTCCTCCGAAAAGCTGCAGTCAGGGGTGGGTGCCCACAACCAGAGGGCATTTGCTTTTGTTAAGTCCCTCCTTCCTTTCCTTCCCACACCAAAATCTCAGGGATCAGTTGCTGTTCCTTTCCTGCATCAAATCTGAAAGAGTGACACTCACTTCTGCTAACTGACCCCAAATCCTGGCTCCCTCATAACCTCTGTCTCTTCCAGAAAAATCTTATTTACTACTTTGGCCCTAGAAATCATAAATGACTATGATAGAATGTAACTTTTAACAGAGGTGTAGAAGGCATGGTTTAATATCCAGTTTTGAGAATACAATTTTCATTTGTGTTTTATTGATGTTTATACTTCTTTTAAGATTCATTTTTTTATTTAGAAGTCAGAGTAACAGAGAAGGAGAGGCACAGAGAGAGAGAGAGAGAGAGAGAGAGAGAGGTGTTTTCCATCTCCTGCTTCACTCCTCAATTGGCAGCAGCAGCACAGCGCTGACCCCTTATAGTTCTTTACAAATCATTTTACACTGTCTTTTTATTCATCTAGTAAAGAGACAGAAGAATGGACACAGAGCTAACTCTGTCCAAAATCTTGCTTGTATTGCATCAGAATACAAAATTTGGGAAGGAAGAAGGCAAAACTGACTCAGACCCAGAAAACATGTAGGAAACTGCCACTCAAGAAACCAAAAGTCAGCTGAGGCACCCAAAACAAGGACAGCAAGCCAGAATTGGAGCAAGCCAACAGCTGTGCCCTGATTGAAAAAGACCATTCCTCTTGTGCCCTGAACTCAATATTGCCGGCTCAAAACAAAAGCTCACATCAGAAAATTCATTACAAACCATGATACATAAGAAAAAAGAGAAAAAAGCCAAAAAAATGCAAAAATCCATAAAGATATTGGGCTTGATTTAGTCGCAGGGAAACCGGCCGTTCCCGGATTCATTCACCCCTCCAGCTGACTGCTTGTGGAATTCTGACTGAATTAACCTGAAAATCACAGTGAAACTCAGTTTGGAGGCAATTAATATCTGTCACCTCAGCCAAAGTGTTCCATTTGATTTTCCAAAACACAAAAACTCACCTTGGTCATGTTGCCTGTAAATTTCTAAGCTTCAAACACCTATTAGTTGTCTTTTTTAATTCATAATGGCTACTCTGTCCAAACTCTTGTTTGTATGGTGTCAGAATACAAAATTTGGGAAGGAAGAAGGCAAAACCAACTCAGACCCAGAAAACATTTAGGAAATTGCCGCTCAAGAAACCAAAAGTCAGCTGAGGCACCCAAAACAATGACAGCAAGCCAGAATTGGAGCAAGCCAACAGCTGTGCCCTGTTTGAAAAAGACCATTCCTCTGTTACCCTGAACTCCATATTGCCGCCTCAAAACCAAAGCTCATATCAGAAAATTCATTACAAACCATGATAAATAAGGGAAATGTGGAAAAAACAAAGAAATGCAAGAGTCCTTTGTAATATTGGACTGGATTTAGACACAAGGAAACTGGCTGTTTCCAGATTCGTCCCCCTTCCACAGACTGACTTTGGAATCTGATTGAATTCATCTCAAAATCGCACTCACACTCAATTTGGAGGGTATTAGTATCTGTCCCCTCAGCAGAAGGGTTCCATATCATTTTCCAAAACACAGAAACTCATCTTGGTCGTGTTGCCTGTAGATTTCTAATCCAAAAAGGACAATGCGCTGTGTTTTTATTTTTCTTTCATAATGTCTACTCTGTCCAAAATCTTGCTTCTATTGCATCAGAATACAAAATTTGGGAATAAGAAGGCAAAACCGACTCAGACCCAGAAAATATGTAGGAAATTGCCACTCAAGAAACCACAAATCGGCTGAGGCACCCAAAACAATGACAGGAAGCCAGAATTGGAGCAAGCCAACAGCTGTGCCCTGTTTGAAAAAGACCATTCCTCTTGTGCCCTGAACTCAATATTGCCACCTCAAAACCAAAGCTCACATCACAAAATTCATTACAAACCATGATAAAAAAGGGAAATGTGAAAAAGCCAAAGAAATGCAAGAGTCCTTTGTGATATTTGGCTGGATTTAGACACAAGGAAACTGGCTGGTTCCAGATTCATTGCCCCCTTCCACAGACTGACTTTGGAATTCTGAGTGAATTGACCACAAAATCGCACTCACACTCAATTTTTAGGGAGTTAGAATCTGTCCCCTCAGGAAAAGGGTTCCATGTCATTTCCCAAACACAGAAACTCATATTGGTCGTGCTGCCTGTAGATTTCTACTCCCGAAAGGGCAATTTTCTGTGTTTTTTTTTTTCTTTCCTAATGGCCGAGGCACCCAAAACAAGGACAGCAAGCCAGAATTGGAGCAAGCCAACAGCTGTGCCCTGATTGAAAAAGACCATTCCTCTCGTGCCCTGAACTCAATTTGCCAGCCTCAAAACCAAAGCTCACATCAGAAAATTCATTACAAACCATGATAAATAAGAAAAAGGAGAAAAAAGCCAAAGAAATGCAAGAATCCATAATGATATCGGAGTTGATATAGTCGCAAGGAAACCGGCTGTTCCCGGATTCATCCACTGCTCCAGCTGACTGCCTGTGGAATTCTGACTGAATTAACCTGAAAATCCCAGGGAAACTCAGTTTGGAGGCAATTAATATCTTTCACCTCAGCCAAACTGTTTCATTTTATTTTGCAAAACACAAAAACTCACCTCGGTCGTGTTACCTGTAGAATATAATCTTCAAACGCCTATTTGTAGTGTTATTTTTATTTCATAATGGCTACACTTTCCAAACTCTTGTTTGTATTACGTCAGAATACAACATTTGGGAAGGAAGAAGGCAAAACAAACTCAGACCCAGAAAACATTTACGAAATTGCCGCTCAAGAAACCACAAATCGGCTGAGGCACTCAAAACTACGACAGCAAGCCAGAATTTGAGCAAGCCAACAGCTGTGCCCTGATTGAAAAAGAACCTTCCTCTTGTGCCCTGAACTCAATATACCAGCCTCAAAACCAAAGCTTACAACAGAAAATTCATTACAAACCATGATAAATAAGAAAAAGGAGAAAAAACCAAAAAAAATGCAAGAATCCATAATGATATTGTTCTTGATTAAGTTGCAAGGAAACCAGCTGTTCCCGGGTTCATCCACCCCTCCAGCTGACTGCCTGTGGAATTCTGACTGAATTAACCTGAAAATCGCAGTGAAACTCACTTTGGAGGCAATTAATATCTATCACCTCAGCCAAAGTGTTCCATTTGATTTTCCAAAACACAAAACCTCACTTTGGTCGTGTTACCTGTAGATTTCTAAGGTTCAAACGCCTATCTGTTGTCTTTTTTAATTCATAATGGCTACTCTGTCCAAACTCTTGTTTGTATTGCGTCAGAATACAACATTTGGGAAGGAAGAAGGAAACACCAACTCAGACCAAGAAAACATTTAGGAAATTGCCGCTCAAGAAATACAAATCGGCTGAGGCACCCAAAACAATGACAGCAAGCCAGAATTGGAGCAAGCCAACAGCTGTGCCCTGATTGAAAAAGACCATTCCTCTTGTGCCCTGAACTCAATATTGCCGGCTCAAAACAAAAGCTCACATCAGAAAATTCATTACAAACCATGATACATAAGAAAAAAGAGAAAAAAGCCAAAGAAATGCAAAAATCCATAATGATATTGGGCTTGATTTAGTCGCAGGGAAACCGGCCGTTCCCGGATTCATTCACCACTCCAGCTGACTGCTTGTGGAATTCTGACTGAATTAACCTGAAAATCGCAGGGAAACTCAGTTTGGAGGCAATTAATATCTGTCACCTCAGCCAAAGTGTTCCATTTGATTTTCCAAAACACAAAACCTCACCTTGGTCGTGTTTCCTGTAGATTTCTAAGCTTCAAATGCCTATTTGTTTTGTGTTTTATTTCATAATGGCTACTCTGCCCACAGTCTTGTTTGTATGGCGTCAGAATACAAAATTTGGAAAGGAAGAAGGGAAAAGCAACTCAGACCCAGAAAACATTTAGGAAATTGAGGCTCAAGAAACCACAAATCGGCTGAGGCACCCAAAACAATGACAGTAAGCTAGAATTGAAGCAGGCCAACAGCTTTGCCCTGTTTGAAAAAGACCATTCCTCTCGTGCCCTGAACTCAATATGCCAGCCTCAAAACCACAGCTCAAATCAGAAAATTCATTACAAACCATGATAAATAAGAAAAAGGAGAAAAAAGCCAAAGAAATGGAAGAATCCATAATGAAATCAGAGTTGATAGAGTCGCAAGGAAACGGGCTGTTCCCGGATTCATCCACTGCTCCAGCTGACTGCCTGTGGAATTCTGACTGAATTAACCTGAAAATCCCAGTGAAACTCAGTTTGGAGGCAATTAATATCTGTCACCTCAGCCAAAGTGTTCCATTTGATTTTCCAAAACACAAAAACTCACCTTGGTTGTGTTACCTGTAGATTTCTAAGGTTCAAACGCCTATTTGTTGTGTTTTTATTTCATAATGGCTACTCCACTGAAACTCTTGTTTGTATGGCGTCAGAACACAAAATTTGGGAAGGAAGAAGGCAAAACCAACTCAGACCCAGAAAACATTTAGGAAATTCCAGCTCAAGAAACCAAAATCGGCTGAGGCACTCAAAACTACGACAGCAAGCCAGAATTTGAGCAAACCAACAGCTGTGCCCTGATAGAAAAAAAACCTTCCTCTTGTGCCCTGAACTCAATATACCAGCCTCAAAACCAAAGCTTACAACAGAAAATTTATTACAAACCATGATAAATAAGTAAAATGAGAAAAAACCAAAAAAATGCAAGAATCCATAATGATGTTGTTCTTGATTAAGTTGCAAGGAAACCAGCTGTTCCCGGGTTCATCCACCCCTCCAGCTGACTGCCTGTGGAATTCTGACTGAATTAACCTGAAAATCGCAGTGAAACTCAGTTTGGAGGCAATTAATATCTGTCACTTCAGCCAAAGTGTTCCATTTTATTTTCCAAAACACAAAAACTCACCTTGGTCGTGTTACCTTTAGATTTCTAAGGTTCAAACGCCTATTTGTTGTCTTTTTTAATTCATAATGGCTACTCTGTCCAAACTCTTGTTTGTATTGCGTCAGAATACAAAATTTGGGAAGGAAGAAGGCAAAACCAACTCAGACCCAGAAAACATTTAGGAAATTGCCGCTCAAGAAATACAAATCGGCTGAGGCACCCAAAACAATGACAGCAAGCCAGAATTGGAGCAACCCAACAGCTTTACCCTTTTTGAAAAAGAACCTTTCTCTCGTGCCCTGAACTCCATATTGCAGCCTCAAAACCAAAGCTCACATCAGAAAATTCATTACAAACCATGATAAATAAGAAAAAGGAGAAAAAAGCCAAAGAAATGGAAGAATCCATAATGAAATCGGAGTTGTTATAGTCGCAAGGAAACCGGCTGTTCCCGGATTCATCCACTGCTCCAGCTGACTGCCTGTGGAATTCTGACTGAATTAACCTGAAAATCCCAGGGAAACTCAGTTTGGAGGCAATTAATATCTGTCACCTCAGCCAAACTGTTTCATTTTATTTTCCAAAACACAAAAACTCACCTTGGTTGTGTTACCTGTAGATTTCTAAGGTTCAAATGCCTATTTGTTGTGTTTTTATATCATAATGGCTATTCTACCCAAACTCTTGTTTGTATGGGGTCAGAATACAAAATTTGGGAACGAACAAGGAAAAACCAACTCAGACCCAGAAATCATTTAGGAAATTCCTGCTCAAGAAACCTCAAATTTGCTGAGGCACCCAAAACTACGACAGCAAGCCAGAATTTGAGCAAGCCAACAGCTGTGCCCTGATAGAAAAAAAACCTTCCTCTTGTGCCCTGAACTCAAGATACCAGCCTCAAAACCAAAGCTTACAACAGAAAATTTATTAGAAACCATGATAAATAAGAAAAAGGAGAAAAAACCAAAAAAATGCAAGAATCCATAATGATATTGTTCTTGATTAAGTTGCAAGGAAACCAGCTGTTCCCGGATTCATCCACCCCTCCAGCTGACTGCCTGTGGAATTCTGACTGAATTAACCTGAAAATCGCAGTGAAACTCACTTTGGAGGCAATTAATATCTATCACCTCAGCCAAAGTGTTCCATTTGATTTTCCAAAACACAAAAACTCACCTTGGTCGTGTTACCTGTAGATTTCTAAGCTTCAAATGCCTATTTGTTGTGTTTTTTATTTCATAATGGCCACTCTGCCCAAACTCTTGTTTGTATGGCGTCAGAATACAAAATTTGGGAAGGAAGAAGGCAAAACCAACTCAGGCCCAGAAAACATTTAGGAAATTGCCGCTCAAGAAATACAAATCGGCTGAGGCACCCACAACAATGACAGCAAGCCATAATTGGAGCAAGCCAACAGCTGTACCCTGTTTGAAAAAGAACCTTCCTCTTTTACCCTGAACTCAATATGCCAGCCTCAGAACCAAAGCTCACATCAGAAAATTCATAACAAACCATGATAAATAAGAAAAAGGAGAAAAAAGACAAAGAAATGCAAGAATCCGTAATGATATCGGGCTTGATATAGTCGCAAGGAAACCGGCTGCTCCCGGATTCATCCACCCCTCCAGCTGACTGCCTATGGAATTTTGACTGAATTAACCTCAAAATAGCAGTGAAACTCATTTTGGAGACAATTAATATTTGTCACCTCAGCTAAAGTGTTCCATTTTATTTTGCAAAACACAAAAACTCACCTTGGTCGTGTTACCTGTAGATTTCTAAACTTCAAATGCCTATTTGTTGTGTTTTTTATTTCATAATGGGTATTCTACCCAAACTCTTGTTTGTATGGCGTCAGAATACAAAATTTGGGAAGCAAGAAGGGAAAAACAACTCAGACCCAGAAAACATTTAGCAAATTGCCACTCAAGAAACCACAAATCAGCTGAGGATCCCAAACAATGAAAGCAAGCCAGAATTGAGGCAGGCCAATAGCTGTGCCCTGTTTGAAACAGAACCTTCCTCTTGCTCCCTGAACTCCATTTTGCAGCCTCAAATCCAAAGCTCATATCAGAAAATTCATTACAAACCATGATAAATAAGAAAAAGGAGAAAAAAGCCAAAGAAATGCAAGAATCCGTAATGTTATTGGGCTTGATTTAGTCACATGGAAGCCGGCTGTTCGCGGATTCATTCACCCCTCCAGTTGACTGCCTGTGGAATTCTGACTGAATTAACCTGAAAATCGCAGTGAAACTCAGTTTGGAGGCAATTAATATCTGTCACCTCAGCCAAAGTGTTCCATTTTATTTTCCAAAACATAAAAAATCACCTTGGTCATGTTACCTGTAGATTTCTAAGCTTCAAACGCTTATTTGTTGTGTTTTTTATTTCATAATGGATACTCTGCCCAAACTCTTGTTTGTTTGGCGTCAGAATACAAAATTTGGGAAGGAAGAAGGCAAAACCAACTCAGACCCAGAAAATATTCAGGAAATTGCCGCTCAAGAAACCAAAAGTTAGCTGAGGCACCCAAAGCAATGACAGCAAGCCAGAAGTGGAGCAAGCCAACAGCTGTGCCCTGTTTGAAAAAGAACCTTCCTCTTCTGCCCTGAACTCAATATGCCAGCCTCAGAACCAAAGCTCACATCAGAAAATTCATTACAAACCATGATAAATAAGAAAAAGGAGAAAAAAGAAAAGAAAAGCAAGAATCCATAATGATATAGGGCTTGATTCAGTCGCAAGGAAACCGGCTGTTCCCGGAATCATCCACTGCTCCAGCTGACTGCCTGTGTAATTCTGACTGAATTCACCTGAAAATCGCAGTGAAACTCACTTTGGAGGCAATTAATATCTGTCACCTCAGCCAAAGTGTTCCATTTGATTTTGCAAAACACAAATCTCACCTTGGTCGTGTTACCTGTAGATTTCTAAGCTTCAAACGCCTATTTGTTGTGTTTTTCTATTTCATAATGGCTACTCTGCCGAAACTCTTGTTTGTATGGCGTCAGAATACAACATTTGGGTAGGAAGAAGGCAAAACCAACTCAGACCCAGAAAACATTTAGGAAATTGCCGCTCACAAACCACATATCGGCTGAGGCACCCAAAACAATGACAGCAAGCCAGAATTGGAGCAGGCCAACTGCTGTGCCCTGTTTGAAAAAGACCATTCCCCCGGTGCTCTGAACTCCATATTGCAGCCATAAAACCAAAGCTCACATCAGAAAATTCATTACAAACCATGATAAATAAGAAAAAGGAGAAAAAAGCCAAAGAAATGCAAGAATCAAGAATGATATTGGGCTTGATTTAGTCGCAAGGAAACCGGCTGTTCCCGGATTCATCCACTGCTCCAGCTGACTGCCTGTGGACTTCTGACTGAATTCACCTGAAAATCGCAGTGAAACTCAGTTTGGAGGCTATTAATATCTGTGACCTCAACAAAGTGTTCCATTTTATTTTCCAAAACACAAAAACTCACCTTGGTCGTGTTACCTGTATTTTTCTAAGCTTCAAACGCCTTTTTGTTGTGTTTTTTATTTCATAATGGCTACTCCGCCCAAACTCTTGTTTGTATTGCGTCAGAATACAACATTTGGGAAGGAAGAAGGCAAAACCAACTCAGACCCAGAAAACCTTTAGGAAATTGCCGCTCAAGAAACCACAAATCGGCTGAGGCACTCAAAACAATGACAGCAAGCCAGAATTGGAGCAGCACAACAGCTGTGCCCTGTTTGAAAAAGACCATACCTCTGGTGCCCTGAACGCCATATTACAGCCTCAAAACCAAAGCTGACATCAGAAAATTCATTACAAACCATGATAAATAAGAAAAATGAGAAAAAAGCCAAAGAAATCAAGAATCCATAATGACATTGGGCTTGATTCAGTCGCAAGGAAATGGGCTGTTCCCGGATTCATCCACCCCTCCAGCTGACTGCCTGTGGAATTCTGACTGAATTAACCTGAAAATCGCAGTGAAACTCAGTTTGGAGGCAATTAATATCTGTAACCTCAGCCAAAGTGTTCCATTTCATTTTCCAAAACACAAAAACTCACCTTGGTCGTGTTACCTGTAGATTTCTAAGCTTCTAACACCTATTTGTTGTGTTTTTTATTTCATAATGGCTGCTCTGTCCAAACTCTTGTTTGTATTGCGTCAGAATACAACATTTGGGAAGGAAGAAGGCAAAACCAACTCAGACCCAGAAAACCTTTAGGAAATTGCCGCTAAAGAAACCAAAAGTCAGCTGAGCCACCCAAAGCAATGACAGCAAGCCAGAATTAGAGCAAGCCAACAGCTGTGCCCTGTTTGAAAAAGAACCTTCCTCTTCTGCCCTGAACTCAATATGCCAGCCTCAGAACCAAAGCTCACATCAGAAAATTCATTACAAACCATGATAAATAAGAAAAAGGAGAAAAAACCAAAAGAAAAGCAAGAATCCATAATGATATTGGGCTTGATTCAGTCGCAAGGAAACTGGCTGTTCCCGGAATCATCCACCCCTCCAGCTGACTTCCTGTGTAATTCTGACTGAATTAACCTGAAAATCGCAGTGAAACTCACTTTGGAGGCAATTAATATCTATCACCTCAGCCAAAGTGTTCCATTTGATTTTCCAAAACACAAAAACTCACCTTGGTCGTGTTACCTGTAGATTTCTAAGCTTCAAATGCCTATTTGTTTTGTGTTTCATTTCATAATGGCTACTCTCCCCAAACTCTTGTTTGTATGCCCTCAGAATACAAAATTTGGGAAGGAAGAAGGCAAAACCAACTCAGACCCAGAAAACATTTAGGAAATTGCCGCTCACAAACCACATATCGGCTGAGGCACCCAAAACAATGACAGCAAGCCAGAATTGGAGCAGGCCAACAGCTGTGCCCTGTTGAAAAAGACCATTGCCCCGGTGCCCTGTACTCCATATTGCCGCCATAAAACCAAAGCTCACATCAGAAAATTCATTACAAACCATGATAAATAAGAAAAAGGAGAAAAAAGCCAAAGAAATGCAAGAATCAAGAATGATATTGGGCTTGATTTAGTCGCAAGGAAACCGGCTGTTCCCGGATTCATCCACTGCTCCAGCTGACTGCCTGTGGACTTCTGACTGAATTCACCTGAAAATCGCAGTGAAACTCAGTTTGGAGGCTATTAATATCTGTGACCTCAACAAAGTGTTCCATTTTATTTTCCAAAACACAAAAACTCACCTTGGTCGTGTTACCTGTATTTTTCTAAGCTTCAAACGCCTTTTTGTTGTGTTTTTTATTTCATAATGGCTACTCCGCCCAAACTCTTGTTTGTATTGCGTCAGAATACAACATTTGGGAAGGAAGAAGGCAAAACCAACTCAGACCCAGAAAACCTTTAGGAAATTGCCGCTCAAGAAACCACAAATCGGCTGAGGCACTCAAAACAATGACAGCAAGCCAGAATTGGAGCAGCACAACAGCTGTGCCCTGTTTGAAAAAGACCATACCTCTGGTGCCCTGAACGCCATATTACAGCCTCAAAACCAAAGCTGACATCAGAAAATTCATTACAAACCATGATAAATAAGAAAAATGAGAAAAAAGCCAAAGAAATCAAGAATCCATAATGACATTGGGCTTGATTCAGTCGCAAGGAAACCGGCTGTTCCCGGATTCATCCACTGCTCCAGCTGACTGCCTGTGGAATTCTGACTGAATTTACCTGAAAATCGCAGGGAAACTCAGTTTGGAGGCAATTAATATCTGTCACTTCAGCCAAACTGTTCCATTTCATTTTCTAAAACACAAAAACTCACCTTGGTCGTGTTACCTGTAGATTTCTAAGCTTCAAACGCCTATTAGTTGTGTTTTTTATTTCATAATGGCTGCTCTGCCCAAACTCTTGTTTGTTTGGCGTCAGAATACAAAATTTCGGAAGGAATAAGGCAAAACCAACTCAGACCCAGAAAACATTTAGGAAATTGCCGCTCACAAACCACATATCGGCTGAGGCACCCAAAACAATGACAGCAAGCCAGAATTGGAGCAGGCCAACTGCTGTGCCCTGTTTGAAAAAGACCATTCCCCCGGTGCTCTGAACTCCATATTGCAGCCATAAAACCAAAGCTCACATCAGAAAATTCATTACAAACCATGATAAATAAGAAAAAGGAGAAAAAAGCCAAAGAAATGCAAGAATCAAGAATGATATTGGGCTTGATTTAGTCGCAAGGAAACCGGCTGTTCCCGGATTCATCCACTGCTCCAGCTGACTGCCTGTGGACTTCTGACTGAATTCACCTGAAAATCGCAGTGAAACTCAGTTTGGAGGCTATTAATATCTGTGACCTCAACAAAGTGTTCCATTTTATTTTCCAAAACACAAAAACTCACCTTGGTCGTGTTACCTGTATTTTTCTAAGCTTCAAACGCCTTTTTGTTGTGTTTTTTATTTCATAATGGCTACTCCGCCCAAACTCTTGTTTGTATTGCGTCAGAATACAACATTTGGGAAGGAAGAAGGCAAAACCAACTCAGACCCAGAAAACCTTTAGGAAATTGCCGCTCAAGAAACCACAAATCGGCTGAGGCACTCAAAACAATGACAGCAAGCCAGAATTGGAGCAGCACAACAGCTGTGCCCTGTTTGAAAAAGACCATACCTCTGGTGCCCTGAACGCCATATTACAGCCTCAAAACCAAAGCTGACATCAGAAAATTCATTACAAACCATGATAAATAAGAAAAATGAGAAAAAAGCCAAAGAAATCAAGAATCCATAATGACATTGGGCTTGATTCAGTCGCAAGGAAATGGGCTGTTCCCGGATTCATCCACCCCTCCAGCTGACTGCCTGTGGAATTCTGACTGAATTAACCTGAAAATCGCAGTGAAACTCAGTTTGGAGGCAATTAATATCTGTAACCTCAGCCAAAGTGTTCCATTTCATTTTCCAAAACACAAAAACTCACCTTGGTCGTGTTACCTGTAGATTTCTAAGCTTCTAACACCTATTTGTTGTGTTTTTTATTTCATAATGGCTGCTCTGTCCAAACTCTTGTTTGTATTGCGTCAGAATACAACATTTGGGAAGGAAGAAGGCAAAACCAACTCAGACCCAGAAAACCTTTAGGAAATTGCCGCTAAAGAAACCAAAAGTCAGCTGAGCCACCCAAAGCAATGACAGCAAGCCAGAATTAGAGCAAGCCAACAGCTGTGCCCTGTTTGAAAAAGAACCTTCCTCTTCTGCCCTGAACTCAATATGCCAGCCTCAGAACCAAAGCTCACATCAGAAAATTCATTACAAACCATGATAAATAAGAAAAAGGAGAAAAAACCAAAAGAAAAGCAAGAATCCATAATGATATTGGGCTTGATTCAGTCGCAAGGAAACTGGCTGTTCCCGGAATCATCCACCCCTCCAGCTGACTTCCTGTGTAATTCTGACTGAATTAACCTGAAAATCGCAGTGAAACTCACTTTGGAGGCAATTAATATCTATCACCTCAGCCAAAGTGTTCCATTTGATTTTCCAAAACACAAAAACTCACCTTGGTCGTGTTACCTGTAGATTTCTAAGCTTCAAATGCCTATTTGTTTTGTGTTTCATTTCATAATGGCTACTCTCCCCAAACTCTTGTTTGTATGCCCTCAGAATACAAAATTTGGGAAGGAAGAAGGCAAAACCAACTCAGACCCAGAAAACATTTAGGAAATTGCCGCTCACAAACCACATATCGGCTGAGGCACCCAAAACAATGACAGCAAGCCAGAATTGGAGCAGGCCAACAGCTGTGCCCTGTTGAAAAAGACCATTGCCCCGGTGCCCTGTACTCCATATTGCCGCAATAAAACCAAAGCTCACATCAGAACATTCATTACAAACCATGATAAATAAGAAAAAGGAGAAAAAAGCCAAAGAAATGCAAGAATCAAGAATGATATTGGGCTTGATTTAGTCGCAAGGAAACCGGCTGTTCCCGGATTCATCCACTGCTCCAGCTGACTGCCTGTGGACTTCTGACTGAATTCACCTGAAAATCGCAGTGAAACTCAGTTTGGAGGCTATTAATATCTGTGACCTCAACAAAGTGTTCCATTTTATTTTCCAAAACACAAAAACTCACCTTGGTCGTGTTACCTGTATTTTTCTAAGCTTCAAACGCCTTTTTGTTGTGTTTTTTATTTCATAATGGCTACTCCGCCCAAACTCTTGTTTGTATTGCGTCAGAATACAACATTTGGGAAGGAAGAAGGCAAAACCAACTCAGACCCAGAAAACCTTTAGGAAATTGCCGCTCAAGAAACCACAAATCGGCTGAGGCACTCAAAACAATGACAGCAAGCCAGAATTGGAGCAGCACAACAGCTGTGCCCTGTTTGAAAAAGACCATACCTCTGGTGCCCTGAACGCCATATTACAGCCTCAAAACCAAAGCTGACATCAGAAAATTCATTACAAACCATGATAAATAAGAAAAATGAGAAAAAAGCCAAAGAAATCAAGAATCCATAATGACATTGGGCTTGATTCAGTCGCAAGGAAACCGGCTGTTCCCGGATTCATCCACTGCTCCAGCTGACTGCCTGTGGAATTCTGACTGAATTTACCTGAAAATCGCAGGGAAACTCAGTTTGGAGGCAATTAATATCTGTCACTTCAGCCAAACTGTTCCATTTCATTTTCTAAAACACAAAAACTCACCTTGGTCGTGTTACCTGTAGATTTCTAAGCTTCAAACGCCTATTAGTTGTGTTTTTTATTTCATAATGGCTGCTCTGCCCAAACGCTTGTTTGTTTGGCGTCAGAATACAAAATTTCGGAAGGAATAAGGCAAAACCAACTCAGACCCAGAAAACATTTAGGAAATTGCCGCTCAAGAAGCCAAAATTCAGCTGAGCCACCCAAAGCAATGACAGCAAGCCAGAATTAGAGCAAGCCAACAGCTGTGCCCTGTTTGAAAAAGAACCTTCCTCTTCTGCCCTGAACTCAATATGCCAGCCTCAGAACCAAAGCTCACATCAGAAAATTCATTACAAACCATGATAAATAAGAAAAAGGAGAAAAAACCAAAAGAAAAGCAAGAAACCATAATGATATTGGGCTTGATTCAGTCGCAAGGAAACCGGCTGTTCCCGGAATCATCCACCCCTCCAGCTGACTGCCTGTGTAATTCTGACTGAATTAACCTGAAAATCTCAGTGAAACTCAGTTTGGAGGCAATTAATATCTGTCACCTCAGCCAAAGTGTTCCATTTGATTTTCCAAAACACAAAAACTCACCTTGGTCGTGTTACCTGTAGATTTC
Source organism: Oryctolagus cuniculus (assembly GCF_051225735.1). Classification (NCBI taxonomy): domain Eukaryota; kingdom Metazoa; phylum Chordata; class Mammalia; order Lagomorpha; family Leporidae; genus Oryctolagus; species Oryctolagus cuniculus. The sequence continues at coordinate 1,152,198 of NW_028301697.1, read as the reverse complement.
TAAGCTTCAAATGCCTATTTGTTGTGTTTTTTATTTCATAATGGCTACTATGCCCACAGTCTTGTTTGTATGGCGTCAGAATAGAAAATTTGGGAAGGAAGAAGGCAAAACCAACTCAGACCCAGAAAACATTTAGGAAATTGCCGCTCACAAACCACATATCGGCTGAGGCACCCAAAACAATGACAGCAAACCAGAATTGGAGCAGGCCAACAGCTGTGCCCTGTTTGAAAAAGACCATTCCCCCGGTGCCCTGAACTCCATATTGCCGCCATAAAACCAAAGCTCACATCAGAAAATTCGTTACAAACCATGATAAATCAGAAAAATGAGAAAAAAGCCAAAGAAATGCAAGAATCCATAATGACATTTGGCCTTATTAGTCACAAGGAAACCGGCTGTTGCTGGATTCATCCTCTGCTCCAGCTCACTGCCTGTGGAATTCTGACTGAATTAACCTGAAAATCGCAGTGAAACTCAGTTTGGAGGCAATTACTATCTGTCACCTCAGCCAAAGTGTTCCATTTGATTTTCCAAAACACAAAAACTCACCTTGGTCGTGTTACCTGTAGATTTCTAAGCTTCAAATGCCTATTTGTTGTGTTTTTTATTTCATAGTGGCTACTCTGCCCAAACTCTTGTTTGTATGGCGTCAGAATACAAAATTTGGGAAGGAAGAAGGCAAAACCAATTCAGGCCCAGAAAACATTTAGGAAATTGCCACTCAAGAAACCAAGTCAGCTGAGGCACCCACAACAATGACAGCAAGCCATAATTGGAGCAAGCCAACAGCTGTACCCTGTTTGAAAAAGAACCTTCCTCTTGTACCCTGAACTCAATATGCCAGCCTCAGAACCAAAGCTCACATCAGAAAATTCATTACAAACCATGATAAATAAGAAAAAGGAGAAAAAAGACAAAGAAATGCAAGAATCCGTAATGATATCGGGCTTGATATAGTCGCAAGGAAACCGGCTACTCCCGGATTCATCCACCCCTCCAGCTGACTGCCTATGGAATTCTGACTGAATTAACCTCAAAATAGCAGTGAAACTCATTTTGGAGACAATTAATATTTGTCACCTCAGCTAAAGTGTTCCATTTTATTTTCCAAAACACAAAAACTCACCTTGGTCATGTTACCTGTAGATTTCTAAGCTTCAAACGCTTATTTGTTGTGTTTTTATTTCATAATGGCTACTCTGCCCAAACTCTTGTTTGTTTGGCATCAGAATACAAAATTTCAGAAGGAAGAAGGCAAAACCAACTCAGACCCAGAAAATATTTAGGAAATTGCCGCTCAAGAAACCAAAAGTTAGCTGAGGCACCCAAAGCAATGACAGCAAGCCAGAATTAGAGCAAGCCAACAGCTGTGCCCTGTTTGAAAAAGAACCTTCCTCTTCTGCCCTGAACTCAATATGCCAGCCTCAGAACCAAAGCTCACATCAGAAAATTCATTACAAACCATGATAAATAAGAAAAAGGAGAAAAAAGAAAAGAAAAGCAAGAAACCATAATGATATTGGCTTGATTCAGTCGCAAGGAAGCCGCCTGTTCCTGGAATCATCCGCCCCTCCAGCTGACTGCATGTGTAATTCTGACTGAATTAAGCTGAAAATCGCAGTGAAACTCACTTTGGAGGCAATTAATATCTGTCACCTCAGCCAAAGTGTTCCATTTGATTTTCCAAAACACAAAAACTCACCTTGGTTGTGTTACCTGTAGATTTCCAAGCTTCAAACGCCTATTTGTTGTGTTTTTCTATTTCATAATGGCTACTCTGCTGAAACTCTTGTTTGTATGGCGTCAGAATACAAAATTTGGGTAGGAAGAAGGCAAAACCAACTCAGACCCAGAAAACATTTAGGAAATTGCCGCTCACAAACCACATATCGGCTGAGGCACCCAAAACAATGACAGCAAGCCAGAATTGGAGCAGGCCAAAAGCTGTGCCCTGTTTGAAAAAGACCATTCCCCCGGTGCCCTGAACTCCATATTGCAGCCACAAAACCAAAGCTCACATCAGAAAATTCATTACAAACCATGATAAATAGGAAATCAGAGAAAAAAGCCAGAGAAATGCAAGAATCCATAATGACATTTGGCCTTATTAGTCACAAGGAAACCGGCTGTTCCCAGATTCATCCTCTGCTCCAGCTGACTGCCTGTGGAATTCTGTCTGAATTAACCTGAAAATCGCAGTGAAACTCAGTTTGGAGGAAATTACTATCTGTCACCTCAGCCAAAGTGTTCCATTTGATTTTCCAAAACACAAAAACTCACCTTGGTCGTGTTACCTGTAGATTTTGAAGGTTTAAACGCCTATTTGTTGTGTTTTTTATTTCATAGTGGCTACTCTGCTGAAACTCTTGTTTGTATGGCATCAGAATACAAAATTTGGGAAGGAAGAAGGCAAAACCAACTCAGACCCAGAAAACATTTAGGAAATTGCCGCTCAGAATACACAAATCGGCTGAGGCACCCAAAACAATGACAGCAAGCCAGAATTGGAGCAGGCCAACTTCTGTGCCCTGTTTGAAAAAGAGCCTTCCTCTTGCACCCTGAACTCCAGATTGCAGCCTCAAAACCAAAGCTCACATCAGAAAATTCATTACAAACCATGATAAATAAGAAAAAGGAGAAAAAAGCCAAAGAAATGCAAGAATCCATAATGATATTGGGCTTGATTCAGTCACAAGGAAACCGGCTGTTCCTGGATTCATCCACCCGTCCAGCTGACTGCCTGTGGAATTCTGACTGAATTAACTTGAAAATCACAGTGAAACTCAGTTTGGAGGCAATTAATATCTGTCACCTCAGCCAAAGTGTTCCATTTGATTTTCCAAAACACAAAAACTCACCTTGGTCATGTTGCCTGTAAATTTCTAAGCTTCAAACACCTATTAGCTGTCTTTTTTAATTCATAATGGCTACTCTGTCCAAACTCTTGTTTGTATTGCGTCAGAATACAACATTTAGGAAGGAAGAAGGCAAAACAAACTCAGACCCAGAAAACATTTAGGAAATTGCCGCTCAAGAAACCACAAATCGGCTGAGGCACTCAAAACTACGACAGCAAGAGGCACCCAAAACATTTAGGAAATTGCCGCTCAAGAAGCCAAAAGTCACTGAGGCTCCCAAAACAATGACAGCAAGCCAGAATTGGAGCAAGCCAACAGCTTTACCCTTTTTGAAAAAGAACCTTCCTCTTGTGCCCTGAACTCCATATTGCAGCCTCAAAACCAAAGCTCACATCAGAAAATTCATTACAAACCATGATAAATTAGAGAAAAGAGAAAAAAAGCCAAAGAAATACAAGAAACCATAATGATATTGGGCTTGATTTAGTCGCAAGGAAACCGGCTGTTTCCGGATTCATCCACCCCTCCAGCTGACGGCCTGTGGATTTCTGACTGAATTAACCTGAAAATTGCAGTGAAACTCAGTTTGGAGGCAATTAGTATGTGTCACCTCAGCCAAAGTGTTCCATTTGATTTTCCAAAACACAAAACCTCACCTTGGTCGTGTTACCTGTAGATTTCTAAGCTTCAAATGCTTATTTGTTTTGTGTTTTATTTCATAATGGCTACTCTGCCCACAGTCTTGTTTGTATGGCGTCAGAATACAAAATTTGGGAAGGTAGAAGGGAAAAGCAACTCAGACCCAGAAAACATTTAGGAAATTGCTGCTCAAGAAACCACAAATCGGCTGAGGCACCCAAAACAATGACAGCAAGCCAGAATTGAAGCAGGCCAACAGCTGTGCCCTGTTTGAAAAAGACCATTCCTCCGGTGCCCTGAAGTCCATATTGCAGCCTCAAAACCAAAGCTCACATCGGAAAATTCATTACAAACCATGATAAATAAGAAAAAGGAGAAAATAGCCAAAGAAATGGAAGAATCAATAATGAAATCAGAGTTGATATAGTCGCAAGGAAACCGGCTGTTCCCGGATTCATCCACTGCTCCAGCTGACTGCCTGTGGAATTCTGGCTGAATTTACCTGAAAATCGCAGTGAAACTCAGTTTGGAGGCAATTAATATCTGTCACTTCAGCCAAACTGTTCCATTTCATTTTCTAAAACACAAAAACTCACCTTGGTCGTGTTACCTGTAGATTTCTAAGCTTCAAACGCCTATTAGTTGTGTTTTTTATTTCATAATGGCTGCTCTGCCCAAACTCTTGTTTGTTTGGCGTCAGAATACAAAATTTCGGAAGGAATAAGGCAAAACCAACTCAGACCCAGAAAACATTTAGGAAATTGCCGCTCAAGAAGCCAAAATTCAGCTGAGCCACCCAAAGCAATGACAGCAAGCCAGAATTAGAGCAAGCCAACAGCTGTGCCCTGTTTGAAAAAGAACCTTCCTCTTCTGCCCTGAACTCAATATGCCAGCCTCAGAACCAAAGCTCACATCAGAAAATTCATTACAAACCATGATAAATAAGAAAAAGGAGAAAAAACCAAAAGAAAAGCAAGAATCCATAATGATATTGGGCTTGATTCAGTCGCAAGGAAACCGGCTGTTCCCGGAATCATCCACCCCTCCAGCTGACTGCCTGTGTAATTCTGACTGAATTAACCTGAAAATCGCAGTGAAACTCAGTTTGGAGGCAATTAATATATATCACCTCAGCCAAAGTGTTCCATTTGATTTTCCAAAACACAAAAACTCACCTTGGTCGTGTTACCTGTAGATTTCTAAGCTTCAAATGCCTATTTGTTGTGTTTTTTATTTCATAATGGCTACTATGCCCACAGTCTTGTTTGTATGGCGTCAGAATAGAAAATTTGGGAAGGAAGAAGGCAAAACCAACTCAGACCCAGAAAACATTTTGGAAATTGCCGCTCACAAACCACATATCGGCTGAGGCACCCAAAACAATGACAGCAAGCCAGATTTGGAGCAGGCCAACAGCTGTGCCCTGTTTGAAAAAGACCATTCCCCCGGTGCCCTGAACTCCATATTGCCGCCATAAAACCAAAGCTCACATCAGAAAATTCGTTACAAACCATGATAAATAAGAAAACATGAGAAAAAAGCCAGAGAAATGCAAGAATCCATAATGACACTTGGCCTTATTAGTCACAAGGAAACTGGCTGTTGCTGGATTCATCCTCTGCTCCAGCTCACTGCCTGTGGAATTCTGACTGAATTAACCTGAAAATCGCAGTGAAACTCAGTTTGGAGGCAATTACTATCTGTCACCTCAGCCAAAGTGTTCCATTTCATTTTCCAAAACACAAAAACTCACCTTGGTCGTGTTACCTGTAGATTTCTAAACTTCAAATGCCTATTTGTTGTGTTTTTTATTTCATCATGGCTATTCTACCCAAACTCTTGTTTGTATGGCGTCAGAATACAAAATTTGGGAAGGAAGAAGGGAAAAACAACTCAGACCCAGAAAACATTTCGCAAATTGCCACTCAAGAAACTACAAATCAGCTGAGGATCCCAAACAATGAAAGCAAGCCAGAATTGAGGCAGGCCAATAGCTGTGCCCTGTTTGAAACAGAACATTCCTCTTGCTCCCTGAACTCCATTTTGCAGCCTCAAAACCAAAGCTCATATCAGAAAATTCATTACAAACCATGATAAATAAGAAAAAGGAGAAAAAAGCCAAAGAAATGCAAGAATCCGTAATGTTATTGGGCTTGATTTAGTCACATGGAAGCCGGCTGTTCGTGGATTCATTCACCCCTCCAGTTGACTGCCTGTGGAATTCTGACTGAATTCACCTGAAAATTGCAGTGAAACTCAGTTTGGAGCCAATTACTATCTGTCACCTCAGCCAAAGTGTTCCATTTGATTTTGCAAAACACAAAAACTCACTTTGGTCAAGTTACCTGTAGATTTTGTAGGTTTAAACGCCTATTTCTTGTGTTTTTTTATTTCATAATGGCTAATCTGCCCAAACTCTTGTTTGTGTGCCATCAGAATACATAATTTGGGAAGGAAGAAGGCAAAACCAACTCAGACCCCGAAAACATTTAGGAAATTGCCGCTCAAGAAACCAAAAATCAGCTGAGGCACCCAAAACAATGACAGCAAGCCAGAATTGAAGCAGGCCAACAGCTGTGCCCTGTTTGAAAAAGACCATTCCTCTGGTGCCCTGAACTCCATATTGCAGCCTCAAAACCAAAGCTCACATCATAAAATTCATTACAATCCATGATAAATAGGAAATCAGAGAAAAAAGCCAAAGAAATGCAAGAATCCATAATGACATTTAGCCTGAATAATCACAAGGAAACCGGCTGTTCCCGGATTCATCCACACCTCCAGCTGACAGCCTGTGGAATTCTGACTGAATTAACCTGAAAATAGCAGTGAAACTCAGTTTGGAGGCAATTACTATCTGTCACCTCAGCCAAAGTGTTCCATTTGATTTTCCAAAACACAAAAACCCACTTTGGTCATGTAACTGGTAGATTTTGAAGGTTTAAACGCCTATTTGTTGTGTTTTTTATTTCATAGTGGCTACTCTGCTGAAACTCTTGTTTCTATGGCATTAGAATACATAATTTGGGAAGGAAGAAGGCAAAACCAACTCAGACCCAGAAAACATTTAGGAAATTGCCACTCAAGAAACCAAAAGTTAGCTGAGGCACCCAAAACAATGATAGCAAGCCAGAATTGGAGCAAGCCAACAGCTGTACCCTGATTGAAAAAGAAACTTCCTCTTGTGCCCTGAACTCCATATTGCAGCCTCAAAACCAAAGCTCACATCAGAAAATTCATTACAAACCATAAAAAATAAGACAAATGAGAAAAAAGCCAAAGAAATGCAAGAATCCATAATATTGGGTTTGATTCAGTCGCAAGGAAACCGGCTGTTCCCGGATTCATCCGCCCCTCCAGCTGACTGCCTGTGGATTTCTAACTGAATTAACCTGAACATCACAGTGAAACTCCGTTTGGAGGCAATTACTATCTGTCACCTCAGCCAAAGTGTTCCATTTTATTTTCCAAAACACAAAAACTCACCTTGGTCATGTTACCTGTAGATTTCTAAGCTTCAAACGCCTATTTGTTGTGTTTTTTATTTCATAATGGCTATTCTGCCCAAACTCTTGTTTGTATGGCAGCAGAAAAGAAAATTTGGATACGAAGACGGTAAAACCAACTCAGACCCAGAAAACATTTAAAAAATTGCCACTCAAGAAACCAAAATAGGCTGAGGCACCCAAAACAATGAAGGCAAGCCAGAATTGGAGCAAGCCACAGCTGTACCCTGTTTAAAATGACCATACTTCCAGTGCCGTGAACTCCATACTGCAGCCTCAAAACCAAAGCTCACAACAGAAAATTCATTACAAACCATGATAAATAAGAAAACATAGAAAAAAGCCAAAGAAATGCAAGAATTCATAATGATATTGGGCTTGATTCAGTCGCAAGGAAACCGGCTATTCCCAGATTCATCCACCCCTCCAGCTGACTGCCTGTGCAATTCTGACTGAATTAACCTGATATTCGCAGTGAAACTCAGTTTGGAGGCAATTAATATCTGTCACCTCAGCCAAAGTGTTCCATTTGATTTTCCAAAACACAAAAACTCCCCTTGGTCATGTTACCTGTAGATTTATAAGCTTCAAAATCCTATTTGCTGTGTTTTTTATGTCATAATGGCTACTCTCCCCAAACTCTTGTTTGTAGAAATCAGAATACAAAATTTGGGAAGGTAGAAGTCAAAACCAACTCAGACGCAGAACACATGTAGGAAATTGCAGCTCAGGAAACCACAAATCGGCTGAGGCTCAAAACAATGACAGCAAGCCAGAATTGGAGCAGGCCAACAGCTTTGCCCTGTTTAAAAGGTCCATTCCCCCGGTGCCCTGAACTCCATATTGCAGCCTCAAAACCAAAGCTGACATCAGAAAATTCATTACAACCCATGATAAATAAGAAAAAGGAGAAAAAAGCCAAAGAAATGCAAGAATCAATAATGATATTGGGCTTGATTTAGTTGTAAGGAAACTGGCTGTTCCCGGATTCATCCACCCCTCCAGCTGACTGCCTGTGGAATTCTGACTGAATTCACCTGAATATCGCAGTGAAACTCAGTTTGGAGGCAATTAATATCTGTCACCTCAGCCAAAGTGTTCCATTTTTTTTTCCAAAACACAAAAACTCACCTTGGTAATGTTACCTGTAGATTTCTAAGCTTCAAATGCCTATTTGTTGTGGTTTTTATTTCATAATTGCTACTCTGTCCAAACTCTTGTTTGTGTTGCCTCAGAATACAAAATTAGGGAAGGAAGAAGGAAAAACCAACTCAGATGCACAAAACATTTAGGAAATTGCCGCTCAAGAAACCACAAATTAGCTGAGGTATCGAAAACAATGACAGCAAGCCAGAATTGGAGCAAGACAACAGCTGTGCCCTGATTGAAATAGAACCTTCCTCTTGTGCCATGAACTCCATATTGCAGCCTCAAAACCAAAGCTCACATCAGAAAATTCATTACAAACCATAAAAAATAAGAAAAATGATAAAAAAGCCAAAGAAATGGAAGAATCCATAATGATATTGGGCTTGATTTAGTCGCAAGGAAACCGGCTGTTCCCAGATACATCCACCCCTCCAGCTGACAGCCTGTGGAATTCTGAGTGAATTAACCGGAGAAACACAGTGAAACTCAGTTTGGAGGCAATTAATATCTGTCACCTCAGCCAAAGTGTTCCATTTGATTTTCCAAAACACAAAACCTCACCTTGGTCGTGTTACCTGTAGATTTCAAAGCTTCAAATGCCTATTTGTTGTGTTTTTATTTCATAATGGCTACTCTGCTGAAACTCTTGTTTGTATGGCATCAGAATACAACATTTGGGAAGGAAGAAGGCAAACCCAATTCAGACCCAGAAAACATTTAGGAAATTGCCGCTCAAGAAACTAAAAGTCAGCTGAGGCACCCAAAACAATGACAGCAAGCCAGAATTGGAGCAGGCCAACAGCTGTGCCCTGTTTGAAAAAGACCATTCCTCTGTTACCCTGAACTCCATATTGCAGCCTCAAAACCAAAGCTCACATCAGAAAATTCATTACAAACCATGATAAATAATGGAAATGTGAAAAAGCCAAAGAAATGCAAGAGTCCTTTGTGATACTTGGCGGGATTAGACAAAAGGAACCTGGCTGTTTCCAGATTCATCCCCCCATCCACAGACTGACTTTGGACTTCTGATTGAATTCACCTCAAAATCCCACTCACATTCAATTTGGATGAATTAGTATCTCTCCCCTCAGCAGAAGGATTCCATATCATTTTCCAAACCACAGAAACTCATCTTGGTCATGTTGCCTGTAGATTTCTAATCCTGAAAGGCCAATTTGCTGTGTTTTTTGTTTTCTTTCATAATGGCTACTCTGTCCACAATCTTGCTTGTATTGCATGAGAATACACAATTTGGGTATGAAGAAGGGAAAACCAACTCAGACCCAGAAAATATTCAGCAAACTGACCCTCAAGAAACCAAAAGTCAGCTGAGGCACCCAACAATGACAGCAAGCCAGAATTGGAGCAAGCCAACAACTGAGCCCCAATTGAAAAAGAACCATTCTCTTGTGCCATGAACTCCATATTGCAGCCTCAAAACCAAAGCTCACATCAGAAAAGTCATTACAAACCATGATAAATAAGGGAAATGTGAAAAAGCCAAAGAAATGCAAGAGTCCTTTGTGATATTTGGCTGCATTTAGACACAAGGAAACTGGCTGTTTCAGGATTCATCCCACCCTTAAACAGACTGACTTTGGAATTCTGATTGAATTCACCTCAAAATTGCACTCACACTCAATTTGGAGGAAATTAGTATCTGTCCCCTCGGCAGAAGGAGTCCAAGTCATTTTCCAAAACACAGAAACTCATCTTGATTGTGTTGCCTGTACAGTTCTAAACATGAAAGGCCAATTTGCTTTGTTTTTTTTTTTTTCTTTCATAATGGCTACTCTGTCAAAATCTTGCTTGTATTGCATCAGAATACAAAATTTGGGAATAAGAATGCAAAACTAACTCAGACCCAGAAAACATTTAGGATATTGCCACTCAAGAATCCACAAATCAGCTGAGGCACCCAAAACAATGACAGCAAGCCAGAATTGGAGCAGGCCAACAGCTGTGCCCTGATTGAAAAACAACCTTCCTCTGGTGCCCTGAACTGAATATGCCAGCTTAAAACCAAAGCTCACATCAGAAAACTCATTACAAACCATGATACATAAGAAAAATGAGAAAAAAGCCAAAGAAACGCAAGAATCCAAAATGATATTGGGCTTGATTTAGTCAAAAGGAAACCGGCTATTCCCAGATTCATCCACCCCTCCAGCTGACTGCCTGTGGAATTCTGACTGAATTATCCGGAAAATCGCAGGGAAACTCAGTTTGGAGGCAATTAATATCTGTCACCTCAGCCAAAGTGTCCCATTTTATTTTCCAAAACACAAAAACTCACCTTGGTCGTATTACCTGTGGATTTCTAAGCTTCAAACGCCTATTTATTGTGTTTTTTTTTTTTTTTTATGGCAAAATGGCAAGCCTGTCCAAACTCTTGTTTGTATTGGGTCAGAATACAAAATTTTGGAAGGAAGAAGGCAAAACCAACTCAGACCCTGAAAACATTTAGGACATTGTGGCTCAAGAAACCACAAATTGGCTGAGGCACCCAAAACAATGACAGCAAGCCAGAATTGGAGCAAGCCAACATCTGTACCCTGTTTGAAAAAGACCATTCCTCCGGTGCCCTGAACGCCATATTGCCGCCTCAAAACCAAAGCTCACATCAGAAAATTTATTACAAACCATGAGAAATAAGAAAAAGGAGAAAAAAGCCAGAGAAATGCAAGAATCCATAATGATATTGGGCTTGATTTAGTCGCAAGGAAACCAGCTGTTCCCGGATTCATCCACCCCTCCAGCTGACTGCCTGTGGAATTCTGACTGAATTAACCTGAAAATCGCAGGGAAACATAGTTTGGAGGCAATTAATATCTGTCACCTCAGCCAAAGTGTTCCATTTGATTTTCCAAAACACAAAACTTCACCTTGGTCGTGTTACCTGTAGATTTCTAAGCTTCAAACGCCTTTTTGTTGTGTTTTTTATTTCCTAATGGCTACTCTGCTGAAACTCTTGTTTGTATTGCGTCAGAATACAAATTTGGGAAGGAAGAAGGCAAAACCAACTCAGACCCAGAAAACATTTAGGAAATTGCTGCTCAAGCAACAAAGGGCCGCTGAGGAACCCAAAACTTTGAAAGCAAGCCAGAATTGGAGCAAGCCAACAGCTGTGCCCTGATTGAAAAAGACCATTCCTCCGGTGTCCTGAACTCGATATTGCAGCCTCAAAACCAAAGCTCACATCAGAAAATTCATTACAAATCATGATAAATAAGAAAAATCAGAAAAAATCCAAGGAAATGCAGGAGTTCTTAGTGATATTGGGCTTGATTTATTCCCTTGTTAATGGCTGTTTCCAGATTCTTCTATACCTCCCAGCTGAGTGTCTGTGGTTTCTGACTGAATTAAAATGAAATTCGCTGTGAAACTCGGTTTGGAGGCAATTAGTATCTGTCACCTCAGCAAAAGTGTTCCATGTCTTTTTCCAAAACACAAAATCTCACCTTGGTCGTGTTACCTGTAGCTTTCAAAAGCATATTTGATGTGTTTTTTATTTCATAATGTCTGTTCTGTCCAAAATCTTGCTTGTATTGCGTCAGAATACAAAATTTGGGAAGTAAGAGGACAAAACCATCTGAGACTCAGAAAACGTTTAGGAAATTGCCACTCAAGAAACCTCAAATCGGCGGAGGCACCCAAAACAATGACAGCAAGCCAGAATTGGAGCAAGCCAGCAGCTGTGCCCTGATTGAAAAAGACCATTCCTCCGGTGCCCTGATCTCCATATTGCAGCCTCAAAACCAAAGCTCACATCAGAAAATTCATTACAAACCTTCATACATAAGAAAAATGAGAAAATACCCAAAAATGCAAGAATCCAGAATGATATTGGGCTGGATTTGTTCACAAGGAAACCGGCTGTTCCCGGATTCATCCAACCCTGCAGCTGACTGCCTGTGGAATTCTGACTGAATTAACCAGAAAATCGCAGTGAAACTCAGTTTGGAAGCAATTAATAACTGTCACCTCAGCTAAAGTGTTCCACTTTATTTTCTAAAACACAAAAACTCACCTCGGTCGTGTTACCTGTAGATTTCTAAGCTTCAAAAGCCTTTTTGTTGTGTTTTTTGTTTCATAATGGCTACTCTGCCCAAACTCTTGTTTGTATTTGGGCAGAATACAAATATTGGGAAGGAATAAAGCAAAACCAACTCAGACCCAGAAAACATTTAGGAAATTGCCGCTCAAGCAACAAAGGGCCGCTGAGGAACCCAAATCTTTGAAAGCAAGACAGAATTGGAGCAAGCCAACAGCTGTGCCCTGATTGAAAAAGACCATTCCTCCGGTGTCCTGAACTCGATATTGCAACCTCAAAACCAAACCTCAGATCAGAAAATTCATTACAAACCATGATAAAAAAGAAAAATCAGAAAAAATCCAAAGAAATGCAGGAGCTCTTAGTGATATTGGGCTTGATTTATTCCCTTGTTAATGGCTGTTTCCAGATTCTTCTACACCTCCCAGCTGAGTGTCTGTGGTTTCTGACTGAATTAAAATAAAATTCGCTGTGAAACTCGGTTTGGAGGCAATTAATATCTGTCACCTCAGCAAAAGTGTTCCATGTCTTTTTACAAAACACAAAATCTCACCTTGGTCGTGTTACCTGTAGGTTTCAAAAGCCTATTTGATGCGTTTTTTATTTCATAATGTCTACTCTGTCCAAAGTCTTGTTTGTATGCCATCAGAAAAGAAAATTTGGGAAGGAAGACGGCAAAACCAACTCAGACCCAGAAAACATTTAGGAAATTGCCACTCAAGAAACCGAAAGTCAGCTGAGGCACCCAAATAAATGGCAGCAAGCCAGAATTGGAGCAGGCCAACAGCTGTGCCCTTATTGAAAAAGACCATTCCTCCGGTGCCCTGAACTCCATATTGCAGCCTCAAAACCAAAGATCACATCAGAAAATTCATTACAAACCATGATAAATAAGAAAAATGAGAAAAAAGCCAAAGAAATGCAAGAATCCCTAATTATATTGGGCTTGATTTAGTCGCAAGGAAACCGGCTGTTCCCGGATTCATCCACCCCGCCAGCTGACAGCTTGTGGAATTCTGACAGAATTAACCTGAAAATCGCAGTGAAACTCAATTTGGAGGCAATTAATATCTGTCACCTCAGCCAAAGTGTTCCATTTGATTTTCCAAAACACAAAAGCTCACCTTGGTTGTGTTACCTGTAGATTTCTAAGCTTCAAACGCCTATTTGTTGTGTTTTTTATTTCATAATGGCTACTCTGCCCAAACTTTTGTTTCTATTGCGTCAGATTACAAAATTTGGGAAGGAAGAAGGCAAAACCAACTCAGACCCAGAAAACATTTAGGAAATTGCCGCTCAAGAAACAAACGGCCGCTGAGGAACCCAAAACAATGACAGCAAGCCAGAATTGGAGGAAGCCAACAGCTGTGCCCTGTTTGAAAAAGACCATTCCCCCGGTGGCCTGAACTCCATATTGCAGCCTCAAAACCAAAGCTCACATCAGAAAATTCATTACAAACCATGATAAATAAGAAAAATGAGAAAAAAGCCAAATAAATGCAAGAATCCAGAATGATATTCGGCTTGATTTAGTTGCAAGGAAACCGGCTGTTCCCAGATTCATCCACCCCTCCAGCTGACTGCTTGTGGAATTCTGACTGAATTAACCTGAAAATCGCAGGGAAACTCAGTTTGGAGGCAATTAATATCTGTCACCTCAGCCAAAGTGTTCCATTTGATTTTCCAAAATACAAAAACTCACCTTGGTTGTGTTACCTGTAGATTTCTAAGCTTCAAACGCATATTTGTCGTGTTTTTTATTTCATAATGGCTACTCTGCCCAAACTCTTGTTTGTATTGCGTCAGATTACAAAATTTGGGAAGGAAGAAGGCAAAACCAACTCAGACCCAGAAAACATTTAGGAAATTGCCGCTCAAGAAACAAAGGGCCGCTGAGGAAGCCAAAACCTTGAAAGCAAGACAGAATTGGAGCAAGCCAACAGCTGTGCCCTGATTGAAAAAGACCATTCCTCCGGTGTCCTGAACTCGATATTGCAGCCTCAAAACCAAAGCTCACATCAGAAAATTCATTACAAACCATGATAAATAAGAAAAATCAGAAAAAATCCAAAGAAATGCAGGAGTTCTTAGTGATATTGGGCTTGATTTATTCCCTTGTTAATGGCTGTTTCCAGATTCTTCTATCCCTCCCAGCTGAGTGTCTGTGGTTTCTGACTGAATTAAAATGAAATTCGCTGTGAAACTCGGTTTGGAGGCAATTAATATCTGTCACCTCAGCAAAAGTGTTCCATATCTTTTTCCAAAACACAAAATCTCACCTTGGTCGTGTTACCTGTAGCTTTCAAAAGCCTATTTGATGTGTTTTTTATTTCATAATGTCTATTCTGTCCAAAATCTTGCTTGTATTACGTCAGAATACAAAATTTGGGAAGGAAGAGGACAAAAACAACTGAGACTCAGAAAACGTTTAGGAAATTGCCACTCAAGAAACCTCAAATCGGCGGAGGCACCCAAAACAATGACAGCAAGCCAGAATTGGAGCAAGCCAGCAGCTGTGCCCTGATTGAAAAAGACCATTCCTCCGGTGCCCTGAACTCCATATTGCAGCCTCAAAACCAAAGCTCACATCAGAAAATTCATTACAAACCATGATAAATAAGAAATATCAGAATAAAGCCAAAGAAATGCAAGAATCCATAATGATATTGGGCTTCATTTAGTTGCAAGGAAACCGGCTATTCCCGGATTCATCCACCCCTCCAGCTGACTGCCTGTGGAATTCTGACTGAATTAACCTGAACGGAGGCAGTTAATATCTGTCACCACAGCCAACTTGTTCCATTTGATTTTCCAAAACACAAAATCTCACCTTGGTCGTGTTACCTGTAGCTTCAAAAGCCTATTTATTGTGTTTTTTATTTCCTAATGGCTACTCTGTCCAAACTCTTGTTTGTATTGTGTCAGAATACAAAATTTGGGAAGGAAGAAGGAAAACCAACTCAGACCAAGAAAACATTTAGGATATTGATGCTCAAGAAACTTCAAATCGGCGGAGGCACCCAAAACAATGACAGCAAGCCAGAATTGGAGCAAGCCAACAGCTGTGACCTGATTGAATAAGAACCTTCCTCTTGTGCCCTGAACTCCATATGCCAGCCTCAAAACCAAAGCTCACATCAGAAAATTCATTACAAACCACTAAAATTAAGAAAAATGAGAAAAAGGCCAAAGAAATTCAAGAATTCATAATGATATTGGGCTTGATTTAGTCGCAAGGAAACCGTATATTCCCAGATTCATCCACCTCTCCAGCTGATGCCTGAGGAATATTGACTGAATTAACCTGAACGGAGGCAGTTAATATCTGTCACCACAGCCAAAGTGTTCCATTTCATATTCCAAAACAAAATCTCACCTTGGTCGTGTTACCTGTAGCTTTCAAAAGCCTATTTGATGTGTTTTTTATTTCATAATGGCTATTCTGTCCAAACTCTTGTTTCTGTTGCGTCAGAATACAAAATTTGGGAAGGAAGGGGACAAAACCAACTGAGACTCAGAAAACGTTTAGGAAATTGCCACTCAAGAAACCTCAAATCGGCGGAGGCACCCAAAACAATGACAGCAAGCCAGAATTGGAGCAGGCCAACAGCTGTACCCTGATTGAAAAAGACCATTCCTCCGGTGCCCTGAACTCCATACTGCAGCCTCAAAACCAAAGCTCACATCAGAAAATTCATTACAAACCATGATAAATAAGAAAAATGAGAAAATAGACAAAGAAATGCAAGAATCAAGAATGATATTGGGCTGGATTTAGTTGCAAGGAAACCGGCTGTTCCCGGATTCATCCACCCATCCAGCTGACTGCCTGTGGAATTCTGACTGAATTAACCTGAACGGAGGCAGTTAATATCTGTCACCACAGCCAAAGTGTGCCATTTTATTTTCTAAAACACAAAATCTCACCTTGGTCGTGTTACCTGTATCTTCAAAAGCCTATTTGTTGTGTTTTTTATTTCCTAATGGCTACTCTGTCCAAACTCTTGTTTGTATTGTGTCAGAATACAAAATTTGGGAAGGAAGAAGGAAAACCAACTCAGACCCAGAAAACATTTAGGAAATTGCCACTCAAGAAACCACAAATCGGCTGAGGCACCCAAAACAATGACAGCAAGCCAGAATTGGAGCAAGCCAACAGCTGTGCCCTGATTGAAAAAGAACCTTCCTCTTGTGCCCTGAACTCAATATGCCAGCCTCAAAACCAAAGCTCACATCAGAAAATTCATTACAAACCATGATAAATAAGAAAAATGAGAAAAAAAGTCAAAGAAATGCAAGAATCCAGAATGATATTGGCCTTGATACTGTCGCAAGGAAACCGGCTGTTCCCAGATTCATCCACCCATCCAGCTGACAGCCTGTGGAATTCTGACTGAATTAACCTGAACGAAGGCAGTTAATATCTGTCACCACAGCCTAAGTGTTCCATTTTATTTTTTCAAAACACAAAATCTCACCTTGGTCGTGTTACCTGTAGCTTAAAACACCTATTTTATGTTTTTTTTTTATTTCATAATGGCTACTCTGTCCAAACTCTTGTTTGTATTGCGTCAGAATACAAAATTTGGGAAGGAAGAGGACAAAACCAACTCAGACACAGAAAACGTTTAGGAAATTGCCATTCAAAAATCCAAATTCAGCTGAGGCACCCAAAACAATGACAGCAAGCCAGAATTGGAGCAGGCCTACAGCTGTGCCCTGTTTGGAAAAGACCATTCCCCCGGTGGCCTGAACTCCATATTGCAGCCTCAAAACCAAAGCTCACATCAGAAAATTCATTACATATCATGATAAATAACAAAAATGAGAAAAAAGGCAAAGAAATGCAAGAATCCAGAATGATATTGGGCTTGATTCAGTTGCAAGGAAACTGGCTGTTCCCGGATTCATCCACCCCTCCATCTAACTGCCTGTGGAATTCTGACTGAATTAACGTGAAAATCATAGTGAAACTCTGTTTGGAGGCAATTAATATCTATCACCTCAGCCAAAGTGTTCCATTTTATTTTCCAAAACACAAAAGCTCACCTTGGTCGTGTTACCTGTAGATTTCTAAGCTACAAATGCCTATTTGTTGTGTTTTTCATTACAAAATGGCTACTCTGTCCAAACTCTTGTTTCTACTGCGACAGAATACAAAATTTGGGAAGGAAAAAGGCAAAACCAACACAGACCCAGAAAACTTTCAGGAAAATGCCACACAAGAAACCAAATTTGGAGGGAATTAGAATCTGTCCCCTCAGCAAAAGGGTTCCATGTCATTTTCGAAAACACAGAAACACATCTTGTTCATATTGCCTACATTTCTCATTCTGAAAGGGCAATTTGATGTGTTTTTTTTTTCTTTCATAATGGCTACTCTGTCCAAATCTTGCTTGTATTGCATCAGAATACAAAATTTGGGAATAAGAAGGCAAAACCGACTCAGACCCAGAAAACATTTAGGAAATTGGCACTCAAGAAACCACAAATCTCCTGAGGCACCCAAACAATGACAGCAAGCCAGAATTGGAGAAGGCCAACAGCTGTGCCCTGATTGAAAAAGAACCTTCCTCTTGTGCCCTGAACTCAATATGCCAGCCTCAAAACCAAAGCTCACACCAGAAAATTCATTACAAACCATGATAAATAAGAAAGATGAGAAAAAAGCCAAAGAAATGCAAGAATCCATAATGATATTGGGCTTGATTTAGTCGCAAGGAAATCGGCTGTTCCCAGATTCATCCACAGCTCCAGCTGACTGCCTGTGGAATTCCGACTGAATTTATCAGAAAATCGCAGTGAAACTAAGTTTGGAGGCAATTAATATCTGTCACCTCAGCCAAAGTGTTCCATTTTATTTTCCAAAACAAAAAAAATCATATTGGCGTGTTACCAGCAGATTTATAATCTGTAAATGTCTATTTGTTGCATTGTGTCAGAATACAAAATTTGGGAAGGAAGAAGGCAAAACCAACTCAGACCCAGAAAACATTTAGGAAATTGCCGCTCAAGAAACCAAAAGTCAGCTGAAACCCCAAAACCAATGACAGCAACCCAGAATTGGAGCAAGCTAACAGCTGTGCCCTGTTTTAAAAAGACCATTCTTCTCGTGCCCTGAACTCCATATTGCCGTCTCAAAACCAAAGCTCACATCAGAATATTCATTACAAACCTTGATAATAAGGGAAATGTGAAAAAGTCAAATAAATGCAAGAGTCCTTTGTGATATTTGGCTGGATTTAGACACAAGGAAACTGGCTGTTTCCAGATTCATCAACCCCTTCCACAGACTGACTTTGGAATTCTGATGGAATTCACCTCAAAATCGCACTCACACTCAATTGGAAGGTAATTAGAATCTGTCCCCTCAGCAGAAGTGTTCCAAGTCATTATCCAAAACACAGAAACTCATCTTGGTCTTGTTCCCTGTAGCTTTTGAATCCTGAAAGGGCTTTTTGCCGTATTTTCTTTTTTTTCATAATAGCTACTCTGTCCAAAATCTTGCTTGTATTGCATCAGAATACAAAATTTGGGAATAACAAGGCAAAACCAACTCAGACCCAGAAAACATTTAGTAAATTACCACTCAAGTAACCACAAATCGGCTGAAGCACCCAAAACAATGACAGCAAGCCAGAATTGGAGCAAGCCAACAGCTGTGCCCTGATTGAAAAAGAACCATCCTCTTGTGCCCTGAACTCAATATGCCAACCACAAAAACAAAGCGCACATCAGAAAATTCATTACAAACCATCATACATAACAAAAATGAGAAAAAAGCCAAAGAAATGCAAGAATCCATAATGATATTGGGATTGATTTAGTTGTAAGGAATCCGGCCATTCCTGGATTCGTCCACCCCTCGAGGTGACTGCCTAGGCAATTCTCACTGAATTAACCTGAAAATCACAGGGAAACTCAGTTTGGAGGAAATTAATATATGTCACCTGAGCCAAAGTGTTCCATTTTATTTTCCAAAACACAAAAACTCACCTTGGTCGTGTTACCTGTAGATTTCTAAGCTTCAAACGCCTATTTGTTGTGTTTTTATTTCATAATGGCTACTCTGTCCAAACTCTTGTTTGTATTGAGTCAGAATAAAAAATTTGGGAATAAGAAGAAAAAACCGTGTCAGACCCAGAAAACATTTAGGAAATTGCCACTCAAGAAACCTCAAATCGGCGGAGGCACCCAAAACAATGACAGCAAGCCAGAATTAGAGCAAGCCAACAGCTGTGCCCTGATTGAAAAAGAACATTTCTCTTGTGCCCGGAAGTTCTTATTGCAGCCTCAAATCCAAAGCTCACATCAAAAATTCATTACCAACCATGATAAATAAGAAAAAAGAGAAAAAAGCCAAAGAAATGCAAGAATCCATAATGATATTGGGCTTGATTTAGTCGTAAGAAATCTGGCTAGTCCTGGATTCATCCACCCCTCCAGGTGACTGCCTGTGCAATTCTCACTGAATTAACCTGAAAATCACAGTGAAACTCAGTTTGGAGGCAATTAATATCTGTCACCTCAGCCAAAGTGTTCCATTTGATTTTCCAAAACACAAAAACTCACCTTGGTCGTGTTACCTGTAGATTTCTAAGCTTCAAACGCCTATGTGTTGTGTTTTTTATTTCATAATGGCTACTCTGTCCAAACTCTAGTTTATATTGCGTCAGAATACAAAATTTGGGAAGGAAGAAGGCAAAACCAACTCCGACCAAGAAAACATTTAGGAAATTGCCGCTCAAGAAACCAAAAGTCAGCTGAGGCACCCAAAACAAGGACAGCAAGCCAGAATTGGAGCAAGCCAACAGCTGTGCCCTGATTGAAAAAGAACCTTCCTCTTGTGCCCTGAACTCCATATTGCAGCCTCAAAACCAAAGCTCACATCAGAAAATTCATTACAAACCATGATAAATAAGAAAAATGAGAAAAAAGCCAAAGAAATGCAGGAGTTCTTAGTGATATTGGGCTTCATGTATTCCCATGTAAACTGCTGTTTCCAGATTCTTCCACACCTCCCAGCTGAGTGAATGTGTATTCTGACTGAATTAACCTGGAAATCGCAGTGAAACTCACTTTGGAGGGAATTAGAAATTGTCCCCTCAGCAGAAGTGTTCCATGACACTTTCTAAAACACAAAAACTCACCTTGGTCGTGTTACCTATCGATTTCTAAGCTTCAAACGCGTAATGTTGTGTTTTTAATTTCATAATGGCTACTCTGTCCAAACTCTTGTTTGTATTGCGTCAGAATAGAAAATTTGGGAAGGAAGAAGGCAAAACCAACTCAGACCCAGAAAACATTCAGAAAATGTGGATCAAAAAACAACAACGCTGAGGCACCCAAAACCTTTAAAGCAAGACAGAATTGTAGCAAACCAATAGCTGTGCCCTGATTGAAAAAGAACCTTCCTCTTGTGCCCTGAACCCAATATGTCAGCATCAAAACCAAAGCTCACATCAGAAAATTCATTACATACCATGATAAAAAGAAAAATGAGAAAATAGCCAAGGAAATGCAAGAATCCATAATGATATTGGGCTTGATTCAGTCACAACGAAACCGGCTATTCCCAGATTCATCCACCCTTCCAGATGACTGCCTGTGGACTTCTGAATGAATTAACCTGAAAATTGCAGTGAAACTCAGTTTGGAGACTATTAATATCTGTCACCTCAGCCAAAGTGTTCCATTTTATTTTCCAAAACACAAAAACTCACCTTAGTCGTGTTACCTGTAGATTTCTAAGCTTCAAACGCCTATTTGTTGTGCTTTTAATTTCATAATGGCTACTCTGTCTAAACTCTTGTTTATATTTCTTCAGAATACAAAATTTGGGAAGGAAGAAGGCAAAACCAACTCAGAACCAGTAAACATTTAGGAAATTGCCACTGAGGAAACGACAAATTGGCTGAGGCACCCAAACCAATGACAGCAAGCGAGAATTGGAGCAAGGCAACAGCTGTGCCCTGATTGAAAAAGACCATTCCTCAGGTTCCCTGAACTCCATATTGCAGCCTCAAAACCAAAGAACACATCAGCAAATTCATTACAAACCATGATAAATAAGAAAAATGAGAAAATAGACAAAGACATGCAAGAATCCATAATGATATTGGGCTGGATTTAGTCGCAAGGAAACCGGCTGTTCCCGGATTCATCCACCCCTCCAGCTGACTGCCTGTGGAATTCTCACTGAATTCACCTGAAAATCACAGTGAAACTTAGTTTGGAGGCAATTAATATCTGTCACCTCAGCCAAAGTCTTCCATTTCATTTTCCAAAACACAAAACCTCACCTTGGTTGAGTTACCTGTAGATTTCTAAGCTTCCAACGCCTATTTGTTGTGTTTTTTATTTCATAATGGCTACTCTGCCCAAACTCTTGTTTGTATGGCGTCAGAATACAAAATTTGGGAAGAGGGCAAAACCAACTCAGACCCAGAAAACATTTAGGAAATTGCCGCTCAAGTAACCAAAAGTCAGCCTAGGCACCCAAAACAAGCACAGCAAGCCAGAATTGGAGCAAGCCAACAGCTGTGCCCTGATTGAAAAAGAACCTTCCTCTTGTGCCCTGAACTCAATATGCCAGCCTCAAAACTAAAGCTCACATCAGAAATTTCATTACAAACCATGATAAATAAGGGAAATGTGAAAAAGCCAAAGAAATGCAAGAGTCCTTTGTGATATTTGGGTGGATTTAGACAGAAGGAAACTGGCTGTTTAAAGATTCATCCCCCCCTTCCACAGACTGAGTTTGGAATTCTGACTCAATTCACCTCAAAATCGCACTCACACTCAATTTGGAGGGAATTACTATCTGTCCCCTCAGCAGAAGTGTTCCATGTTATTTTCCAAAACACAGAAACTCATCTTGCTCATGTTGCCTGTAGATTTCTAATCCTGAAAGGGCAATTTGCTGTTTTTTTTTTTTTTCTTTCATAATGGCTACTCTGTCCAAAATCTTGCTTGTATTGCATCAGAATACAAAATTAGGGAATAAGAAGGCAAAACCAACTCAGACCCAGAAAACATTTAGGAAATTACCACTCAAGAATCCACAAATTGGCTGAGGGACACAAAAAAAACGACAGCAAGCCGAATTGGAGCAAGCCAACAGCTGAGCCCTGTTTGAAAAAGACCATTCCTCTGGTGCCCTGAACTCAATATGCCAGCCTCAAAACCAAAGATCACACAAGAAAATTCATTACAAACCATGATGAATAAGAAAAATGAGAAAAAAGCCGAAGAAATGCAAGAATCCATAATGATATTGGGCTTGATTTAGTCTCAAGGAAACCGGCTATTCCCGGATTCATCCAACCCTAAAGCTGACTGCCTGTAGACTTCTGACTAAATTAACCTGAAATTCGCAGTGAAACTCAGTTTGGAGGCAATATATAACTGTCACCTCAGCCAAAGTGTTCCATTTTATTTTCCAAAACACAAAAACTCACCTTGTTCGTGTTACCTGTAGATTTATAAGCTTCAAATACCTATGTGTTGTGTTTCTTATTTCATAATGGCTACTCTGTCCAAACTCTTGTTTGTATTGCGTCAGAATACAAAATTTGGGGAGGAAGAAGGCAAAACCAACTCAGACCCAGAAAACATTTAGGAAATTGCTGCTCAAGAAACCTCAAATCGGCTGGGGCACCTAAACCAATGACAGCAAGCCAGAATTGGAGCAGGCCAACAGCTGTGCCCTGATTGAAAAAGAACCTTCCTCTTGTGCCCTGAGCTCAATATAGCAGATTCAAAACCAAAGCTCACATCAGAAAATTCATTACAAACCATTATAAATCAGAAAAATGAGAAAAAAGCCAAAGAAATGCAGGAGTTCTTAGTAATATTGGGCTTGATTTATTGCCATGTAAACGGCTGTTTCCAGATTCATCCACACCTCCCAGCTGAGTGTCTGTGGTTTCTGAATGAATTAACCTGAAAATCGCAGTGAAACTCGGTTTGGAGGCAATTAATATCTGTCACCTCAGCCAAAGTGTTCCATTTTATTTTCCAAAACTCAAAAACTCACCTTAGTATTCTTACCTGTAGATTTCTAAGCTTCAAATGCCTATTTGTTGTGTTTTTTATTTCATCATTGCTACTCTGTCCAAACTCTTGTTTGTATTGCGTCAGAATACAAAATTTGGGATTAAGAAGGAAAAACCGTGTCAGACCCAGAAAACATTTAGGAAATTTCCACTCAAGAAACCAAAAGTCAGCTGAGGAACCCACAACAATTACAGCAAGCCAGAATTGGAGAAAGCCAACAGCTGTGCCCTGATTGAAAGAGAACCTTCCTCTTGTGCCCTGAACTCAATATGCCAGCCTCAAAAGCAAAGCTCACATCAGAAAATTCATTACAAACCATGATAAATAAGAAAAATGAGAAAAAAGCCAAAGAAATGCAGGAGTTCTCAGGGATATTGGGCTTGAATTATGGCCATGTAAACGGCTCTTTCCAGATTCATCCAAACCTCCCAACTGAGTGTCTTTGGTTTCTGAATGAATTAACAAAAAAATCGCAGTGAAACTCGGTTTTGGAGGCAATTAATATCTGTCATCTCAGCCAGAGTGTTCAATTTTACTTTCGAAAACACAAAAACTTACCTTGCTTGTGTTACCTGTACATATATAAGCTTCAAACGCATATTTGTTGTGTTTTTTATTTCATAATGGCTACTCTGTCCAAACTCTTGTTTGTATTACGTCAGAATAGAAAATTTGGAAAGGAAGAAGGCAAAACCAACTCAGACCCAGAAAACATGTAGGAAATTGCCGCTAAAGAAACCAAAAACAGCTGAGGCACGCAAAACAATGACAGCAAGCCAGAATTGCAACAAGCCAACAGCTGTGTCCTGTTTGAAAAAGACCATTGATCCGGTGCCCTGAACTCAATATGCCAGCCTCAAAACCAAAGCTCACATCAGAAAATTCATTAGAAACCATGATAAATCAGAAAAATGAGAGAAAAGCCAAAGAAATGCACGAGTTCTTAGTGATATTTGGCTGCATTTAGACACAAGGAAACTGGCTGTTTAAAGATTCATCCCCCCCTTCCACTGACTGACTTTGGAATTCTGATTGATTTCACCTCAAAATTGCACTCACACTCAATTTGGAGGGAATTAGAATCTGTCCCCTCAGCAGAAGGTTTCCATGTCATTTTCCAAAACACAGAAACTCATCTTGGTCGAGTTGCCTGTAGATTTCTAATCCTGAAAGGGCAATTTCTGTGTTTTTTTTTTTCTTTCATAATGGCTACTCTGTCCAAATCTTGCTTGTATTGCATCAGAATACAAAATATGGGAATAAGAAGGCAAAACCGACTCAGACCCAGAAAACATTAAGGAAATTGCCGCTCAAGAAACCACAAATTGGCTGAGGTTCCCAAAACAATGACAGCAAGCCAGAATTGGAGCAAGCCAACAGCTGTGCCCTGATTGAAAAAGAACCTTCCTCTTGTGCCCTGAACTCAATATGCCAGCCTCAAAACCAAAGCTCACATCAGAAAATTCATTACAAATCATCATAAATAAGATAAAAGAGAAAAAAGCCAAAGAAATGCAAGAATCCCTAATCATAGTGGCTTGAATTAGTTGCAAGGAAACCGGCTGTTCCCGGATTCATCCACCCCTCCAGCTTACTGCCTGTGGAATTCTGAGTGAATTAACCTGAAAATTGCAGTAAGACTCAGTTTGGAGGCAATAATATCAGTCACCTCAGCCAAAGTGTTCCATTTGATTTTCCAAATCACAAAAACTCACCTTGGTCGTGTTACCCTTAGATTCATAAGCTTCAAACGCTAATTTATTGTTTTTTTTTTTTTTTTATTTCATGATGGCTACTCTGTCCAAACTCTTGTTTGTATTGCGTCAGAATACAAAATGTGGGAAGGAAAAGGGAAAACCAACTCAGACCCAGAAAACATTTAGGAAATTGCCGCTCAAGAAACCACAAATCGGCTGAGGCACCCAAAACCTTGAAAGCAAGACAGAATTCGAGCAAGCCAACAGCTGTGCCCTGATTGAAAAAGAACCTTCCTCTTGTGCCCTGAACTCAATATGCCAGCCTCAAAACCAAAGCTCACATCAGAAAATTCATTACAAACAATGATAAATAAGAAAAATCAGAAAAAAAGCCAAAGAAATGCAAGAATCCATAATGTTATTGGGCTTGATTTAGTCGCAAGGAAGCCAGCAGTTCCCGGATTCATCCATGCCTAAAGCTGACTGCCTGTGTAATTCTCACAGAATGAACCCGAAAATCGCAGTGAAACTCCGTTTGGAGGCAATTAATATCTGTCACCTCAGCCAAAGTGTTCCATTTGATTTTCCAAAACAAAAAAACTCACTTTGGTCGTGTTACCTGCAGATTTAAAATCTTGAAACGCGTATTTGTTGTGTTGTTTATTTCATAATGGCTACTCTGTACAAACTCTTCTTTGCATTGTATCAGAATACTAAATTGGGGAAGGAAGAAGGCAAAACCAACTCAGAGCCAGAAAACATGTAGGAAATTGCCGCTCAAGAAACCACAAATCGGCTGAGGCACCCAAAACCTTGAAAGCAAGACAGAATTGGAGAAAGCCAACAGCTGTGCCCTGATTGAACAAGACCATTAATCCAGTGCCCAGAACTCCACATTGCAGCCTCAAAACCAAAGCTCCCATCAGAAAATTCATTACAAACCATGATAAATAAGGGAAATCTGAGAAAGCCAAAGAAATTCAAGAGTCCTTTGTGGTATTTGGCTGGATTTAGACACAAAGAAACTGGTTGTTTAAAGATTCATCCCCCCTTCCACAGACAGACTTTGGAATTCTGATTGAATTCACCTCAAAATCGCACTCACACTCAATTTGGAGGGAATTAGAATCTGTCCCCTCAGCAGAAGTGTTCCTTGTCATTTTCCAAAACACAGAAACTCATCTTGGTCGTGTAGCCTGTAGATTTCTAATCCTGAAAGGGCAATTTGCTGTTTTTTTTTTTTTTCTTTCATAATGGCTACTCTCCAAAATCTTGCTTGTATTGCATCAGAATACAAAATATGGGAATAAGAAGGCAAAACCGACTCAGACCCAGAAAACATTAAGGAAATTGCCGCTCAAGAATCCACAAATCAGCTGAGGCACCCAAAACAATGACAGCAAGCCAGAATTGGAGCAAGCCAACAGCTGTGCCCTGATTGAAAAAGAACCTTCCTCTTGTGCCCTGAATTCAATATGCCAGCCTCCAAACCAAAGCTCACATCAGAAAATTCATTAGAAACCATGATAAATAAGAAAAAAGAGAAAAAAGCCAAAGAAATGCAAGAATCCTTAATGATATTGGGCTTGATTTAGTCGCAAGGAAACCGGCTGTCCCCAGATTCATCCATACCTCCAGCTGTCTGCCTGTGGAATTCTGACTGAATTACCCTGAAAATCGCAGTGAAACTCAGTTTGGAGTCAATTAATATCTTTGACCTCAGCCAAAGTGTAACATTTTTTTTTCCAAAACACAAAAACACACCTTGGTCATGTATCCTGTAGATTTTTAAGCTTCAAATGCCCATTTGTTGTGTTTTGTATTTCATAATCGGTACTCTGCCCAAACTCATGTTTGTATGGCGTCAGAATACAAAATTTGGGAAGGAGGAAGGCGAAACCAAATCAGACCAAGAAAACATTTAGGAAATTGCCGCTCAACAAACCAAAATTGAGCTGAGGCACCCAAAACAATGACAGCAAGCCAGAATTGGAGCAAGCCAACAGCTGTGCCCTGTTTGAAAAAGACCATTCCTCCAGTACCCTGAACTCCATATTCCAGCCTCAAAACCAAAGCTCACATCAGAAAATTCATTACAAACCATGATAAATAAGGGAATTGAGAAAAAGCCAAAGAAACGCAAGCCTGTGGAATCCTAACTGAATTAACTGAATTAATCTGAAAATCGCAGTGAAACTCGGTTTTGGAGGCAATTAATATCTGTCACCTCAGCCAGAGGGTTCAATTTTAATTTCGAAAACAAAAAATCATACCTTGGTCTTGTGACCAGTACATATATAAGCTTCAAACGCATATTTGTTGTGTTTTTTATTTCATAATGGCTACTCTGTCCAAACTCTTGTTTGTATTACGCCAGAATACAAAATTTGGGAAGGAAGAAGGCAAAACCTACTCAGAGCCAGAAAACATGTAGGAAATTGCCGCTCAAGAAACCACAAATGGACTGAGGCACCCAAAACCTTCAAAGCAAGCCAGAATTGGAGCAAGCCAACAGCTGTGCCCTGATTGAACTAGACCATTAATCCAGTGCCCTGAACTCCATATTGCAGCCTCAAAACCAAAGCTCACAAAAAAAAATCATTACAAACAATGATAAATAAGGGAAATCTGAGAAAGCCAAAGTAATTCAAGAGTCCTTTGTGGTATTTGGCTGGATTTAGACAGAAGGAAACAGGCTGTTTACGGATTCAACCCCCCTTCCACAGACTGACTTTGGAATTCTGACTCAATTCACCTCAAAATCGCACTCACACTCAATTTGGAGGGAATTAGTATCTGTCCCCTCAGCAGAAGTGTTCCATGTCATTTTCCAAAACACAAAAACTCATCTTTGTCGTGTTGCCTGTAGACTTCTAATCCTGAAAGGGCAATTTACTGTGTTTTTTTTTTTCTTTCATAATGGCTACTCTGTCCAAAATCTTGCTTGTATTGCGTCAGAATACAAAATTTGGGAATAAGAAGGCAAATCCGACTCAGACCCAGAAAACATTTAGGAAACTGCAGAAAAAGAATCCACAAATCAGCTAAGGAATCCAAAACAATGACAGCAAGCAGAACTGGAGCACGCCAACAGCTGTGCCCTGATTGAAAAAGAACCTTCCTCTTGTGCCCTAAACTCAATATGCCAGCCACAAAACCAAAGCTCACATCAGAAAATTCATTTCAAACCATGATAAATAGGAAAAATCAGAAAAAAGCCAAAGAAATGCAAGTTTTCTTAGTGATATTGGGCTTGATTTATTCCTAAGTAAACAGCTGTTTCCAGATTCATCCACAACTCCCAGCTGAGTGAATAGGGATTCTGACTGAATTAACCTCAAAATGGCAGTGAAATTCGGTTTGGAGACAATTAATATCTGTCACCTCAGCCAAAGTGTTCCATTTTATTTTCCAAAACAAAAAAACTCACTTTAGTCATGTTTCCTATAGATTTCAAAGCGTCAAACGCCTATTTGTTGTGTTTTTTATTTCATAATGGCTACTCTGTCCAAAATCTTGCTTGTATTGCATCAACATACAAAATTTCGGAAGATAGAAGGCAAAGCCAACTCGGACCCAGAAAACATTTAGTAAATTGCCACTCAAGAAACCAAAAGTCAACTGAGGCTCCCAAAACCATGACAGCAAGCCAGAATTGGAGCAGGCAATCAGCTGAGTCCTGATTGAAAAAGGCCATTCTTCCGGTACCCTGAACTCCATATTCCAGCCTCAAAACCAAAGCTCACATCAGGAAATTCATTACAAACCACGATACATAAGAAAAATGAGAAAAAAGCCAAGAAATGCAAGAAACCATAATGATATTGAACTGGATTTAGTTGCAAGGAAACCGGCTGTTCCCGGATTCATCCAACACTCCAGCTGACTGCGTGTGGAATTCTGACTGAATTCAGCTGAAAATCGCAGTGAAACTCAGATTGGAGGCAATTAATATCTGTCACCTCAGCCAAAGTGTTCCATTTGATTTTACAAAACACAAAAAATCACCTTGGTCTTGTTACCTGTAGATTTCCAAGCTTCAAATGCCTATTTGTTGTGTTGTTTATTTCATAATGGCTACTCTGTCCAAACTCTTCTTTGCATTGCATCAGAATACAAAATTTGGGAATAAGAAGGCAAATCCAACTCAGACACAGAAAACATTTATGAAATTGCCACTCAAGAAACCACGAATCTTCTGAGGCATCCAAAACAATGACAGCAAGCCGGAATTGGAGCAAATCAAAAACTGTGCCCTGATTGAAACAGAACCATCCTCTTGTGCCCTGAACTCAATATGCCAGCCTCAAAACCAAAGCTCACATCAGAAAATGCATTACAAACCATTACAAATAAGAAAAATGAGAAAAAAGCCAAAGAAATGCAAGAATCCATAATGATATTGGGCTTGGTTCAGTCGCAAGGAAACCGGCTGTTCCCGGATTCATCCACCCCTCCAGCTGACTGCCTGTGGAATTGTGACTGAATTAACCTGAATATCGCAGTGAAACTCCGTTTGGAGGCAGTAAATAACTGTCACCTCAGCCAAAGTGTTCCATTTGATTTTCCAAAACACAAAAACTCACCTTGGTCGTGTTACCTGTAGATTTCTAAGCTTCAAAAGCCTATTTGTTGTGTTTTTTATTTCATAATAGCTACTCTGCCCAAACACTTGTTTGTATTGTGTCAGAATACAACATTTGGGAAGGAAGAAGGCAAAACCAACTCAGACCCAGAAAACATTTTGGAAATTGCCGCTCAAGAACCACTAATCGGCTGAGGCACTCAAAACAATGACAGCAAGCCAGAATTGTAGCAGGCCAATAGCTGTGCCGTGTTTGAAAAAGACCATTGCCCCGGTGCCCTGAACTCTATATTGCAGCCTCAAAACCAAAGCTGACATCAGAAAATGCATTGCAAACCATGATAAATAAGAAAAATGAGAAAAAAGCCAAACAAATGCAAGAATCCATAATGATATTGTCTTTGAGTTAGTCGCAAGGAAACCGGCTGTTCCTGGATTCATCCACCCCTCCAGCGGACTGCCTGTGGAATTCTGACAGAATTACCCTGAAAATCGCAGTGAAACTCAGTTTGGAGGCAATTAATATCTGTCACCTCAGACCATTTTATAATCTAAAACACAAACACTCACCTTGCTCATGTTACCTGTAGATTTCTAAGCTTCAAACGCCTATTTGTTGTATTTTTTATTTCATAATGGCTACTCTGTCCAGAAAACATTTAAAATTTCCGCTCAAGAAACCACAAATCGGCTGAGGTACTTAAAACAATGACAGCAAGGCAGAATTGGAGCATGCCAACAGCTGTGCCCTGTTTGAAAAAGACCATTCCTCCGGTGCCCTGAACTCAATATGCCAGCCTCAAAACCAAAGCTCACATCAGAAAATTCATTACAAACCATGATAAATAAGAAAACGGAGAAAAAAGCCAAAAAATGCAAGAATCCATAATGATATTGGGCTTGAGTTAGTCGCAAGGAAACCGGCTGTTCCCGGATTCATCCACCCCTTCAGCGGACTGCCTGTGGAATTCTGACTGAATTAACCTGAATATCGCAGTGAAACTCAGTTTGGAGGCAATTAATATCTCTCAAATCAGCCAAAGTGTTCCATTGTATTTTCCAAAACACAAAAACTCCCCTTGGTCGTGTTACCTGTAGATTTCTAAGCTTAGAACGCCTATTTGTAGTGTTTTTTATTTCATAATGGCCACTCTGCCCAAACTCTTGTTTGTATTGCGTCAGAATACAAAATTTGGGAAGGAAGAAGGCAAAACCAACTCAGACCCAGAAAACATTTAAGAAATTGCCGCTCAAAAAACCACAAATCGGCTGAGGCACTCAAAACAATGACAGCAAGGCAGAATTGGAGCAGGCCAACAGCTGTGCCCTGTTTGAAAAAGACCATTCCTCCGGTGCCCTGAACTCCATATTGCAGCCTCAAAACCAAAGCTCACATCAGAAAATTCATTTAAACCATGATAAATAAGAAAGATGAGAAAAAAGCCAAAGAAATGCAAGAATCCATAATGATATTGGGCTTGATTGAGTTGCAAGGAAACCGGCTGTTCCCGGATTCATCAACCCCTCCAGCTGACTGCCTGTGGAATTATGACTGAATTTACCTGAAAAATGCAGTGAAACTCAGTTTGAAGGCAATTAATATCTGTCACCTCAGCCAAAGTGTTCCATTTGATTTTTCAAAACTCAAAAACTCACCTTGGTCATGATACCTGTAGAATCATAACCTTCAACGCCTATTTGTTGTGTTTTTTATTTCATAATCGGTACTCTGTCTGAACACATGTTTGTATTGTGTCACAATACAAAATTTGGGAAGGAAGAAGGCAAAAACCTCTCAGACACAGAAAACATTTAGCAAATTGCCGCTCAAGAAACCAAAAGTCAGCTAAGGCACCCAAAACAATGACAGCAAGGCAGAATTGGAGCAAGTCAACAGCTGTGCCCTTTTTGAAAAATAACCTTCCTCTTGTGCCCTGAACTCCATATTGCAGCCTCAAAACCAAAGCTCACATCAGAAAATGCATTACAAACCATGATAAATAAGAAAAATGAGAAAAAAGCCAAAGAAATGCTAGAATCCATAATGATATTGGGCTTGATTTAGTCGCAAAGAAATTGGCTGTTCCCAGATTCATCCACCCCTCGAGCTGACGGCCTGTGGAATTCTGACTGAATTAACCTGAATATCGCAGTGAAACTCAGTTTGGAGGCCATTAATATCTGTCACCTCAGCCAAAGTGTTCCATTTTATTTGCCAAAACACAAAACCTCATCTTGTCCTGTTACCTGTAGATTTCTGAGCTTCAAACGCCTATTTGTAGTGTTTTTTATTTCATAATGGCTACTCTGCCCTAACTCTTGTTTGTATTGCGTCAGAATACAAAATTTGGGAAGGAAGAAGGCAAAACCAACTCAGACCCAGAAAACATTTAGGAAATTGCCGCTCAAGAAACCACAAATCGGCTGAGGCACTCAAAACAATGACAGCAAGCCAGAATTGGAGCAGGCCAACAGCTGTGCCCTGTTTGAAAAAGACTATTCCTCCGGTGCCCTGAACTCCATATTGCAGCCTCAAAACCAAAGCTCACATCAGAAAATTCATTACAAACCATGATAAATAAGAAAAATAAGAAAAAAGCCAAAGAAATGCAAGAATCCATAATGATATTGGGCTTGGTTCAGTCGCAAGGAAACCGGCTGTTCCCGGATTCATCCACCCCTCCAGCTGACTGCCTGTGGAATTGTGACTGAATTAACCTGAATATCGCAGTGAAACTCCGTTTGGAGGCAGTAAATAACTGTCACCTCAGCCAAAGTGTTCCATTTGATTTTCCAAAACACAAAAACTCACCTTGGTCGTGTTACCTGTAGATTTCTAAGCTTCAAAAGCCTATTTGTTGTGTTTTTTATTTCATAATAGCTACTCTGCCCAAACACTTGTTTGTATTGTGTCAGAATACAACATTTGGGAAGGAAGAAGGCAAAACCAACTCAGACCCAGAAAACATTTTGGAAATTGCCGCTCAAGAACCACTAATCGGCTGAGGCACTCAAAACAATGACAGCAAGCCAGAATTGTAGCAGGCCAATAGCTGTGCCGTGTTTGAAAAAGACCATTGCCCCGGTGCCCTGAACTCTATATTGCAGCCTCAAAACCAAAGCTGACATCAGAAAATGCATTGCAAACCATGATAAATAAGAAAAATGAGAAAAAAGCCAAACAAATGCAAGAATCCATAATGATATTGTCTTTGAGTTAGTCGCAAGGAAACCGGCTGTTCCTGGATTCATCCACCCCTCCAGCGGACTGCCTGTGGAATTCTGACAGAATTACCCTGAAAATCGCAGTGAAACTCAGTTTGGAGGCAATTAATATCTGTCACCTCAGACCATTTTATAATCTAAAACACAAACACTCACCTTGCTCATGTTACCTGTAGATTTCTAAGCTTCAAACGCCTATTTGTTGTATTTTTTATTTCATAATGGCTACTCTGTCCAGAAAACATTTAAAATTTCCGCTCAAGAAACCACAAATCGGCTGAGGTACTTAAAACAATGACAGCAAGGCAGAATTGGAGCATGCCAACAGCTGTGCCCTGTTTGAAAAAGACCATTCCTCCGGTGCCCTGAACTCAATATGCCAGCCTCAAAACCAAAGCTCACATCAGAAAATTCATTACAAACCATGATAAATAAGAAAACGGAGAAAAAAGCCAAAAAATGCAAGAATCCATAATGATATTGGGCTTGAGTTAGTCGCAAGGAAACCGGCTGTTCCCGGATTCATCCACCCCTTCAGCGGACTGCCTGTGGAATTCTGACTGAATTAACCTGAATATCGCAGTGAAACTCAGTTTGGAGGCAATTAATATCTCTCAAATCAGCCAAAGTGTTCCATTGTATTTTCCAAAACACAAAAACTCCCCTTGGTCGTGTTACCTGTAGATTTCTAAGCTTAGAACGCCTATTTGTAGTGTTTTTTATTTCATAATGGCCACTCTGCCCAAACTCTTGTTTGTATTGCGTCAGAATACAAAATTTAGGAAGGAAGAAGGCAAAACAAACTCAGACCCAGAAAACATTTAAGAAATTGCCGCTCAAAAAACCACAAATCGGCTGAGGCACTCAAAACAATGACAGCAAGGCAGAATTGGAGCAGGCCAACAGCTGTGCCCTGTTTGAAAAAGACCATTCCTCCGGTGCCCTGAACTCCATATTGCAGCCTCAAAACCAAAGCTCACATCAGAAAATTCATTTAAACCATGATAAATAAGAAAGATGAGAAAAAAGCCAAAGAAATGCAAGAATCCATAATGATATTGGGCTTGATTGAGTTGCAAGGAAACCGGCTGTTCCCGGATTCATCAACCCCTCCAGCTGACTGCCTGTGGAATTATGACTGAATTTACCTGAAAATCGCAGTGAAACTCACTTTGGAGGCAATTAATATCTGTCACCTCAGCCAAAGTGTTCCATTTGATTTTCCAAAACACAAAAACTCACCTTGGTCGTGTTACCTGTAGATTTCTAAGCTTCAAAAGACTATTTGTTGTGTTTTGTATTTCACACTGGCTACTCGACCCAAACTCTTGTTTGTATGGCGTCAGAATACAAAATTTGGGAAGGAAAATGGCAAAACCAACTCAGACTCAGAAAACATGTAGGAAATTGCAGCTCAAGAAACCAAAAGTCAGCTGAGGCACTCAAAACAATAACAGCAAGCCAGAATTGGAGCAGGCCAAAAGCTGTGCCCTGTTTGAAAAAGACCATTCCTCCAGTGCCCTGAACTCCATATTGCAGCCTCAAAACCAAAGCTCACATCAGGAAATTCATTACAAACCATGAAAAATAAGGAAAATGAGAAAAAAGCGAAAGAATTCCAAGAATGCATAATGATATTGGGCTTGATTTAGTCTCAAGGAAACCGGCTGTTCCAGGATTCATCGACCACTGCAGCTGACTGCCTGTGGAATTCTGACTGAATTCAGCTGAAAATCGCAGTGAAACTCAGATTGGAGGCAATTAATATCTGTCACCTCAGCCAAAGTGTTCCATTGTATTTTCCAAAACACAAAAACTCCCCTTGGTCGTGTTACCTGTAGATTTCTAAGCTTAGAACGCCTATTTGTAGTGTTTTTTATTTCATAATGGCCACTCTGCCCAAACTCTTGTTTGTATTGCGTCAGAATACAAAATTTGGGAAGGAAGAAGGCAAAACCAACTCAGACCCAGAAAACATTTAAGAAATTGCCGCTCAAAAAACCACAAATCGGCTGAGGCACTCAAAACAATGACAGCAAGGCAGAATTGGAGCAGGCCAACAGCTGTGCCCTGTTTGAAAAAGACCATTCCTCCGGTGCCCTGAACTCCATATTGCAGACTCAAAACCAAAGCTCACATCAGAAAATTCATTTAAACCATGATAAATAAGAAAGATGAGAAAAAAGCCAAAGAAATGCAAGAATCCATAATGATATTGGGCTTGATTGAGTTGCAAGGAAACCGGCTGTTCCCGGATTCATCAACCCCTCCAGCTGACTGCCTGTGGAATTATGACTGAATTTACCTGAAAAATGCAGTGAAACTCAGTTTGAAGGCAATTAATATCTGTCACCTCAGCCAAAGTGTTCCATTTGATTTTTCAAAATTCAAAAACTCACCTTGGTCATGATACCTGTAGAATCATAACCTTCAACGCCTATTTGTTGTGTTTTTTATTTCATAATCGGTACTCTGTCTGAACACATGTTTGTATTGTGTCACAATACAAAATTTGGGAAGGAAGAAGGCAAAAACCTCTCAGACACAGAAAACATTTAGCAAATTGCCGCTCAAGAAACCAAAAGTCAGCTAAGGCACCCAAAACAATGACAGCAAGGCAGAATTGGAGCAAGTCAACAGCTGTGCCCTTTTTGAAAAATAACCTTCCTCTTGTGCCCTGAACTCCATATTGCAGCCTCAAAACCAAAGCTCACATCAGAAAATGCATTACAAACCATGATAAATAAGAAAAATGAGAAAAAAGCCAAAGAAATGCTAGAATCCATAATGATATTGGGCTTGATTTAGTCGCAAAGAAATTGGCTGTTCCCAGATTCATCCACCCCTCGAGCTGACGGCCTGTGGAATTCTGACTGAATTAACCTGAATATCGCAGTGAAACTCAGTTTGGAGGCCATTAATATCTGTCACCTCAGCCAAAGTGTTCCATTTTATTTGCCAAAACACAAAACCTCATCTTGTCCTGTTACCTGTAGATTTCTGAGCTTCAAACGCCTATTTGTAGTGTTTTTTATTTCATAATGGCTACTCTGCCCTAACTCTTGTTTGTATTGCGTCAGAATACAAAATTTGGGAAGGAAGAAGGCAAAACCAACTCAGACCCAGAAAACATTTAGGAAATTGCCGCTCAAGAAACCACAAATCGGCTGAGGCACTCAAAACAATGACAGCAAGCCAGAATTGGAGCAGGCCAACAGCTGTGCCCTGTTTGAAAAAGACTATTCCTCCGGTGCCCTGAACTCCATATTGCAGCCTCAAAACCAAAGCTCACATCAGAAAATTCATTACAAACCATGATAAATAAGAAAAATAAGAAAAAAGCCAAAGAAATGCAAGAATCCATAATGATATTGGGCTTGGTTCAGTCGCAAGGAAACCGGCTGTTCCCGGATTCATCCACCCCTCCAGCTGACTGCCTGTGGAATTGTGACTGAATTAACCTGAATATCGCAGTGAAACTCCGTTTGGAGGCAGTAAATAACTGTCACCTCAGCCAAAGTGTTCCATTTGATTTTCCAAAACACAAAAACTCACCTTGGTCGTGTTACCTGTAGATTTCTAAGCTTCAAAAGCCTATTTGTTGTGTTTTTTATTTCATAATAGCTACTCTGCCCAAACACTTGTTTGTATTGTGTCAGAATACAACATTTGGGAAGGAAGAAGGCAAAACCAACTCAGACCCAGAAAACATTTTGGAAATTGCCGCTCAAGAACCACTAATCGGCTGAGGCACTCAAAACAATGACAGCAAGCCAGAATTGTAGCAGGCCAATAGCTGTGCCGTGTTTGAAAAAGACCATTGCCCCGGTGCCCTGAACTCTATATTGCAGCCTCAAAACCAAAGCTGACATCAGAAAATGCATTGCAAACCATGATAAATAAGAAAAATGAGAAAAAAGCCAAACAAATGCAAGAATCCATAATGATATTGTCTTTGAGTTAGTCGCAAGGAAACCGGCTGTTCCTGGATTCATCCACCCCTCCAGCGGACTGCCTGTGGAATTCTGACAGAATTACCCTGAAAATCGCAGTGAAACTCAGTTTGGAGGCAATTAATATCTGTCACCTCAGACCATTTTATAATCTAAAACACAAACACTCACCTTGCTCATGTTACCTGTAGATTTCTAAGCTTCAAACGCCTATTTGTTGTATTTTTTATTTCATAATGGCTACTCTGTCCAGAAAACATTTAAAATTTCCGCTCAAGAAACCACAAATCGGCTGAGGTACTTAAAACAATCACAGCAAGGCAGAATTGGAGCATGCCAACAGCTGTGCCCTGTTTGAAAAAGACCATTCCTCCGGTGCCCTGAACTCAATATGCCAGCCTCAAAACCAAAGCTCACATCAGAAAATTCATTACAAACCATGATAAATAAGAAAACGGAGAAAAAAGCCAAAAAATGCAAGAATCCATAATGATATTGGGCTTGAGTTAGTCGCAAGGAAACCGGCTGTTCCCGGATTCATCCACCCCTTCAGCGGACTGCCTGTGGAATTCTGACTGAATTAACCTGAATATCGCAGTGAAACTCAGTTTGGAGGCAATTAATATCTCTCAAATCAGCCAAAGTGTTCCATTGTATTTTCCAAAACACAAAAACTCCCCTTGGTCGTGTTACCTGTAGATTTCTAAGCTTAGAACGCCTATTTGTAGTGTTTTTTATTTCATAATGGCCACTCTGCCCAAACTCTTGTTTGTATTGCGTCAGAATACAAAATTTGGGAAGGAAGAAGGCAAAACCAACTCAGACCCAGAAAACATTTAAGAAATTGCCGCTCAAAAAACCACAAATCGGCTGAGGCACTCAAAACAATGACAGCAAGGCAGAATTGGAGCAGGCCAACAGCTGTGCCCTGTTTGAAAAAGACCATTCCTCCGGTGCCCTGAACTCCATATTGCAGCCTCAAAACCAAAGCTCACATCAGAAAATTCATTTAAACCATGATAAATAAGAAAGATGAGAAAAAAGCCAAAGAAATGCAAGAATCCATAATGATATTGGGCTTGATTGAGTTGCAAGGAAACCGGCTGTTCCCGGATTCATCAACCCCTCCAGCTGACTGCCTGTGGAATTATGACTGAATTTACCTGAAAATCGCAGTGAAACTCACTTTGGAGGCAATTAATATCTGTCACCTCAGCCAAAGTGTTCCATTTGATTTTCCAAAACACAAAAACTCACCTTGGTCGTGTTACCTGTAGATTTCTAAGCTTCAAAAGACTATTTGTTGTGTTTTGTATTTCACACTGGCTACTCGCCCCAAACTCTTGTTTGTATGGCGTCAGAATACAAAATTTGGGAAGGAAAATGGCAAAACCAACTCAGACTCAGAAAACATGTAGGAAATTGCAGCTCAAGAAACCAAAAGTCAGCTGAGGCACTCAAAACAATAACAGCAAGCCAGAATTGGAGCAGGCCAAAAGCTGTGCCCTGTTTGAAAAAGACCATTCCTCCAGTGCCCTGAACTCCATATTGCAGCCTCAAAACCAAAGCTCACATCAGGAAATTCATTACAAACCATGAAAAATAAGGAAAATGAGAAAAAAGCGAAAGAATTCCAAGAATGCATAATGATATTGGGCTTGATTTAGTCTCAAGGAAACCGGCTGTTCCAGGATTCATCGACCACTGCAGCTGACTGCCTGTGGAATTCTGACTGAATTCAGCTGAAAATCGCAGTGAAACTCAGATTGGAGGCAATTAATATCTGTCACCTCAGCCAAAGTGTTCCATTTTCTTTTCCAAAACACAAAAACTCCCCTTGGTCGTGTTACCTGTAGATTTCTAAGCTTCAAACGACTATTTGTTGTGTTTTTTATTTCATAATGGCTACTTTAACCAAACTCTTGTTTGTATTGCATCAGAATACAAAATTTGGGAAGGAAGAAGGCAAAACCAACTCACAGCCAGAAATCATTTAGGAAATTGCCGCTCAAGAAACCAAAAGTCAGCAGAGGTACCCAAAGCAATGACATTAAACCAGATTGGAGCAAGCAAAGAGGTGTGCCCTGATTGAA
Organism: Oryctolagus cuniculus; assembly: GCF_051225735.1. Lineage (NCBI taxonomy): Eukaryota > Metazoa > Chordata > Mammalia > Lagomorpha > Leporidae > Oryctolagus > Oryctolagus cuniculus. Next base: position 1,113,375 of record NW_028301697.1, on the reverse strand, counting down.
AAAGAACCATTCTCTTCTGCACTGAAGTCTATATTGCAGCCTCAAAATAAAGCTCACATCAGAAAATTTATTACAAACCATGATAAATAAGAAAAATAAGAAAAAAGCCAAAGAAATGCAAGAATCTATAATGATATTGGGCTTGATTCAATCGCAAGGAAACCGGCTGTTCCCAGATTCATCCACCCCTCCAGCTGACTGCCTGTGGAATTCTGACTGAATTCACCTGAAAATTGCAGTGAAACTCAGTTTGGAGTCAATTAATATCTGTGACCTCAGCCAAAGTGTTCCATTTTATTTTCGAAAACACAAAAACTCACCTTGCTCGTGTTACCTGTCGATTTCTAAGCTTCAAATGACTATTTGTTGTGTTTTTTATTTCATAATGGCTACTCTGCCGAAACTCTTGTTTGTATTGCGTCAGAATACAAAATTTGGGAAGGAAGAAGGTAAAACCAATTCAGGCCCAGAAAACATGTAGTAAATTGCCGCTCAAAAGACCAATAATCGGCTGAGGCACACAAAACAATGACAGCAAGCCAGAATTGGAGCAGGCCAACAGCTGTGCCCTGTTTGAAAAAGACCATTCCTCTGTTACCCTGAACTCCATATTGCAGCCTCAAAACCAAAGCTCACATCAGAAAATTCATTACAAACCATGATAAATAAGGAAAATGAGAAAAAAGCCAAAGAATTCCAAGAATGCATAATGATATAGGGCTTGATTTAGTCTCAAGGAAACCGGCTGTTCCTGGATTCATCGACCACTGCAGCTGACTGCCTGTGGAATTCTGACTGAATTCACCTGAAAATCGCAGTGAACCTCAGTTTGGAAGCAATTAATATCTGTCACCTCAGATATTTTATTATCCAAAACACATAACCTCACCTTGGTCGTGTTACCTGTAGATTTCTAAGCTTCAAACGCCTATTTGTTGTGTTTTTTATTTCATAATGGCTACTCTGCTGAAACTCTTTTTTGTATTGCGTCAGAATACAAAATTTGACAAGGAAGAAGGCAAAAGCAACTCAGACCCAGAAAACATTCAGAAAATTGCCACTCAAGAAACCACAAATAAGCTGAGGCACCCAAAATAAAATGACAGCAAGCCAGAATTGGAGCAGGCCAACAGCTGTGCCATGTTTGAAAAGGACCATTCCTCCGGTGCCCTGAACTCAAAATGCCAGCCTCAAAACCAAAGCTCACATCCGAAAATTTATTACAAACCATGATAAATAAGAAAGATGAGAAAAAAGCCAAAGAAATGCAAGAATCCACAATGATATTGGGCTTGATTTAGTCGCAAGGAAACCATCTTTCCCGGATTCATCCACCCCTCCAGCTGACAGCCTGTGGAATTCTGACAGAATTAACCTGAAAATCGCAGTGAAACTCAGTTTGGAGGCAATTAATATGTGTCACCTCAGCCAAAGTGTTCCATTTGATTTTCCAAAACACAAAATCTCACCTTGGTCGTGTTACCTGTAGATTTCTAAGCTTCAAACTCCTATTTCTTGTGTTTTTTTTTATTTCTTAATGGCTCCTCTGTCCAACCTCTTGTTTGTATGGCGTCAGAATACAAAATTTGGGAAGGAAGAAGGCAAAACCAACTCTGACCCAGAAAACATTTAGGAAATTGCCACTCAACACACCAAAAATCAGCTGAGGCACCCAAAACAATGACAGTAAGCCAGAACTGGAGCAAGCAAATGGCTGTGCCCTGTTTGAAAAAGAACCTTCCTCTTGTGCCCTGAACTCCATATTGCAGACTCAAAACCAAAGCTCACATCAGAAAATTTATTACAAACCATGATACATAAGAGAAATGAGAAAAAGCCAAAGAAATGCAAGAATCCATAATGATATTGGGCTTGATTTAGTCTCAAGGAAATCAGCTCTTCCCAGATTCATCCCCCCCTCCAGCTGACTACCTGTGGAATTGTGACTGAATTAACCTGAAAATCACAGTGAAACTCAGTTTGGAAGCAATTAATATCTGTCACCTCAGCCAAAGTGTTCCATTTGATTTTCCAAAACACAAAAACTCACCATGGTCGTGTTACCTGTAGATTTCTAAGCTTCAAAAGCCTATTTGTTGTGGTTTTTATTTCATAATGGCTACTTTAACCAAACTCTTTTTTGTATTGCGTCAGAATACAAAATTTGACAAGGAAGAAGGCAAAACCAACTCAGACCCAGAAAACATGTAGGAAATTGCCGCTCAAGAAACCAAAAGTCAGCTGAGGTACCCAAACCAATTACATTAAACCAGAATTGGAGCAAGCAAAGAGCTGTGCCCTGATTGAAAAAGAACCATCCTCTTCTGCCCTGAACTCCATCTTCCAGACTCAAAACCAAAGCTCACATCAGAAAATTCATTACACACCATGATAAATAAGAAAAATGAGAATAAATCCAAAGAAATGCAAGATTCCATAATGATATTAGGTTTGATTTAGTCGCAAGGAAACCGGTTGTTCCCAGATTCATCCACCCCTCCAGCTGACTGCCTGTGGAATTCTGACTGAATTAACCTGAAAATCACAGTGAAATTCAGTTTGGAGGCAATTAATATCTGTCACCACAGCCAAAGTGTTCCATTTTATATTCCAAAACACAAAAACTCACCTTGGTCATGTTACCAGTAGATGTCTAAGCTTCAAACGCCTATTTGTTGTGTTTTTTATTTCATAATGGCTACTCTGTCTAAACTCTTGTTTGTATTGCGTCAGAAGCAACATTTGAAGGAAGAAGGCAAAACCAACTCAGACCCAGAAAACATTTAGGAACTTGCCGCTCAAGAAAGCAAACTCAGCTGAGGCACCCAAACCAATGACAGTAAGCCAGAATTGGAGCAAGCAAAGGTCTGTGCCCTGATTGAATATGGCCATTCCTCCGGTGCCCTGAACTCCATCTTGCAGACTCAAAACCAAAGCTCACATCAGAAAATTCATTACAAACCATCATAAATAAGAAAAATGAGAAAAAAGCCAAAGAAATGCAAGAATCCATAATGATATTGGGCTTGATTCAGTCGCAAGGAAACCGGCTGTTCCCAGATTCATCCACCCCTCCATCTGGCTACCTGTGGAATTCGACTGAATTAACCTGAACATCGCAGTGAAACTCAGTTTGGAGGCAATTAATATCTGTCACCTCAGTCAAAGTGTTCCATTTGATTTTCCAAAACACAAAAACTCACCTTGGTCGTGTTTTCTGTACATGTATAACCTTGAAATGTTTGTTTGTTGTGTTTTTTATTTCATAATGGCTACTTTGACCAAACTCTTGTTTATATTGCATCAGAATACAAAATTTGGGAAGGAAGAAGGAAAAACCAACTCAGACCCAGAAAACATTTAGGAAAATGCCGCTCAAGAAACCACAAATCGGCTGAGGCACCCAAAACAATGACAGCAAGCCAGAATTGGAGCAAGCCAACACTTATGCCCTGATTGAAAATGCCATTCCTCTTGTGCCCTGAACTCCATATGCCAGCCTAAAAACCAAAGCGCACATCAGAAAATTCATTACAAACCATGATAAATAAGAAAAATAAGAGCCAAAGAAATGCAAGAATCCATAATGATATTGGGCTTGATTTAGTCGCAAGGAAACCGGCTGTTCCCGGATTCATCTACCCCTCCAGGTGACTCCCTGTGGAATTCTGACTGAATTAACCTGAATATCGCAGTGAAACTCAGTTTGGAGGCAATTAATATCTGTCAGCTAGCCAAAGTGTTCCATTTGACTTTCCAAAACACAAAAACTCACCTTGGTCGTGTTACCTGTAGATTTCTAAGCTTCAAACGCCTATTGGTTGTGTTTTTCATTCCATAATGGCTACTCTGTCCAAACTCTTGTTTGTATGCCGTCAGAATACAAAATTTGGGAAGGAAGAAGGCAAAACCAACTCAGACCCAGAAAACATTTAGGAAATTTCCACTCAAGAAACCAAAAGTCAGCTGAGGCTCCCAAAATAATGACAGCAAGCCAGAATTGGAGCAAGCCAACAGCTGTGCCCTGATGGAAAAAGGCCATTCCTCCGGTGCCCTGAACTCCATATTGCAGCTTCAAAACCAAAGCTGACATCAGAAAATTCATTACAAACCATGATAAATAAGACAAATGAGAAAAAAGACAAAGAAATGCAAGAATCCATAATGATATTGGGCTGGATTTATTCGCAAGGTTACCGGCTGTTCCCAGTTCATCCACCCCTCCAGCTGACTGCCTGTGGAATTGTGACTGAATTCACCTGAAAATCGCAGTGAAACTCAGTTTGGAGGCAATTTATATCTGTCACCTCAGCCAACGTGTTCCATTTGATTTTCCACAACACAAAACCTCACCTTGGTCATGTTACCTGTAGATTTCTAAGCTTCAAATGCCTATTTGCTGTGTTTTTCATTACAAAATGGCTGCTCTGCCCAAACTCTTGTTTGTATGGCGTCAGAATACAAAATTTGGGAAGGAAGAAGGCAAAACCAACTCAGACCCTGAAAACATGCAGGAAATTGCTGCTCAAGAAACCAAAAGTCAGCTGAGGCACTTAAAACAATGACAGCAAGCCAGAATTCGAGCAGGCCAACAGCTGTGCCCTGTTTGAAAAAGGCCATTCCTCCGGTGCCCTGAACTGCATATTGCAGCCTCAAAACCAAATCTCACATCAGAAAATTCATTACAAACCTTGATAAATAAAAAATGAGAAAAAAGCCAAAGAAATGCAAGAATCCATAATGATATTAGGCTTGTTTTATTCGCATGGAAACCGGCTGTTCCCAGATTCATCCACCCCTCCAGCTGACTGCCTGTGGAATTCTGACTGAATTCACCTGAAAATCGCAGTGAAACTCAGTTTGGTAGCAATTAATATCTGTCACCTCAGCCAAAGCGTTCCATTTTATGTTCCAAAACAAAAAAACTCACCATGGTTGTGCTACCTGTAGATTTCTAAGCTTCAAAATCCTATTTCTTGTGGTTTTTATTTCATAATGGCTACTCTGCCCAAACTCTTGTTTGTATGGCATCAGAAAAGATAATTTGGGAAGGCAGACAGCAAAACCAACTCAGACCCAGAAAACCCATAATGATATTGGGCTGGATTTATTCGCAAGGATACCGGCTGTGCCCAGATTCATCCACCCCTACAGCTGACTGCCTGTGGAATTGTGACTGAATTCACCTGAAGTCAGCCGCGGCACCCAAAACAATGACGGGAAACAAGAATTGGAGCAGGCCAACAGCTGTGCCCTGTTTGAAAAAGACCATTCCTCTTGTGCCCTGAACTCCATATGCCAGCCTCAAAACCAAAGCTCACATCAGAAAATTCATCACAAACCATGATAAATAAGAAAAAGGAGAAAAAAGCCAAAGAAATGCAAGAATCCATAATGATATTCAGCTTGATTTCGTCACAAGGAAACCGGCTGTTCCCGGATTCATCCACCCCTCCAGCGGACTGCCTGTGGAATTCTGACGGAATTCACCTGAAAATCGCAGTGAAACTCAGTTTGGAGGCAATTACTATCTGTAACCTCAGCCAAAGTGTTCCATTTGATTTTCTAAAACACAAAAACTCACCTTGGTCGTATTACCTGTAGATTTCTAAGCTTTAAACGCATATTTGTAGTGTTTTTTATTTCATAATGGCTACTCTGCCGAAACTCTTGTTTGCATGCCATCAGAAAAGAAAATTTGGGAAGGAAGAAGGCAAAACCAACTCAGACCCAGCAAACATTTAGGAAATTGCCGCTCAAGAAACCAAAATTCAGCTGAGGCACCCAAAGAAATGACAGCAAGCCAGATTTGGAGCAGGCCAACAGCTATGCCCTGTTTGAAAAAGAGTATTCCTCCGGTACCCTGAACTCCATATGCCAGCCTCAAAACCAAAGCTCACATCAGAAAATTCATTACAAACCATGATAAATAAGTAAAATGAGAAAAAAGCCAAAGAAATGCAAGAATCCATAATGATATTGGGCTTGATTTAGTCGCAAGGAAACCGGCTGTTCCCAGATTCATCCATCACTCCTGCTGACTGCCTGTGGAATTCTGACTGAATTAACCAGAAAATCGCAGTGAAACTCACTTTGGAGGCAATATATATCTGTGACCTCAGCCAAAGTATTCCATTTGATTTTGCAAAACATAAAAACTCACCTTGGTTATGTTACCTGTAGATTTCTAAGCTTCAAAGGCCTATTTGTAATGTTTTTTAATTCATAATGGCAACTCTGTCCAAACTATTGGTTGTATCGTGTCAGAATACAATATTTGGGAAGGAAGAAGGCAAAACCAACTAAGATCCAGAAAACATTTAGTAAATTGCCACTCAAGAAACCAAAAGACAGCTGAGGCACCCAAAACAATGACAGCAAGCCAGAATTGGAGCATGCCAACAGCTGTGCCCTGATTGAAAAAGAACCTTCCTCTGGTGACCTGAACTCAATATGCCAGCCTCAAAACCAAAGCTCACATGAAAAAATTCATTACAAACCATGATAAATAAGAAAAATGAGAAAAAAGCGAAAGAAATGCAAGAATCCATAATGATATTGGGCTGGATTTAGTCGCCAGGAAACCGGCTATTCCCGGATTCATCCACTGCTCCTGCTGATTGCCTGTGGAATTCTGACTGAATTCACCTGAAAATCGCAGTGAAACTCAGTTTGGAGGCAATTAATATCTGTCTCCTCAGGCAAAGTGTTCCATTTGATTTTCCAAAACACAAAAACTCACCTTGGTCGTGTTACCTGTAGATTTCTAAGCTTCAAACGCCTATTTGCTGTGTTTTTCATTACAAAATGGCTACTCTGCCCAAACTCTTGTTTGTATTGTGGCAGAATACAAAATTTGGGAAGGAAGAAGGCAAAACCAACTCAGATGCAGAAAACATTTAGGATATTGCCGCTCAAGAAACCACAAATCGTCTGAGGCTCCCAAAACAATGACAGCAAGCCAGAATTGGAGCAGGCCAAGAGCTGTGCCCTGTTTGAAAAAGAGCATTCCCAGCCGGCTCCGCGGCTCATTAAGCTAATCCTCCACCTAGCGGCCCCAGCACACCAGGTTCTAGTCCCGGTCTGGGTGCGGATTCTGTCCCGGTTGCCCCTCTTCCAGGCCAGCCCTCTGCTGTGGCCAGGGAGTGCAGTGGAGCATGGCCCAAGTGCTGGGGCACTGCACCCCATGGGAGACCAGGAAAAGCACCTGGCTCCTGGTTCCTGCAATCGGATCAGCGCGGTGCGCCCGCCGCAGCACACTGGCCACGGCGGCCATTGGAGGGTGAACCAACAGCAAAGGAAGAAATTTCTCCCTGTCTCTCTCTCTCACTGTCCACTCTGCCTGTAAAGAAAAAAAAAAAGGAAAAAGACCATTCCCCCGGATCCTGAACTCCATATTGCAGCTTCAAAACCAAAGCTCACCTCAGAAAATTCATTACAAACCATGATAAATAAGAAAAATAAGAAAAAAGCCAAAGAAATGCAAGAATCCATTATGATATTGGGCTTGATTCACTCGAAGGAAACAGGCTGTTCCAGGATTCATCCACCCCTGCAGCTGACTGCCTGTGGTATTCTGACTGAATTAACCTGAAAATCACAGTGAAACTCAGTTTGGAGGCAATTAATATCTGTCACCTCAGCCAAAGTGTTCCATTTGATTTTCCAAAACACAAAAACTCACCTTGGTCGTGTTACCTGTAGATTTCTAAGCTTCAAATGCCTATTTGTTGTGTTTTTTATTTCATAATACCTACTCTGTCCAAACTCTTGTTTGTATTGCATCAGAATACAAAATTTGGGAAGGAAGAAGGCAAAACCAACACAGACCCAAAAAACATCTAGTAAATTGACACACTAGAATCCACAAATTTGCTGAAGCACTCAAAACATTGACAGCAAGCCAGAATTGGAGGAGGCCAACAGCTGTGCCCTGATTGAAAAAACCATCCTCTTGTTCCCTGAACCCAATATGCCAGCCTTAAAACCAGAGCTCACATCAGAAAATTTATTACAAACCATGATACATAAGAGAAATGAGAAAAAGCCAAAGAAATGCAAGAATCCATAATGATATTGGGCTTGATTTAGTCTCAAGGAAATCAGCTCTTCCCAGATTCATCCCCCCCTCCAGCTGACTACCTGTGGAATTCTGACTGAATTAACCTGAAAATCACAGTGAAACTCAGTTTGGAAGCAATTAATATCTGTCACCTCAGCCAAAGTGTTCCATTTGATTTTCCAAAACACAAAAACTCACCATGGTCGTGTTACCTGTAGATTTCTAAGCTTCAAAAGCCTATTTGTTGTGGTTTTTATTTCATAATGGCTACTTTAACCAAACTCTTTTTTGTATTGCGTCAGAATACAAAATTTGACAAGGAAGAAGGCAAAACCAACTCAGACCCAGAAAACATTTAGGAAATTGCCGCTCAAGAAACCAAAAGTCAGCTGAGGTACCCAAACCAATTACATTAAACCAGAATTGGAGCAAGCAAAGAGCTGTGCCCTGATTGAAAAAGAACCATCCTCTTCTGCCCTGAACTCCATCTTCCAGACTCAAAACCAAAGCTCACATCAGAAAATTCATTACACACCATGATAAATAAGAAAAATGAGAATAAATCCAAAGAAATGCAAGATTCCATAATGATATTAGGTTTGATTAGGCGCAAGGAAACCGGTTGTTCCCAGATTCATCCACCCCTCCAGCTGACTGCCTGTGGAATTCTGACTGAATTAACCTGAAAATCACAGTGAAACTCAGTTTGGAGGCAATTAATATCTGTCACCTCAGCCAAAGTGTTCCATTTTATATTCCAAAACACAAAAACTCACCTTGGTCATGATACCAGTAGATGTCTAAGCTTCAAACGCCTATTTGTTGTGTTTTTTATTTCATAATGGCTACTCTGTCTAAACTCTTGTTTGTATTGCGTCAGAAGCAACATTTGAAGGAAGAAGGCAAAACCAACTCAGACCCAGAAAACATTTAGGAACTTGCCGCTCAAGAAAGCAAACTCAGCTGAGGCACCCAAACCAATGACAGTAAGCCAGAATTGGAGCAAGCAAAGGTCTGTGCCCTGATTGAATATGGCCATTCCTTCGGTGCCCAGAACTCCATCTTGCAGACTCAAAACCAAAGCTCACATCAGAAAATTCATTACAAACCATCATAAATAAGAAAAATGAGAAAAAAGCCAAAGAAATGCAAGAATTCATAATGATATTGGGCTTGATTCAGTCGCAAGGAAACCGGCTGTTCCCGGATTCATCTACCCCTCCAGGTGACTGCCTGTGGAATTCTGACTGAATTAACCTGAATATCGCAGTGAAACTCAGTTTGGAGGCAATTAATATCTGTCACCTAGCCAAAGTGTTCCATTTGACTTTCCAAAACACAAAAACTCACCTTGGTCGTGTTACCTGTAGATTTCTAAGCTTCAAACGCCTATTGGTTATGTTTTTCATTCCATAATGGCTACTCTGTCCAAACTCTTGTTTGTATGCCGTCAGAATACAAAATTTGGGAAGGAAGAAGGCAAAACCAACTCAGACCCAGAAAACATTTAGGAAATTTCCTCTCAAGAAACCAAAAGTCAGCTGAGGCTCCCAAAATAATGACAGCAAGCCAGAATTGGAGCAAGCCAACAGCTGTGCCCTGATGGAAAAAGGCCATTCCTCCGGTGCCCTGAACTCCATATTGCAGCTTCAAAACCAAAGCTGACATCAGAAAATTCATTACAAACCATGATAAATAAGACAAATGAGAAAAAAGACAAAGAAATGCAAGAATCCATAATGATATTGGGCTGGATTTATTCGCAAGGATACCGGCTGTTCCCAGTTCATCCACCCCTCCAGCTGACTGCCTGTGGAATTGTGACTGAATTCACCTGAAAATCGCAGTGAAACTCAGTTTGGAGGCAATTTATATCTGTCACCTCAGCCAACGTGTTCCATTTGATTTTCCACAACACAAAACCTCACCTTGGTCATGTTACCTGTAGATTTCTAAGCTTCAAATGCCTATTTGCTGTGTTTTTCATTACAAAATGGCTGCTCTGCCCAAACTCTTGTTTGTATGGCGTCAGAATACAAAATTTGGGAAGGAAGAAGGCAAAACCAACTCAGACCCTGAAAACATGCAGGAAATTGCTGCTCAAGAAACCAAAAGTCAGCTGAGGCACTTAAAACAATGACAGCAAGCCAGAATTCGAGCAGGCCAACAGCTGTGCCCTGTTTGAAAATGGCCATTCCTCCGGTGCCCTGAACTGCATATTGCAGCCTCAAAACCAAATCTCACATCAGAAAATTCATTACAAACCTTGATAAATAAAAAATGAGAAAAAAGCCAAAGAAATGCAAGAATCCATAATGATATTAGGCTTGTTTTATTCGCATGGAAACCGGCTGTTCCCAGATTCATCCACCCCTCCAGCTGACTGCCTGTGGAATTCTGACTGAATTAACCTGAAAATCACAGTGAAACTCAGTTTGGTAGCAATTAATATCTGTCACCTCAGCCAAAGCATTCCATTTTATGTTCCAAAACACAAAAACTCACCATGGTCGTGCTACCTGTAGATTTCTAAGCTTCAAACGCCCATGTGTTGTGTTTTTTATTTCATAATGGCTACTCTGCCCAAACTCTTGTTTGTATGGCATCAGAAAAGATAATTTGGGAAGGCAGACAGCAAAACCAACTCAGACCCAGAAAACCCATAATGATATTGGGCTGGATTTATTCGCAAGGATACCGGCTGTGCCCAGATTCATCCACCCCTACAGCTGACTGCCTGTGGAATTGTGACTGAATTCACCTGAAGTCAGCCGCGGCACCCAAAACAATGACGGGAAGCAAGAATTGGAGCAGGCCAACAGCTGTGCCCTGTTTGAAAAAGACCATTCCTCTTGTGCCCTGAACTCCATATGCCAGCCTCAAAACCAAAGCTCACATCAGAAAATTCATCACAAACCATGATAAATAAGAAAAAGGAGAAAAAAGCCAAAGAAATGCAAGAATCCATAATGATATTCAGCTTGATTTCGTCACAAGGAAACCGGCTGTTCCCGGATTCATCCACCCCTCCAGCGGACTGCCTGTGGAATTCTGACGGAATTCACCTGAAAATCGCAGTGAAACTCAGTTTGGAGGCAATTACTATCTGTAACCTCAGCCAAAGTGTTCCATTTGATTTTCTAAAACACAAAAACTCACCTTGGTTGTATTACCTGTAGATTTCTAAGCTTTAAACGCATATTTGTAGTGTTTTTTATTTCATAATGGCTACTCTGCCGAAACTCTTGTTTGCATGCCATCAGAAAAGAAAATTTGGGAAGGAAGAAGGCAAAACCAACTCAGACCCAGCAAACATTTAGGAAATTGCCGCTCAAGAAACCAAAATTCAGCTGAGGCACCCAAAGAAATGACAGCAAGCCAGATTTGGAGCAGGCCAACAGCTATGCCCTGTTTGAAAAAGAGTATTCCTCCGGTACCCTGAACTCCATATGCCAGCCTCAAAACCAAAGCTCACATCAGAAAATTCATTACAAACCATGATAAATAAGTAAAATGAGAAAAAAGCCAAAGAAATGCAAGAATCCATAATGATATTGGGCTTGATTTAGTCGCAAGGAAACCGGCTGTTCCCAGATTCATCCACCACTCCTGCTGACTGCCTGTGGAATTCTGACTGAATTAACCAGAAAATCGCAGTGAAACTCACTTTGGAGGCAATATATATCTGTGACCTCAGCCAAAGTATTCCATTTGTTTTTGCAAAACATAAAAACTCACCTTGGTTATGTTACCTGTAGATTTCTAAGCTTCAAAGGCCTATTTGTAATGTTTTTTAATTCATAATGGCAACTCTGTCCAAACTATTGGTTGTATCGTGTCAGAATACAATATTTGGGAAGGAAGAAGGCAAAACCAACTAAGATCCAGAAAACATTTAGTAAATTGCCACTCAAGAAACCAAAAGACAGCTGAGGCACCCAAAACAATGACAGCAAGCCAGAATTGGAGCATGCCAACAGCTGTGCCCTGATTGAAAAAGAACCTTCCTCTGGTGACCTGAACTCAATATGCCAGCCTCAAAACCAAAGCTCACATGAAAAAATTCATTACAAACCATGATAAATAAGAAAAATGAGAAAAAAGCGAAAGAAATGGAAGATTCCATAATGATATTGGGCTGGATTTAGTCGCAAGGAAACCGGCTATTCCCGGATTCATCCACCGCTCCTGCTGATTGCCTGTGGAATTCTAACTGAATTCACCTGAAAATCGCAGTGAAACTCACTTTGGAGGCAATTAATATCTGTCTCCTCAGGCAAAGTGTTCCATTTGATTTTCCAAAACACAAAAACTCACCTTGGTCGTGTTACCTGTAGATTTCTAAGCTTCAAACGCCTATTTGCTGTGTTTTTCATTACAAAATGGCTACTCTGCCCAAACTCTTGTTTGTATTGTGGCAGAATACAAAATTTGGGAAGGAAGAAGGCAAAACCAACTCAGACGCAGAAAACATTTAGGATATTGCCGCTCAAGAAACCACAAATCGTCTGAGGCTCCCAAAACAATGACAGCAAGCCAGAATTGGAGCAGGCCAAGAGCTGTGCCCTGTTTGAAAAAGAGCATTCCCAGCCGGCTCCGCGGCTCATTAAGCTAATCCTCCACCTAGCGGCCCCAGCACACCAGGTTCTAGTCCCGGTCTGGGTGCGGATTCTGTCCCGGTTGCCCCTCTTCCAGGCCAGCCCTCTGCTGTGGCCAGGGAGTGCAGTGGAGCATGGCCCAAGTGCTGGGGCACTGCACCCCATGGGAGACCAGGAAAAGCACCTGGCTCCTGGTTCCTGCAATCGGATCAGCGCGGTGCGCCCGCCGCAGCACACTGGCCGCGGCGGCCATTGGAGGGTGAACCAACGGCAAAGGAAGAAATTTCTCCCTGTCTCTCTCTCTCACTGTCCACTCTGCCTGTCAAGAAAAAAAAAAAAAAAGGAAAAAGACCATTCCCCCGGATCCTGAACTCCATATTGCAGCTTCAAAACCAAAGCTCACCTCAGAAAATTCATTACAAACCATGATAAATAAGAAAAATAAGAAAAAGGCCAAAGAAATGCAAGAATCCATTATGATATTGGGCTTGATTCACTCGAAGGAAACAGGCTGTTCCAGGATTCATCCACCCCTGCAGCTGACTGCCTGTGGTATTCTGACTGAATTAACCTGAAAATCACAGTGAAACTCAGTTTGGAGGCAATTAATATCTGTCACCTCAGCCAAAGTGTTCCATTTGATTTTCCAAAACACAAAAACTCACCTTGGTCATGTTACCTGTAGATTTCTAAGCCTCAAACGCCTATTTGTTGTGTTTTTTATTTCATAATACCTACTCTGTCCAAACTCTTGTTTGTATTGCATCAGAATACAAAATTTGGGAAGGAAGAAGGCAAAACCAACACAGACCCAAAAAACATCTAGTAAATTGACACACTAGAATCCACAAATGTGCTGAAGCACTCAAAACATTGACAGCAAGCCAGAATTGGAGGAGGACAACAGCTGTGCCCTGATTGAAAAGAACCATCCTCTTGTTCCCTGAACCCAATATGCCAGCCTTAAAACCAGAGCTCACATCAGAAAATTTATTGCAAACCATGATACATAAGAGAAATGAGAAAAAGCCAAAGAAATGCAAGAATCCATAATGATATTGGGCTTGATTTAGTCGCAAGGAAACCGGCTGTTCCTGGATTCATCCACCGCTGCAGCTGAATGCCTGTGGAATTCTGATGGAATTAACCTGAAAATCGCAGGGAAACTCAGTTTGGAGGCAATTAATATCTGTCACCTCAGCCAAAGTGTTCCATTTTCTTTTCCAAAACACAAAAACTCACCTTGGTCGTGTTACCTGTAGATTTCTGAGCTTCAAACGCCTATTTGTTGCACTTTTTATTTCATAATAGCTACTCTGTCCAAACTCTTGTTTGTATTGCATCAGAATACAAAATTTGGGAAGGAAGAAGGCAAAACCAACTCAGACCCAGAAAATATTTAGGAAATTACTGCTCAAGGAACCAAAAGTAAGCTGAGGCATGCAGAACAATGACAGCAAGACAGAATTGGAGCAAGCCAACAGCTGTGCCCTGATTGAAAAAGAACCATTCTCTTGTACCCTGAAATCCATTTTGCAGCCTCAAAACCAAAGCTCACATCAGAAAATTCATAACAAACCATGATAAATAAGGGAAATGTGAAAAAGCCAAAGAAATGCAAGAGTCCTTTGTGATATTTGGCTGGATTTAGACACAAGGAAACTGGCTGTTTCAGGATTCATCCCACCCTTAAACAGACTGACTTTGGAATTCTGATTGAATTCACCTCAAAATTGCACTCACACTCAATTTGGAGGAAATTAGTATCTGTCCCCTCAGCAGAAGGGGTCCATGTCATTATCCAAAACAAAGAAACTCATCTTGATTGTGTTGCCTGTACAGTTCTAATCCTGAAAGGCCAATTTGCTTTGTTTTTTTTTTTTTTTCTTTCATAATGGCTACTCCGTAAAAATCTTGCTTGTATTGCATCAGAATACAAAATTTGGGAATAAGAAGGCAAAAGTAACTCAGACCCAGAAAACATTTAGGATATTGCCACTCAAGAATCCACAAATCAGCTGAGGCACCCAAAACAAGACAGCAAGCCAGAATTGGAGCAACCCAACAACTGTGCCCTGATTAAAAACAACCCTCCTCTTGTGCCCTGAACTCAATATGCCAGCTTAAAACCAAAGCTCACATCAGAAAATTCATTACAAACCATGATAAATAAGAAAAATGAGAAAAAGCCAAAGAAATGCAAGAATCCATAATGATATTGGGCTTGATTTAGTCGCAAGGAAATCGGCTCGTCCAAGATTCATCCCCCCCTCCAGCTGACTGCCTGTGGAATTCTGACTGAATTAACCTGAAAATCGCAGTGACAATCAGTTTGGAGGCAATTACTATCTGTCACCTCAGCCAAAGTGTTCCACTTTATTTTCCAAAACACAAAAACTCACTTGGTCTTGTTACCTGTAGATGTATAAGCTTCAAACGCCTATTTGTTGTGTTTTTTATTTCATAATGGCTACTCTGTCAAAACTCTTGTTTGTATTGCCTCAGAATACAAAATTTGGGAAGGAAGAAGGCAAAACCAACTCAGACCCATAAAACATTTAGGAAATTGCCGCTCAAGAAACCAAAATCAGCTGAGGCACCCAAAACAATGACAGCAAGCTAGAATTGGAGCAAGCCAACAGCTGTGCCCTGTTTGAAATAGAACCCTCCTCTTGTGCCCTGAACTCAATATGCCAGCCTCAAAACCAAAGCTCACATCAGAAAATTCATTACAAACCATGATACAAAAGAAAAATGAGAAAAAAGCCAAAGAAATGCAAGAATCCCTAATTATATTGGGCTTGATTTAGTCGCAAGGAAACCGGCTGTTCCCGGATTCATCCACCCCTCCAGCTGACAGCTTGTGGAATTCTGACTGAATTAACCTGAAAATCGCAGTGAAACTCAATTTGGAGGCAATTAATATCTGTCACCTCAGCCAAAGTGTTCCATTTGATTTTCCAAAACACAAAATCTCACCTTGGTCGTGTTACCTGTAGCTTCAAATGCCTATTTGTTGTGTTTTTAATTTCATAATGGCTACTCTGTCCAAACTCTTGTTTGTATTGCGTCAGAATAGAAAATTTGGGAAGGAAGAAGGCAAAACCAACTGATACCCAGAAAACATTTAGGAAATTGCCACTCAAGAAACCACAACTCGGCTGAGGCACCCAAACCAATGACAGCAAGCCAGAATTGGAGCAACCCAACAGCTGTGCCCTGATTGAAAAAGTTCCTTCCTTTTGTGACCTCAACTCAATATGCCAGCCTAAAAACCAAAGCTCACATCAGAAAATTCATTACAAACCATGATAAATAAGAAAAATGAGAAAAAAGCCAAAGAAATGCAAGAATCCATAATGATATTGGACTTCATTTAGTCACAAGGAAACCGGCTATTACCGGATTCATCCACCCATCCAGCTGACTGACTGTGGAATTCTGACTGAATTAAGCTGAATGGAGGCAGTTAATATCTGTCACCACAGCCAAAGTGTTCCATTTTATTTTCCAAAACACAAAATCTCACCTTGGTCATGTTGCCTGTAGATTTCTAAGCTTCAAACGCCTATTTGTTGTGTTTTTTATTTCATAATGGCTACTCTGTCCAAACTCTTGTTTATATTGTGTCAGAATACAAAATTTGGGAAGAAAGCAGGCAAAACCAACTGAGACTCAGAAAACATTTACCGAATTTCCGCTCAAGAAACCAAAAGTCAGCTGAGGCACCGAAAACAATGAAAGCAAGCCAGAACTTGAGCAAGCCAACAGCTGTGCCCTGATTGAAAAAGACCATTAATCCAGTGCCCTGAACTCCATACTGCAGCCTCAAAACCAAAGCTCGCATCAGAAAATTCATTACAAACCATGATAAATAAGAAAAATGAGAAAAAAGCCAAAGAATTGCAAGAATCCATAATGATATTGGGCTTGATTTAGTCATAAGGAAACCGGCTGTTCCCGGATTCATCCACCCCTCCAGCTGACTGCCTGTGGATTTCTGACTGAATTAACCTGAAAATCACAGTGAAACTCTGTTTGGAGGCAATTAATATCTGTCACCTCAGCCAAAGTGTTCCATTGTATTTTCCAAAACACAAAAACTCACCTTGGTCGTGTTACCTGTAGATGTATAAGCTTCAAACGCCTATTTGTGTTGTTGCTTGTTTCATAATGGCTACTGTAAACAAACTCTTGTTTGTATTGCCTCAGAATACAAAATTTGGGAAGGAAGAAGGCAAAACCAACTCAGACCCATAAAACATTTAGGAAATTGCCGCTCAAGAAACCAAAATCAGCTGAGGCACCCAAAACAATGACAGCAAGCCAGAAGTGGAGCAAGCCAACAGCTCTGCCCTGTTTGAAAAAGACCATTCCTCCGGTGCCCTGAACTCCATATTGCAGCCTCAAAAGCAAAGCTCACATCAGAAAATTCATTACAAACCAGGATAAATAAGGGAAATGTGAAAAAAACAAAGAAATGCAAGAGTCCTTTGTGATATTTGGCTGGATTTAGACACAAGGAAACCGGCTGTTCCCGGATTCATCCACCACTCCAGCTGACTGCCTGTGGAATTCTGACTGAATTAACCTGAAAATCGCAGTGAAACTCAGTTTGGAGGCAATTAATATCTGTCACCTCAGCCAAAGTGTTTCATTTGATTTTCCAAAACACAAAACCTCACCTTGGTCATGTTACCTGTAGATTTCTAAGCTTCAAATGCCTATTTGCTGTGTTGTTTATTTCAAAATGGCTACTCTGTCCAAATTCTTGTTTGTTTGGCGTCAGAATACAAAATTTGGGAAGGAAGAAGGCAAAACCAACTGAGATTCAGAAAACATTTAGGAAATTGCCGCTCAAGAAACTGAAGGACACTGAGGCACCCAAAACCTTGAAAGGAAGTCAGAATTGGAGTAAGCCAACAGCTGTTACCTGATTGAAAAAGGCCATTCCTCCGGTGCCCTGAACTCCATCTTGCAGGTTCAAAACCAAAGCTCACATCAGAAAATTTATTACAAACCATGAAAAATAAGAAAAATCCTAAAAAATCCAAAGAAATTCAGGAGTTCTTAGTGATATTGGGCTTGAATCATTCCCTTGTTAATGGCTGTTTCCAGATTCATCCATACCTCCCAGCTGAGTGTCTGTGGTTTCTGACTGAATTAACATGAAAATCGCAGTGAAACTCGGTTTGGAGGCAATTACTATCTGTCACCTCAGCCAAAGTGTTCCATTTGATTTTCCAAAACACAAAAACTCACCTTGGTCGTGTTACCTGTAGATTTCTAAGCTTCAAATGCATATTTGTTGTGTTGTTTATTTCATAATGGCTACTCTGTCCAAACTCTTGTTTATATTGCGTCAGAATACAAAATTTGGGAAGGAAGAAGGCAAATCCAACTGAGACTCAGAAAACATTTAGGAAATTGCCGCTCAAGAAACCTAAAGTCAGCTGAGGCACCAAAAAAATGACAGCAATCCAGAACTTGAGCAAGCCAACAGCTGTGCCCTGATTGAAAAAGACCATTAATCCAGTGCCTGAACTCCATATTCAAGCCTCAAAACAAAAGCTCACATCAGAAAATTCATTACAGACCATGATAAATAAGAAAAATGAGAAAAAAGCCAAAGAAATGCAAGAATCCATAATGATATTGGGCTTGATTTAGTTGCAAGGAAACCGGCTGTTCCCGGATTCATCCACCCCTCCAGCTGACTGCCTGTGGAATTCTGACTGAATTCACCTGAAAATTGCAGTGAAACTCAGTTTGGAGGCAATTAATATCTGTCACCTCAGCCAAAGTTTCCATTTTATTTTCCAAAACACAAAAACTCACCTTGGTCGTGTTACCTGTAGATTTCTAAGCTTCAAACACCTATTTGTTGTGTTTTTTATTTCATAATGGCTACCGTGCCCAAACTCTTGTTTGTATTGTGGCAGAATACAAAATTTGGGAAGGAAGAAGCCAAAACCAACTCAGACCCAGAAAACATTTAGGAAATTGCCGCTCAAGAAACCAAAAGTCAGCTGAGGCACCCAAAACAATGACAGCAAGGCAAAATGGGAGCAAGGCGACAACTGTGCCCTGTTTGAAAAAGACCATTCCTCCTGTGCCCTGAACTCCATATTCCAGCCTCAAAACCAAAGCTCACAGCAGAAAATTCATTACAAACCATGGTAAATAAGGGAAATGTGAAAAAGCCAAAGAAATGCAAGAGTCCTTTGTGAAATTTGGTTGGATTCAGACACAAGGAAACTGGCTGTTCCCAGATTCATACCCCCTTCCACAGACAGACTTTGGAATTCTGATTGAATTCACCTCAAAATCGCACTCAGACTCAATTTGGAGGGAATTAGGATCTGTCCCCTCAGCAGAAGGGTATCATGTCATTTTCCAAAACACAGAAACTCATCTTGGTCGTGTTGCCTGTAGATTTCTAATCCTGAAAGGGCAATTTACTGTGTTTTTTTTTTCTTTCATAATGGCTACTCTGTCCAAAATCTTGCTTGTATTGCGTCAGAATACAAAATTTGGGAATAAGAAGGCAAATCCGATCAGAACCAGAAAACATTTAGGAAACTGCAGAAAAAGAATCCACAAATCAGCTGAGGCACCCAAAACAATGACAGCAAGCAGAATTGGAGCACGCCAACAGCTGTGCCCTGATTGAAAAAGAACCTTCCTCTTGTGCCCTAAACTCAATATGCCAGCCACAAAACCAAAGCTCACATCAAAAAATTCTTTTCAAACCATGATAAATAGGAAAAATCAGAAAAAAGCCAAAGAAATGCAAGTTTTCTTAGTGATATTGGGCTTGATTTATTCCTAAGTAAACAGCTGTTTCCAGATTCATCCACAACTCCCAGCTGAGTGAATAGGGATTCTGACTGAATTCACCTCAAAATGGCAGTGAAATTCGGTTTGGAGACAATTAATATCTGTCACCTCAGCCAAAGTGTTCCATTTTATTTTCCAAAACAAAAAAACTCACTTTGGTCATGTTACCTATAGATTTCCAAGCTTCAAACGCCTATTTGTTGTGTTTTTTATTTCATAATGGCTACTCTGTCCAAAATCTTCCTTGTATTGCATCACATACAAAATTTGGGAAGGTAGAAGGCAAAGCCAACTCAGACACAGAAAACATTTAGGAAATTGCCACTCAAGAAACCAAAAGTCAGCTGAGGCACCCAAAACCATGACAGCAAGCCAGAATTGGAGGAGGCAATCAGCTGAGTCCTGATTGAAAAAGGCCATTCTTCCGGGACCCTGAACTCCATATTCCAGCCTCAAAACCAAAGCTGACATCAGGAAATTCATTACAAACCATGATACATAAGAAAAATGAGAAAAAAGCCAAGAAATGCAAGAATCCATAATGATATTGAGCTGGATTTAGTCGCAAGGAAACGGCCTGTTCCCGGATTCATCCACCCCTCCAGCTGACTGCCTGTGGAATTCTGACTGAATTAACCGGAAAATCGCAGTGAAACTCAGTTTGGAAGCAATTAATAACTGTCACCTCAGCCAAAGTGTTCCATTTTATTTTCCATAACACAAAAACTCACCTTGGTCGTGTTATCTGTAGATTTCTAAGCTTCAAACACCTATGTGTAGTGTTTTTTATTTCATAATGGCTGCTCTGGCCAAACTCTTGTTTGTATGGCGTCAGAATACAAAATTTGGGAAGGAAGAAGGCAAAACCAACTCAGACCCAGAAAACATTTAGGAAATTGCCGCTCAAGAAATCACAAATCAGCTGAGGCACCCAAAAAAATGTCAGGATGCCAGAATTGGAACACGCCAACAGCTGTGCCCTGATTGAAAAAGAACCTTCCTCTTGTGCCCTGAACTCAATATGCCAGCCTCAAAACCAAAGCTCACATCAGAAAATTCA
The DNA here is from genome assembly GCF_051225735.1 of Oryctolagus cuniculus. NCBI lineage: Eukaryota > Metazoa > Chordata > Mammalia > Lagomorpha > Leporidae > Oryctolagus > Oryctolagus cuniculus. Next base: position 1,092,815 of record NW_028301697.1, on the reverse strand, counting down.
TTACAAACCATGATAAATAAGAAAAATCAGAAAAAAGCCAAAGAAATGCAGGAGTTCTTAGTGATATTGGGCTTGATTTATTCTCTTATTCCTGGCTGGTTGCAGATTCATCAACAACTCCCAGCTGAGTGTCTGTGGTTTCTGACTGAATTAACATGAAAATCGCAGTGAAACTCGGTTTGGAGGCAATTAATATCTGTCACCTCAGTCAAAGTGTTCCACTTTATTTTCCAATACACAAAAACTCACCTTGGTCATGCTACCTGCAGATTGCTAAGCTTCAAACGCAATTTGTTGTGTTGTTTATTTCATAATGGCTGCTGTGCCCAAACTCTTGTTTGTATTGTGTCAGAATGCAAAATTTCAAAAGGGAGAAGGCAAAACCAACTCAGACCCAGAAAACTTTTAGGAAATTTTCACTCAAGAAACCAAAAGTCAGCTGAGGCACCCAAAACAATGACAGCAAGCCAGAATTGGAGCACGCCAACAGCTGTGCCCTGATTGAAAAAGAACCTTCCTCTTGTGCCCTGAACTCCATATTGCAGCCTCAAAACCAAAGCTCACATCAGAAAATTCATTACAAACCATGATACATAAGAAAAATGAGAAAAAAGCCAAAGAAATGCAAGAATCCCTAATTATATTGGGCTTGATTTAGTCGCAAGGAAACCGGCTGTTCCCGGATTCAATCGCCCCTCAAGCTGACGGCCTGTGGAATTCTGACGGAATTAACCTGAAAATCGCAGTGAAACTCAGTTTGGAGGCAATTAATATCTGTCACCTCAGCCAAAGTGTTCCATTTGATTTTCCAAAACACAAAAACTCACTTTGGTTGTTTTACCTGTAGATGTCTAAGTTTCAACATCCTATTTGTTGTGTGTTTTATTTCATAATGGCTACTCTGTCCAAACTCTTGTTTGTATTGCATCAGAATACAAAATTTGGGAAGGAAGAAGGCAAAACCAACACAGACGCAGAAAACATTTAGGAAATTGCCGCTCAAGAAGCCAAAAGTCACTGAGGCACCCAAAACAATGACAGCAAGCCAGAAGAGGAGCAAGCCAACAGCTGTGCGCTGATTGAAAAAGAACCTTCCTCTTGTGCCCTGAACTCAATATGCCAGCCTCAAAACCAAAGCTCACATCAGAAAATTCATTACAAACCATGATAAATAAGAAAAAAGAGAAAAAAGCCAAAGAAATGCAAGAATCCATAATGATATAGGGCTTGATTTAGTCGCTAGGAAACCGGCTGTTCCTGGATTCATCTACCCCTCCAGCTGACTGCCTGTGGAATTCTGACTGAATTAACCTGAAAATCACAGTGAAACTCAGTTTGGAGGCAATTAATATCTGTCACCTCAGCCAAAGTGTTCCATTTGATTTTCCAAAACACAAAAACTCACCTTGGTAGTGTTACTTGTAGATTTCTAAGCTTCAAACGCCTATTAGTTGTGTTTTTTCTTTCATAATGGCTATTCTGTACAAACTCTTCTTTGCATTGCATCAGAATACAAAATTTGGGAAGGAAGAAGGCAAAACCAACTCAGACCCTGAAAACATGCAGGAAATTGCCACACAAGAAACCACAAATCGGCTGAGGCACTCAAAACAATGACAGCAAGCCAGAAGTGGAGCAAGCCAACAGCTGTGCCCTGATTGAAAAAGAACCATCCTCTTGTGCCCTGAACTCAATATGCCAGCCTCAAAACCAAAGCTCACATCAGAAAATTCATTACAAACCATGATAAATAAGAAAAAAGAGAAAAAAGCCAAAGAAATGCAAGAATCCATAATGATATTGGGTTTGATTTAGTTGCAAGGAAACCGGCTGTTCCCAGATTCATCCACCACTAAAGCTGACTGCCTGTGGAATTCTGACTGAATTAACCTGACAATCGCAGTGAAACTCAAGAAACCAAATTTCAGCTGAGGCACCCAAAACAAAGACAATAGCCAGAATTGGAGCAGGCCAACAGCTGTGCCCTGTTTGAAAAAGACCATTCCTCCTGTGCCCTGAAATCAAAATGCTAGCCTCAAAACCAAAGCTCACATCAGAAAATTCATTACAAACCATGATAAATCAGGGAAATGTGAAAAAGCCAAAGAAATGCAAGAGTCCTTTGTGATATTTGGCAGGATTTAGACACAAAGAAACTGGCTGTTTCCAGATTCATCCCCCCCTTCCACAGACTGACTTTGGAATTCTGATTGAATTCACCTCAAAATCGCTCTCACACTCCATTTGGAGGGAATTAGAATCTGTCCCCTCAGCAGAAGCGTTCCATGTCATTTTCCAAAACACAGAATCTCACCTTGGTTGTGTTGCCTATGGATTTCTAATCCTGAAAGGTCAATTTGCTGTGTTTTTTTTTTTTTCTTTCATAATGGCTACTCTGTCCAAAATCTTGCTTGTATTGCATCAGAATACAAAAATTGGGAAGGAAGAAGGCAAAACCAACTCAGACCCCGAAAACATTTAGGAAATTGCCACACAAGAAACCACAAATCGGCTGAGGCACCCAAAACAATGACAGCAAGCCAGAAGAGGAGCAAGCCAACAGCTGTACCCTGTTTGAAAAAGAACCTTCCTCTTTTACCCTGAACTCAATATGCCAGCCTCAAAACCAAAGCTCACATCAGAAAATTCATTACAAACCATGATAAATAAGAAAAAAGAGAAAAAAGCCAAAAACATGCAAGAATCCATAATGATATAGGGCTTGATTTAGTCGCTAGGAAACGGCTCTTCCCGGATTCATCCACCCCTCCAGCTGACAGCCTGTGGAATTCTGATGAATTAACCTGAAAATCACAGTGAAACTCAGTTTGGAGGCAATTAATATCTGTCACCTCAGCCAAAGTGTTCCATTTTATTTTCATAAACACAAAAACTCACCTTGGTCATGTTACCTGTAGATTTCTAAGCTTCAAACGCCTATTTGTTGTGTTTTTTCTTTCATAATGGCTATTCTGTACAAACTCTTCTTTAAATTGCATCAGAATACAAAATTTGGGAAGGAAGAAGGCAAAGCCAACTCAGACCCTGAAAACATTTGGGAAATTGCCACACAAGAAACCACAAATCGGCTGAGGCACTCAAAACAATGACAGCAAGCCAGAAGTGGAGCAAGCCAACAGCTGTGCCCTGATTGAAAAACAACCTTCCTCTTGTGCCCTGAACTCAATATGCCAGCCTCAAAACCAAAGCTCACATCAGAAAATTCATTACAAACCATGATAAATAAGAAAAAAGAGAAAAAAGCCAAAGAAATGCAAGAATCCATAATGATATTGGGTTTGATTTAGTTGCAAGGAAACCGGCTGTTCCCAGATTCATCCACCACTAAAGCTGACTGCCTGTGGAATTCTGACTGAATTAACCTGACAATCGCAGTGAAACTCAAGAAACCAAATTTCAGCTGAGGCACCCAAAACAAAGACAATAGCCAGAATTGGAGCAAGCCAACAGCTGTGCCCTGTTTGAAAAAGACCATTCCTCAGGTGCCCTGAACTCTATATTGCAGCCTCAAAACCAAAGCTCACATCAGAAAATTCATTACAAACCATGATAAATTAGGGAAATGTGAAAAAGCCAAAGAAATGCAAGAGTCCTTTGTGATATTTGGCTGGATTTAGACACAAAGAAACTGGCTGTTTCCAGATTCATCCCCCCCTTCCACAGACTGACTTTGGAATTCTGATTGAATTCACCTCAAAATCTCACTCACACTCATTTGGGAGGGAATTAGAATCTGTCCCCTCAGCAGAAGCGTTCTATGTCATTTTCCAAAACACAGAAACTCATCTTGGTCGCGTTGCCTGTAGATTTCTAATCCTGAAAGGGCAATGCGCTGTGTTTTTTTTTTTTTTCTTTCTTTCATAATGGCTACTCTCCAAAATCTTGCTTGTATTGCATCAGAATACAAAATTTGGGAATAAGAAGGCAAAACCGACTCAGACCCAGAAAACATTTAGGAAATTGGCACTCAAGAAACCACAAATCGGCTGAGGCACCCAAAACAATGACAGCAAGCCAGAAGTGGAGCAAGGCAACAGCTGTGCCCTGATTGAAAAAGAACCTTCCTCTTGTGCCCTGAACTCAATATGCCAGCCTCAAAACCAAAGCTCACATCAGAAAATTCATTACAAACCATGATAAATAAGGGAAATGTGAAAAAGCCAAAGAAATGCAAGAGTCCTTTGTGATATTTGGCAGGATTTAGACACAAAGAAACTGGCTGTTTCCAGATTCATCCCCCCCTTCCACAGACTGACTTTGGAATTCTGATTGAATTCACCTCAAAATCGCTCTCACACTCCATTTGGAGGGAATTACAATCTGTCCCCTCAGCAGAAGCGTTCCATGTCATTTTCCAAAACACAGAATCTCATCTTGGTTGTGTTGCCTATGGATTTCTAATCCTGAAAGGTCAATTTGCTGTGTTTTTTTTTTTTCTTTCATAATGGCTACTCTGTCCAAAATCTTGCTTGTATTGCATCAGAATACAAAATTTGGGAAGGAAGAAGACAAAACCAACTCAGACCCCGAAAACACTTAGGAAATTGCCACACAAGAAACCACAAATCAGCTGAGGCACCCAAAACAATGACAGCAAGCCAGAAGTGGAGCAAGCCAACAGCTGTGCCCTGATTGAAAAAGAACCTTCCTCTTGTGCCCTGAACTCAATATGCCAGCCTCAAAACCAAAGCTCACATCAGAAAATTCATTACAAACCATGATAAATAAGGGAAATGTGAAAAAGCCAAAGAAATGCAAGAGTCCTTTGTGATATTTGGCAGGATTTAGACACAAAGAAACTGGCTGTTTCCAGATTCATCCCCCCCTTCCACAGACTGACTTTGGAATTCTGATTGAATTCACCTCAAAATCGCTCTCACACTCCATTTGGAGGGAATTAGAATCTGTCACCTCAGCAGAAGCGTTCCATGTCATTTTCCAAAACACAGAATCTCATCTTGGTTGTGTTGCCTATGGATTTCTAATCCTGAAAGGTCAATTTGCTGTGTTTTTTTTTTCTTTCATAATGGCTACTCTGTCCAAAATCTTGCTTGTATTGCATCATACAAACTCTTGTTTGTATGGCGTCAGAATACAAAATTTCAGAAGGAAGAAAGCAAAACCAACTCAGACCCAGAAAATATTCAGGAAATTGCCGCTCAAGAAACCAAAAGTTAGCTGAGGCACCCAAAGCAATGACAGCAAGCCAGAATTAGAGCAAGCCAACAGCTGTGCCCTGTTTGAAAAAGAACCTTCCTCTTGTGCCCTGAACTCAATATGCCAGCCTCAGAACCAAAGCTCACATCAGAAAATTCATTACAAACCATGATAAATAAGAAAAAGGAGAAAAAAAAAAGAAAAGCAAGAATCCATAATGATATTGGGCTTGATTCAGTCGCAAGGAAACCGGCTGTTCCTGGAATCATCCGCCCCTCCAGCTGACTGCCTGTGGAATTCTGACTGAATTAACCTGAAAATCGCAGTGAAACTCACTTTGGAGGCAATTACTATCTGTCACCTCAGCCAAAGTGTTCCATTTGATTTTGCAAAACACAAATCTCACCTTGGTCGTGTTACCTGTAGATTTCTAAGCTTCAAACGCCTATTTGTTGTGTTTTTCTATTTCATAATGGCTACTCTGCCGAAACTCTTGTTTGTATGGCGTCAGAATACAAAATTTGGGTAGGAAGAAGGCAAAACCAACTCAGACCCAGAAAACATTTAGGAAATTGCCGCTCACAAACCACATATCGGCTGAGGCACCCAAAACAATGACAGCAAGCCAGAATTGGAGCAGGCCAACTGCTGTGCCCTGTTTGAAAAAGACCATTCCCCCGGTGCTCTGAACTCCATATTGCAGCCATAAAACCAAAGCTCACATCAGAAAATTCATTACAAACCATGATAAATAGGAAATCAGAGAAAAAAGCCAAAGAAATGCAAGAATCCATAATGACATTTGGCCTTATTAGTCACAAGGAAACCGGCTGTAGCTGGATTCATCCTCTGCTCCAGCTCACTGCCTGTGGAATTCTGACTGAATTAACCTGAAAATCGCAGTGAAACTCAGTTTGGAGGCAATTAATATCTGTCACCTCAGCCAAAGTGTTCCATTTTATTTTCCAAAACACAAAAACTCACCTTGGTCGTGTTACCTGTAGATTTCTAAGCTTCAAATGCCTATTTGTTATGTTTTTTATTTCATAATAGCTACTCTGCCCAAACTCTTGTTTGTATGGCGTCAGAATACAAAATTTGGGAAGGAAGAAGGCAAAACCAACTCAGACCCCGAAAACATTTAGGAAATTGCCACACAAGAAACCAGAAATCAGCTGAGGCATCCAAAACAATGACAACAAGCCATAATTGGAGCAAGCCAACAGCGGTACCCTGTTTGAAAAAGAACCTTCCTCTTTTACCCTGAACTCAATATGCCAGCCTCAGAACCAAAGCTCACATCCGAAAATTCATTACAAACCATGATAAATAAGAAAAATGAGAAAAAAGCCAAAGAAATGCAAGAATCTGTAATGTTATCGGGTTTGATATAGTCGCAAGGAAACCGGCTGTTCCCGGATTCATCCACCCATCCAGCTGACTGCCTATGGAATTCTGACTGAATTAACCTCAAAATAGCAGTGAAACTCATATAGGAGACAATTAATATCTGTCACCTCAGCTAAAGTGTTCCATTTTATTTTGCAAAACACAAAAACTCACCTTGGTCGTGTTACCTGTAGATTTCTAAGCTTCAAACGCCTATTTCTTGTGTTTTTTATTTCATACTGGCTATTCTACCCAAACTCTTGTTTGTATGGCGTCAGAATACAAAATTTGGGAAGGAAGAAGGCAAAACCAACTCAGACCCAGAAAACATTTCGCAAATTGCCACTCAAGAAACCACAAATCAGCTGAGGATCCCAAAACAATGAAAGCAAGCCAGAATTGGGGCAGGCCAATAGCTGTGCCCTGTTTGAAACAGAACCTTCCTCTTGCTCCCTGAACTCCATATTGCAGCCTCAAAACCAAAGCTCACATCAGAAAATTCATTACAAACCATGATAAATAAGAAAAAGGAGAAAAAAGCCAAAGAAATGCAAGAATCCATAATGATATAGGGCTTGATTTAGTCGCTAGGAAACCGGCTGTTCCCAGATAAATCCACCCCTCCAGCTGACATCCTGTGGAATTCTGACTGAATTAACCTGAAAATCACAGTGAAACTCAGTTTGGAGGCAATTAATATCTGTCACCTCAGCCAAAGTGTTCCATTTTATTTTCCAAAACACAAAAAATCACCTTGGTCGTGTTACCTGTAGATTTCTAAGCTTCAAATGCCTATTTGTTGTGTTTTTCATTTCATAATGACTACTCTGCCCAAACTCTTGTTTGTTTGGCGTCAGAATACAAAATTTGGGAAGGAAGAAGGCAAAACCAACTCAGACCCAGAAAACATTTAGGAAATTGCCACTCAAGAAACCAAGTCAGCTGAGGCATGCAAAACAATGACAGCAAGCCAGAATTGGAGCAAGCCAACAGCTGTGCCCTGTTTGAAAAAGAACCTTCCTCTTCTGCCCAGAACTCAATATGCCAGCCTCAGAACCAAAGCTCACATCAGAACATTCATTACAAACCATGATAAATAAGAAAAAGGAGAAAAAAGCCAAAGAAAAGCAAGAATCCATAATGATATAGGGCTTGATTTAGTCGCTAGGAAACCGGCTGTTCCAGGAATCATCCACACCTCCAGCTGACTGCCTGTGGAATTCTGACAGAATTATCCTGAAAATCGCAGGGAAACTCAGTTTGGAGGCAATTAATATCTGTCACCTCAGCCAAAGTGTTCCATTTGATTTTGCAAAACACAAATCTCACCTTGGTCGTGTTACCTGTAGATTTCTAAGCTTCAAACCCCTTTTGTTGAGTTTTTCTATTTCATAATGCCTACTCTGCCGAAACTCTTATTTGTATGGAGTCAGCATACAAAATTTGGGAAGGAAGAAGGCAAAACCAACTCAGACCCAGAAAACATTTAGGAAATTGCCACTCACAAACCACATATCGGCTGAGGCACCCAAAACAATGACAGCAAGCCAGAATTGGGGCAGGCCAATAGCTGTGCCCTGTTTGAAACAGAACCTTTCTCTTGCTCCCTGAACTCCATATTGCAGCCTCAAAACCAAAGCTCACATCAGAAAATTCATTACAAACCATGATAAATAGGAAATCAGAGAAAAAAGCCAAAGAAATGCAAGAATCCATAATGACATTTGGCCTTATTAGTCACAAGGAAACCAGCTGTTCCCGGATTCATCCTCTGCTCCAGCTGACTGCCTGTGGAATTCTGACTGAATTAACCTGAAAATCGCAGGGAAACTCAGTTTGGAGGCAATTACTATCTGTCACCTCAGCCAAAGTGTTCCATTTTATTTTCCAAAACACAAAAACTCACCTTGGTCATGTTACCTGTAGATTTCTAAGCTTCAAACGCCTATTTGTTGTGTTTTTTATTTCCTAATGGCTACTCTGCCCAAACTGTTGTTTGTATGGCGTCAGAATACAAAATTTGAGAAGGAAGAGGGCAAAACCAACTCAGACCCCGAAAACATTTAGGAAATTGCTGCTCAGAATCCACAAATCGGCTGAGGCACCCAAAACAATGACAGCAACCCAGAATTGAAGCAGGCCAACAGCTGTGCCCTGTTTGAAAAAGACCATTCCTCTGGTGCCCTGAACTCCATATTGCAGCCTCAAAACCAAAGCTCACATCAGAAAATTCATTACAATCCATGATAAATAAGAAAACATAGAAAAAATCCAAAGAAATGCAAGAATCCATAATGACATTTGGCCTTATTAGTCACAAGGAAACCGGCTGTTCCCGGATTCATCCACCCCTCCAGCTGACAGCCTGTGGAATTCTGACTGAATTAACCTGAAAATCGCAGTGAAACTCAGTTTGGAGGCAATTAATATCTGTCACCTCAGCCAAAGTGTTCCATTTTATTTTCCAAAACACAAAAACTCACCTTGGTCATGTTACCTGTAGATTTCTAAGCTTCAAACGCCTATTTGTTGTGTTTTTTATTTCATAATGGCTAATCTGCCCAAACTCTTGTTTGTTTGGCGTCAGAATACAAAATTTCAGAAGGAAGAAGGCAAAACCAACTCAGACCCAGAAAATATTCAGGAAATTGCCGCTCAAGAAACCAAAAGTTAGCTGAGGCACCCAAAGCAATGACAGCAAGCCAGAATTAGAGCAAGCCAACAGCTGTGCCCTGTTTGAAAAAGAACCTTCCTCTTCTGCCCTGAACTCAATATGCCAGCCTCAGAACCAAAGCTCACATCAGAAAATTCATTACAAACCATGATAAATAAGAAAAAGGAGAAAAAAGAAAAGAAAAGCAAGAATCCATAATGATATAGGGCTTGATTCAGTCGCAAGGAAACCGGCTGTTCCCGGAATCATCCGCCCCTCCAGCTGACTGCCTGTGTAATTCTGACTGAATTAACCTGAAAATCGCACTGAAACTCACTTTGGAGGCAATTACTATCTGTCACCTCAGCCAAAGTGTTCCATTTTATTTTCCAAAACACAAAAACTCACCTTGGTCATGTTACCTGTAGATTTCTAAGCTTCAATGCCTATTTGTTGTGTTTTTTATTTCATAATGGCTATTCTGCCCAAACTCTTGTTTGTATGGCAGCAGAAAAGAAAATTTGGATACGAAGACGGTAAAACCAACTCAGACCCAGAAAACATTTAAAAAATTGCCGCTCAAGAAACCAAAATCAGCTGAGGCAGCCAAAACAATGAAGGCAAGCCAGAATTGGAGCAAGCCACAGCTGTACCCTGTATAAAATGACCATACTTCCAGTGCCGTGAACTCCATACTACAGCCTCAAAACCAAAGCTCACATCAGAAAATTCATTACAAACCATGATAAATAAGAAAACATAGAAAAAAGCCAAAGAAATGCAAGAATTCATAATGATATTGGGCTTGATTCAGTCGCAAGGAAACCGTCTGTTCCCGGATTCATCCACCCCTCCAGCTGACAGCCTGTGCAATTCTGACTGAATTAACCTGAAAATCGCAGTGAAACTCAGTTTGGAGGCAATTAATATCTGTCACCTCAGCCAAAGTGTTCCATTTGATTTTCCAAAACACAAAAACTCCCCTTGGTCATGTTACCTGTAGATTTATAAGCTTCAAAATCCTATTTGCTGTGTTTTTTATGTATAATGGCTACTCTCCCCAAACTCTTGTTTGTAGAAATCAGAATACAAAATTTGGGAAGGTAGAAGGCAAAACCAACTCAGACGCAGAAAACATGTAGGAAATTGCAGCTCAGGAAACCACAAATCGGCTGAGGCTCAAAACAATGACAGCAAGCCAGAATTGGAGCAGGCCAACAGCTTTGCCCTGTTTAAAAGGTCCATTCCCCCGGTGCATGAACTCCATACTGCAGCCTCAAAACCAAAGCTGACATCAGAAAATTCATTACAACCCATGATAAATAAGAAAAAGGAGAAAAAAGCCAAAGAAATGCAAGAATCAATAATGATATTGGGCTTGATTTAGTTGCAAGGAAACTGGCTGTTCCCGGATCCATCCACCCCTCCAGCTGACTGCCTGTGGAATTCTGACTGAATTCACCTGAATATCGCAGTGAAACTCAGTTTGGAGGCAATTAATATATGTCACCTCAGCCAAAGTGTTCCATTTTTTTTTCCAAAACACAAAAACTCACCTTGGTAATGTTACCTGTAGATTTCTAAGCTTCAAATGCCTATTTGTTGTGGTTTTTATTTCATAATTGCTACTCTGTCCAAACTCTTGTTTGTGTTGCCTCAGAATACAAAATTAGGGAAGGAAGAAGGAAAAACCAACTCAGATGCACAAAACATTTAGGAAATTGCCGCTCAAGAAACCACAAATTAGCTGAGGTATCGAAAACAATGACAGCAAGCCAGAATTGGAGCAAGACAACAGCTGTGCCCTGATTGAAATAGAACCTTCCTCTTGTGCCATGAACTCCATATTGCAGCCTCAAAACCAAAGCTCACATCAGAAAATTCATTACAAACCATAAAAAATAAGAAAAATGATAAGAAAGCCAAAGAAATGGAAGAATCCATAATGATATTGGGCTTGATTTAGTCGCAAGGAAACTGGCTGTTCCCAGATACATCCACCCCTCCAGCTGACAGCCTGTGGAATTCTGAGTGAATTAACCGGAGAAACACAGTGAAACTCAGTTTGAAGGCAATTAATATCTGTCACCTCAGCCAAAGTGTTCCATTTGATTTTCCAAAACAAAAAACCTCACCTTGGTCGTGTTACCTGTAGATTTCAAAGCTTCAAATGCCTATTTGTTGTGTTTTTATTTCATAATGGCTACTCTCCCCAAACTCTTGTTTCTATGGCATCAGAATACAACATTTGGGAAGGAAGAAGGCAAACCCAATTCAGACCCAGAAAACATTTAGGAAATTTCCGCTCAAGAAACTAAAAGTCAGCTGAGGCACCCAAAACAATGACAGCAAGCCAGAATTGGAGCAGGCCAACAGCTGTGCCCTGTTTGAAAAAGACCATTCCTCCGTTACCCTGAACTCCATATTGCAGCCTCAAAACCAAAGCTCACATCAGAAAATTCATTACAAACCATGATGAATAATGGAAATGTGAAAAAGCCAAAGAAATGCAAGAGTCCTTTGTGATACTTGGCGGGATTAGACAAAAGGAACCTGGCTTTTTCCAGATTCATCCCCCCATCCACAGACTGACTTTGGACTTGTGATTGAATTCACCTCAAAATCCCACTCACATTCAATTTGGATGAATTAGTATCTCTCCCCTCAGCAGAAGGATTCCATATCATTTTCCAAACCACAGAAACTCATCTTGGTCATGTTGCCTGTAGATTTCTAATCCTGAAAGGCCAATTTGCTGTGTTTTTTGTTTTCTTTCATAATGGCTACTCTGTCGACAATCTTGCTTGTATTGCATGAGAATACACAATTTGGGTATGAAGAAGGGAAAACCAACTCAGACCCAGAAAATATTCAGCAAACTGACCCTCAAGAAACCAAAAGTCAGCTGAGGCACCCAAAAATGACAGCAAGCCAGAATTGGAGCAAGCCAACAACTGTGCCCCAATTGAAAAAGAACCATTCTCTTGTGCCATGAACTCCATATTGCAGCCTCAAAACCAAAGCTCACATCAGTAAATTCATTACAAACCATGATAAATAAGGGAAATGTGAAAAAGCCAAAGAAATGCAAGAGTCCTTTGTGATATTTGGCTGGATTTAGACACAAGGAAACTGGCTGTTTCAGGATTCATCCCACCCTTAAACAGACTGACTTTGGAATTCTGATTGAATTCACCTCAAAATTGCACTCACACTCAATTTGGAGGAAATTAGTATCTGTCCCCTCGGCAGAAGGAGTCCAAGTCATTTTCCAAAACACAGAAACTCATCTTGATTGTATTGTCTGTACAGTTCTAAACATGAAAGGCCAATTTGCTTTGTTTTTTTTTTTTTTCTTTCATAATGGCTACTCTGTCAAAATCTTGCTTGTATTGCATCAGAATACAAAATTTGGGAATAAGAAGGCAAAACTAACTCAGACCCAGAAAACATTTAGGATATTGCCACTCAAGAATCCACAAATCAGCTGAGGCACCCAAAACGATGACAGCAAGCCAGAATTGGAGCAGGCCAACAGCTGTGCCCTGATTGAAAATCAACCTTCCTCTGGTGCCCTGAACTGAATATGCAAGCTTAAAACCAAAGCTCACATCAGAAAACTCATTACAAACCATGATACATAAGAAAAATGAGAAAAAAGCCAAAGAAACGCAAGAATCCATAATGATATTGGGCTTGATTTAGTCAAAAGGAAACCGGCTATTCCCAGATTCATCCACCCCTCCAGCTGACTGCCTGTGGAATTCTGACGGAATTATCCGGAAAATCGCAGGGAAACTCAGTTTGGAGGCAATTAATATCTGTCACCTCAGCCAAAGTGTCCCATTTTATTTTCCAAAACACAAAAACTCACCTTGGTCGTATTACCTGTGGATTTCTAAGCTTCAAACGCCTATTTATTGTGTTTTTTTTTTTTTTTATGGCAAAATGGCAAGTCTGTCCAAACTCTTTTTTGTATTGGGTCAGAATACAAAATTTTGGAAGGAAGAAGGAAAACCAACTCAGATGAACAAAACATTTAGGAAATTGATGCTCAAGAAACCTCAAATCGGCGGAGGCAACCAAAACAATGACAGTAAGCCAGAATTGGAGTAACCCAGCAGCTGTGCCCTGATTGAATAAGAACCTTCCTCTTGTGCCCTGAACTCCATATGCCAGCCTCAAAACCGAAGCTCACATCAGAAAATTCATTACAAACCATGATAAATCAGAAAAATGAGACAAAAGCCAAAGAAATGCAAGAATCCATAATGATGTTGGAATGGATTTAGTTTCAAGGAAACCGGCTGTTCCCAGATTCATCCACCCCTCCAGCTGACTGCCTGTGGAATTCTGACTGAATTAACCGGAAAATTGCAGTGAAACTCAGTTTGGAGGCAATTAATATATGTCACCTCAGCCAAACTGTTCCATTTGATTTTCCAAAACACAAAAACTCACCTTGGTCATGTTACCTCTGGATTTCTAAGCTTCAAAACCTATTTGTTGTGTTTTTTATTTCATAATGGCCACTCTGCCCAAACTCTTGTTTGTATTGCATCAGAATACAAAATTTGGGAAGGAAGAAGGCAAAACCAACTCAGACCCAGAAAACATTTAGGAAATTGCCGCTCAAGAAACAAAGGGCCGCTGAGGAACCCAAATCTTTGAAAGCAAGACAGAATTGGAGCAAGCCAACAGCTGTGCCCTGATTGAAAAAGACCATTCCTCCGGTGTCCTGAACTCGATATTGCAACCTCAAAACCAAACCTCAGATCAGAAAATTCATTACAAATCATGATAAATAAGAAAAATCAGAAAAAATCCAAGGAAATGCAGGAGTTCTTAGTGATATTGGGCTTGATTTATTCCCTTGTTAATGGCTGTTTCCAGATTCTTCTATACCTCCCAGCTGAGTGTCTGTGGTTTCTGCTGAATTAATATGAAATTCGCTGTGAAACTCGGTTTGGAGGCAATTAGTATCTGTCACCTCAGCAAAAGTGTTCCATGTCTTTTTACAAAACACAAAATCTCACCTTGGTCGTGTTACCTGTAGCTTTCAAAAGCCTATTTGATGTGTTTTTTATTTCATAATGTCTATTCTGTCCAAAATCTTGCTTGTATTGCGTCAGAATACAAAATTTGGGAAGTAAGAGGACAAAACCATCTGAGACTCAGAAAACGTTTAGGAAATTGCCACTCAAGAAACCTCAAATCGGCGGAGGCACCCAAAACAATGACAGCAAGCCAGAATTGGAGCAAGCCAGCAGCTGTGCCCTGATTGAAAAAGACCATTCCTCCGGTGCCCTGATCTCCATATTGCAGCCTCAAAACCAAAGCTCACATCAGAAAATTCATTACAAACCTTCATACATAAGAAAAATGAGAAAATACCCAAAAATGCAAGAATCCAGAATGATATTGGGCTGGATTTGTTCGCAAGGAAACCAGCTGTTCCCGGATTCATCCAACCCTGCAGCTGACTGCCTGTGGAATTCTGACTGAATTAACCGGAAAATCGCAGTGAAACTCAGTTTGGAAGCAATTAATAACTGTCACCTCAGCTAAAGTGTTCCACTTTATTTTCTAAAACACAAAAACTCACCTCGGTCGTGTTACCTGTAGATTTCTAAGCTTCAAACGCCTATTTGTTGTGTTTTTTATTTCATAATGGCTACTCTGTCCAAACTCTTGTTTGTATTTGGGCAGAATACAAATATTGGGAAGGAATAAAGCAAAACCAACTCAGACCCAGAAAACATTTAGGAAATTGCCGCTCAAGAAACAAAGGGCCGCTGAGGAACCCAAATCTTTGAAAGCAAGACAGAATTGGAGCAAGCCAACAGCTGTGCCCTGATTGAAAAAGACCATTCCTCCGGTGTCCTGAACTCGATATTGCAACCTCAAAACCAAACCTCAGATCAGAAAATTCATTACAAACCATGATAAAAAAGAAAAATCAGAAAAAATCCAAAGAAATGCAGGAGTTCTTAGTGATATTGGGCTTGATTTATTCCCTTGTTAATGGCTGTTTCCAGATTCTTCTACACCTCCCAGCTGAGTGTCTGTGGTTTCTGACTGAATTAAAATGAAATTCGCTGTGAAACTCGGTTTGGAGGCAATTAATATCTGTCACCTCAGCAAAAGTGTTCCATATCTTTTTACAAAACACAAAATCTCACCTTGGTCGTGTTACCTGTAGCTTTCCAAAGCCTATTTGATGTGTTTTTTATTTCATAATGTCTACTCTGTCCAAAGTCTTGTTTGTATGCCATCAGAAAAGAAAATTTGGGAAGGAAGACGGCAAAACCAACTCAGACCCAGAAAACATTTAGGAAATTGCCAATCAAGAAACCGAAAGTCAGCTGAGGCACCCAAATAAATGGCAGCAAGCCAGAATTGGAGCAAGCTAACAGCTGTGCCCTGTTTTAAAAAGACCATTCTTCCCGTGTCCTGAACTCCATATTGCCGTCTCAAATCCAAAGCTCACATCAGAATATTCATTACAAACCTTGATAATAAGGGAAATGTGAAAAAGTCAAATAAATGCAAGAGTCCTTTGTGATATTTGGCTGGATTTAGACACAAGGAAACTGGCTGTTTCCAGATTCATCAACCCCTTCCACAGACTGACTTTGGAATTCTGATGGAATTCACCTCAAAATCGCACTCACACTCAATTGGAAGGTAATTAGAATCTGTCCCCTCAGCAGAAGTGTTCCAAGTCATTATCCAAAACACAGAAACTCATCTTGGTCTTGTTCCCTGTAGCTTTTGAATCCTGAAAGGGCTTTTTGCCGTATTTTCTTTTTTTTCATAATAGCTACTCTGTCCAAAATCTTGCTTGTATTGCATCAGAATACAAAATTTGGGAAGGAAGACGGCAAAACCAACTCAGACCCAGAAAACATTTAGTAAATTACCACTCAAGTAACCACAAATCGGCTGAAGCACCCAAAACAATGACAGCAAGCCAGAATTGGAGCAAGCCAACAGCTGTGCCCTGATTGAAAAAGAACCATCCTCTTGTGCCCTGAACTCAATATGCCAACCACAAAAACAAAGCGCACATCAGAAAATTCATTACAAACCATCATACATATCAAAAATGAGAAAAAAGCCAAAGAAATGCAAGAATCCATAATGATATTGGGATTGATTTAGTTGTAAGGAATCCGGCTATTCCTGGATTCGTCCACCCCTCGAGGTGACTGCCTAGGCAATTCTCACTGAATTAACCTGAAAATCACAGGGAAACTCAGTTTGGAGGAAATTAATATATGTCTCCTGAGCCAAAGTGTTCCATTTTATTTTCTAAAACACAAAAACTCACCTTGGTCGTGTTACCTGTAGATTTCTAAGCTTCAAACGCCTATTTGTTGTGTTTTTATTTCATAATGGCTACTCTGTCCAAACTCTTGTTTGTATTGAGTCAGAATAAAAAATTTGGGAATAAGAAGAAAAAACCGTGTCAGACCCAGAAAACATTTAGGAAATTGCCACTCAAGAAACCTCAAATCGGCGGAGGCACCCAAAACAATGACAGCAAGCCAGAATTAGAGCAAGCCAACAGCTGTGCCCTGATTGAAAAAGAACATTTCTCTTGTGCCCGGAAGTTCTTATTGCAGCCTCAAATCCAAAGCTCACATCAAAAATTCATTACCAACCATGATAAATAAGAAAAAAGAGAAAAAAGCCAAAGAAATGCAAGAATCCATAATGATATTGGGCTTGATTTAGTCGTAAGAAATCTGGCTAGTCCTGGATTCATCCACCCCTCCAGGTGACTGCCTGTGCAATTCTCACTGAATTAACCTGAAAATCACAGTGAAACTCAGTTTGGAGGCAATTAATATCTGTCACCTCAGCCAAAGTGTTCCATTTGATTTTCCAAAACACAAAAACTCACCTTGGTTGTGTTACCTGTAGATTTCTAAGCTTCAAACGCCTATGTGTTGTGTTTTTTATTTCATAATGGCTACTCTGTCCAAACTCTAGTTTATATTGCGTCAGAATACAAAATTTGGGAAGGAAGAAGGCAAAACCAACTCCGACCAAGAAAACATTTAGGAAATTGCCGCTCAAGAAACCAAAAGTCAGCTGAGGCACCCAAAACAAGGACAGCAAGCCAGAATTGGAGCAAGCCAACAGCTGTGCCCTGATTGAAAAAGAATCTTCCTCTTGTGCCCTGAACTCCATATTGCAGCCTCAAAACCAAAGCTCACATCAGAAAATTCATTACAAACCATGATAAATAAGAAAAATGAGAAAAAAGCCAAAGAAATGCAGGAGTTCTTAGTGATATTGGGCTTCATGTATTCCCATGTAAACTGCTGTTTCCAGATTCTTCCACACCTCCCAGCTGAGTGAATGTGTATTCTGACTGAATTAACCTGGAAATCGCAGTGAAACTCACTTTGGAGGGAATTAGAAATTGTCCCCTCAGCAGAAGTGTTCCATGACACTTTCTAAAACACAAAAACTCACCTTGGTCGTGTTACCTATCGATTTCTAAGCTTCAAACGCGTAATGTTGTGTTTTTAATTTCATAATGGCTACTCTGTCCAAACTCTTGTTTGTATTGCGTCAGAATAGAAAATTTGGGAAGGAAGAAGGCAAAACCAACTCAGACCCAGAAAACATTCAGAAAATGTGGATCAAAAAACAACAACGCTGAGGCACCCAAAACCTTTAAAGCAAGACAGAATTGTAGCAAACCAATAGCTGTGCCCTGATTGAAAAAGAACCTTCCTCTTGTGCCCTGAACCCAATATGCCAGCATCAAAACCAAAGCTCACATCAGAAAATTCATTACATACCATGATAAAAAGAAAAATGAGAAAATAGCCAAGGAAATGCAAGAATCCATAATGATATTGGGCTTGATTCAGTCACAACGAAACCGGCTATTCCCAGATTCATCCACCCTTCCAGATGACTGCCTGTGGACTTCTGAATGAATTAACCTGAAAATTGCAGTGAAACTCAGTTTGGAGACTATTAATATCTGTCACCTCAGCCAAAGTGTTCCATTTTATTTTCCAAAACACAAAAACTCACCTTAGTCGTGTTACCTGTAGATTTCTAAGCTTCAAATGCCTATTAGTTGTGCTTTTAATTTCATAATGGCTACTCTGTCTAAACTCTTGTTTATATTTCTTCAGAATACAAAATTTGGGAAGGAAGAAGGCAAAACCAACTCAGAACCAGTAAACATTTAGGAAATTGCCACTGAGGAAACGACAAATTGGCTGAGGCACCCAAACCAATGACAGCAAGCGAGAATTGGAGCAAGGCAACAGCTGTGCCCTGATTGAAAAAGACCATTCCTCAGGTTCCCTGAACTCCATATTGCAGCCTCAAAACCAAAGAACACATCAGCAAATTCATTACAAACCATGATAAATAAGAAAAATGAGAAAATAGACAAAGACATGCAAGAATCCATAATGATATTGGGCTGGATTTAGTCGCAAGGAAACCGGCTGTTCCCGGATTCATCCACCCCTCCAGCTGACTGCCTGTGGAATTCTCACTGAATTCACCTGAAAATCACAGTGAAACTTAGTTTGGAGGCAATTAATATCTGTCACCTCAGCCAAAGTCTTCCATTTCATTTTCCAAAACACAAAACCTCACCTTGGTTGAGTTACCTGTAGATTTCTAAGCTTCCAATGCCTATTTGTTGTGTTTTTTATTTCATAATGGCTACTCTGTCCAAACTCTTGTTTGTATGGCGTCAGAATACAAAATTTGGGAAGAGGGCAAAACCAACTCAGACCCAGAAAACATTTAGGAAATTGCCGCTCAAGTAACCAAAAGTCAGCTGAGGCACCCAAAACAAGCACAGCAAGCCAGAATTGGAGCAAGCCAACAGCTGTGCCCTGATTGAAAAAGAACCTTCCTCTTGTGCCCTGAACTCAATATGCCAGCCTCAAAACTAAAGCTCACATCAGAAATTTCATTACAAACCATGATAAATAAGGGAAATGTGAAAAAGCCAAAGAAATGCAAGAGTCCTTTGTGATATTTGGGTGGATTTAGACAGAAGGAAACTGGCTGTTTAAAGATTCATCCCCCCCTTCCACAGACTGAGTTTGGAATTCTGACTCAATTCACCTCAAAATCGCGCTCACACTCAATTTGGAGGGAATTACTATCTGTCCCCTCAGCAGAAGTGTTCCATGTTATTTTCCAAAACACAGAAACTCATCTTGCTCATGTTGCCTGTAGATTTCTAATCCTGAAAGGGTAATTTGGTGTTTTTTTTTTTTTCTTTCATAATGGCTACTCTGTCCAAAATCTTGCTTGTATTGCATCAGAATACAAAATTTGGGAATAAGAAGGCAAAACCAACTCAGACCCAGAAAACATTTAGGAAATTACCACTCAAGAATCCACAAATTGGCTGAGGGACACAAAAAAACGACAGCAAGCCAGAATTGGAGCAAGCCAACAGCTGAGCCCTGTTTGAAAAAGACCATTCCTCTGGTGCCCTGAACTCAATATGCCAGCCTCAAAACCAAAGATCACACAAGAAAATTCATTACAAACCATGATGAATAAGAAAAATGAGAAAAAAGCCGAAGAAATGCAAGAATCCATAATGATATTGGGCTTGATTTAGTCTCAAGGAAACCGGTTATTCCCGGATTCATCCAACCCTAAAGCTGACTGCCTGTAGACTTCTGACTAAATTAACCTGAAATTCGCAGTGAAACTCAGTTTGGAGGCAATATATAACTGTCACCTCAGCCAAAGTGTTCCATTTTATTTTCCAAAACACAAAAACTCACCTTGTTCGTGTTACCTGTAGATTTATAAGCTTCAAATGCCTATGTGTTGTGTTTCTTATTTCATAATGGCTACTCTGTCCAAACTCTTGTTTGTATTGCGTCAGAATACAAAATTTGGGGAGGAAGAAGGCAAAACCAACTCAGACCCAGAAAACATTTAGGAAATTGCTGCTCAAGAAACCTCAAATCGGCTGGGGCACCTAAACCAATGACAGCAAGCCAGAATTGGAGCAAGCCAACAGCTGTGCCCTGATTGAAAAAGAACCATTCTCTTGTGCACTGAACTCCATATTGCAGCCTCAAAACCAAAGCTCACATCAGAAAATTAATTATTCTGTCCAAACTCTTGTTTGTATTGAGTCAGAATACAAAATTTGGGAAGGAAGAAGGCAAAACCAACTCAGACCCAGAAAACATTTCGAAAATTGCCTCTCAAGAAACCAAACACCGCTGAGGCACCCAAAAACTTAAAACAAAACAGAATTGGAACAAGCCAACAGCTGTGCCCTGATTGAAAAAGAACCTTCCTCTTGTGCCCTGAACTCAATATGCCAGACTCAAAACCAAAGCTCACATCAGAAAATTCATTACAAAGCATGATAAATAAGAAAAAAGAGAAAAAAGGCAAAGAAATGCAGGAGTTCTTAGTAATATTGGGCTTGATTTATTGCCATGTAAACGGCTGTTTCCAGATTCATCCACACCTCCCAGCTGAATGTCTGTGGTTTCTGACTGAATTCACCTGAAAATCGCAGTGTAACTCGGTTTGGAGGCAATTAATATCTGTCACCTCAGCCAAAGTGTTCCATTTTATCTTCCAAAACTCAAAAACTCACCTTAGTCTTCTTACCTGTAGATTTCAAAACTTCAAATGCCTATTTGTTTTGTTTTTTATTTCATAATGGCTACTCTGCCCAAGCTCTTGTTTGTATTGCGTCAGAATACAAAATTTGGCAAGGAAGTAGGCAAAACCGACTCAGACCCAGAAAACATTTAGGAAATTGCCACTCAAGAATCCAAAAGTCAGCGGAGGAACCTACAACAATGACAGCAAGCCAGAATTGGAGCAAGCCAACAGCTGTGCCCTGATTGAAAAAGAACCTTCCTCTTGTGCCCTGAGCTCAATATAGCAGATTCAAAACCAAAGCTCACATCAGAAAATTCATTACAAACCATTATAAATCAGAAAAATGAGAAAAAAGCCAAAGAAATGCAGGAGTTCTTAGTAATATTGGGCTTGATTTATAGCCATGTAAACGGCTGTTTCCAGATTCATCCACACCTCCCAGCTGAGTGTCTGTGGTTTCTGAATGAATTAACCTGAAAATCGCAGTGAAACTCGGTTTGGAGGCAATTAATATCTGTCACCTCAGCCAAAGTGTTCCATTTTATTTTCCAAAACTCAAAAACTCACCTTAGTATTCTTACCTGTAGATTTCTAAGCTTCAAATGCCTATTTGTTGTGTTTTTTATTTCATCATTGCTACTCTGTCCAAACTCTTGTTTGTATTGCGTCAGAATACAAAATTTGGGATTAAGAAGGAAAAACCGTGTCAGACCCAGAAAACATTTAGGAAATTGCCACTCAAGAAACCAAAAGTCAGCTGAGGAACCCACAACAATGACAGCAAGCCAGAATTGGAGAAAGCCAACAGCTGTGCCCTGATTGAAAGAGAACCTTCCTCTTGTGCCCTAAACTCAATATGCCAGCCTCAAAAGCAAAGCTCACATCAGAAAATTCATTACAAACCATGATAAATAAGAAAAATGAGAAAAAAGCCAAAGAAATGCAGGAGTTCTTAGTAATATTGGGCTTGAATTATGGCCATGTAAACGGCTGTTTCCAGATTCATCCACACCTCCCAACTGAGTGTCTTTGGTTTCTGAATGAATTAACAAAAAAATCGCAGTGAAACTCGGTTTTGGAGGCAATTAATATCTGTCACCTCAGCCAGAGTGTTCAATTTTACTTTCGAAAACACAAAAACTTACCTTGCTCGTGTTACCTGTACATATATAAGCTTCAAACGCATATTTGTTGTGTTTTTTATTTCATAATGGCTACTCTGTCCAAACTCTTGTTTGTATTACGTCAGAATAGAAAATTTGGAAAGGAAGAAGGCAAAACCAACTCAGACCCAGAAAACATGTAGGAAATTGCCGCTAAAGAAACCAAAAACAGCTGAGGCACGCAAAACAATGACAGCAAGCCAGAATTGCAACAAGCCAACAGCTGTGTCCTGTTTGAAAAAGACCATTGATCCGGTGCCCTGAACTCAATATGCCAGCCTCAAAACCAAAGCTCACATCAGAAAATTCATTACAAACCATGATAAATCAGAAAAATGAGACAAAAGCCAAAGAAATGCACGAGTTCTTAGTGATATTTGGCTGGATTTAGACACAAGGAAACTGGCTGTTTAAAGATTCATCCCCCCCTTCCACTAACTGACTTTGGAATTCTGATTGATTTCACCTCAAAATCGCACTCACACTCAATTTGGAGGGAATTAGAATCTGTCCCCTCAGCAGAAGGGTTCCATGTCATTTTCCAAAACACAGAAACTCACCTTGGTCGAGTTGCCTGTAGACTTCTAATCCTGAAAGGGCAATTTACTGTGTTTTTTTCTTCCATAATGGCTACTCTGTTCAAATCTTGCTTATGTTGCATCAGAATACAAAATATGGGAATAAGAAGGCAAAACCGACTCAGACCCAGAAAACATTAAGGAAATTGCCGCTCAAGAATCCACAAATCAGCTGAGGCACCCAAAACAATGACAGCAAGCCAGAATTGGAGCAAGCCAACAGCTGTGCCCTGATTGAAAAAGAACCTTCCTCTTGTGCCCTGAATTCAATATGCCAGCCTCCAAACCAAAGCTCACATCAGAAAATTCATTACAAACCATGATAAATAAGAAAAAAGAGAAAAAAGCCAAAGAAATGCAAGAATCCTTAATGATATTGGGCTTGATTTAGTCGCAAGGAAACCGGCTGTCCCCAGATTCATCCATACCTCCAGCTGTCTGCCTGTGGAATTCTGACTGAATTACCCTGAAAATCGCAGTGAAACTCAGTTTGGAGTCAATTAATATCTGTGACCTCAGCCAAAGTGTAACATTTTTTTTTCCAAAACACAAAAACTCACCTTGGTCATGTATCCTGTAGATTTTTAAGCTTCAAATGCCCATTTGTTGTGTTTTGTATTTCATAATCGGTACTCTGCCCAAACTCATGTTTGCATGGCGTCAGAATACAAAATTTGGGAAGGAGGAAGGCAAAACCAAATCAGACCAAGAAAACATTTATGAAATTGCCGCTCAACAAACCAAAATTGAGCTGAGGCACCCAAAACAATGACAGCAAGCCAGAATTGGAGCAAGCCAACAGCTGTGCCCTGTTTGAAAAAGACCATTCCTCCAGTACCCTGAACTCCATATTCCAGCCTCAAAACCAAAGCTCACATCAGAAAATTCATTACAAACCATGATAAATAAGGGAAATGAGAAAAAACCAAAGAAATGCAAGCCTGTGGAATCCAAACTGAATTAACTGAATTAATCTGAAAATCGCAGTGAAACTCGGTTTTGGAGGCAATTAATATCTGTCACCTCAGCCAGAGTGTTCAATTTTAATTTCGAAAACAAAAAATCATACCTTGGTCTTGTGACCAGTACATATATAAGCTTCAAACGCATATTTGTTGTGTTTTTTATTTCATAATGGCTACTCTGTCCAAACTCTTGTTTGTATTACGCCAGAATACAAAGTTTGGGAAGGAAGAAGGCAAAACCTACTCAGAGCCAGAAAACATGTAGGAAATTGCCGCTCAAGAAACCACAAATGGACTGAGGCACCCAAAACCTTGAAAGCAAGCCAGAATTGGAGCAAGCCAACAGCTGTGCCCTGATTGAACTAGACCATTAATCCAGTGCCCTGAACTCCATATTGCAGCCTCAAAACCAAAGCTCACAAAAAAAAATCATTACAAACAATGATAAATAAGGGAAATCTGAGAAAGCCAAAGTAATTCAAGAGTCCTTTGTGGTATTTGGCTGGATTTAGACAGAAGGAAACAGGCTGTTTCCGGATTCATCCCCCCCTTCCACAGACTGACTTTGGAATTCTGACTCAATTCACCTCAAAATCGCACTCACACTCAATTTGGAGGGAATTAGTATCTGTCCCCTCAGCAGAAGTGTTCCATGTCATTTTCCAAAACACAAAAACTCATCTTTGTCATGTTGCCTGTAGACTTCTAATCCTGAAAGGGCAATTTACTGTGTTTTTTTTTTTTTCTTTCATAATGGCTACTCTGTCCAAAATCTTGCTTGTATTGCGTCAGAATACAAAATTTGGGAATAAGAAGGCAAATCCGACTCAGACCCAGAAAACATTTAGGAAACTGCAGAAAAAGAATCCACAAATCAGCTAAGGAATCCAAAACAATGACAGCAAGCAGAACTGGAGCACGCCAACAGCTGTGCCCTGATTGAAAAAGAACCTTCCTCTTGTGCCCTAAACTCAATATGCCAGCCTCAAAACCAAAGCTCACATCAAAAAATTCATTTCAAACCATGATAAATAGGAAAAATCAGAAAAAAGCCAAAGAAATGCAAGTTTTCTTAGTGATATTGGGCTTGATTTATTCCTAAGTAAACAGCTGTTTCCAGATTCATCCACAACTCCCAGCTGAGTGAATAGGGATTCTGACTGAATTAACCTCAAAATGGCAGTGAAATTCGGTTTGGAGACAATTAATATCTGTCACCTCAGCCAAAGTGTTCCATTTTATTTTCCAAAACAAAAAAACTCACTTTAGTCATGTTTCCTATAGATTTCAAAGCGTCAAACGCCTATTTGTTGTGTTTTTTATTTCATAATGGCTACTCTGTCCAAAATCTTGCTTGTATTGCATCAACATACAAAATTTGGGAAGGTAGAAGGCAAAGCCAACTCGGACCCAGAAAACATTTAGGAAATTGCCACTCAAGAAACCAAAAGTCAACTGAGGCTCCCAAAACCATGACAGCAAGCCAGAATTGGAGCAGGCAATCAGCTGAGTCCTGATTGAAAAAGGCCATTCTTCCGGTACCCTGAACTCCATATTCCAGCCTCAAAACCAAAGCTCACATCAGGAAATTCATTACAAACCACGATACATAAGAAAAATGAGAAAAAAGCCAAGAAATGCAAGAAACCATAATGATATTGAACTGGATTTAGTTGCAAGGAAACCGGCTGTTCCCGGATTCATCCAACACTCCAGCTGACTGCGTGTGGAATTCTGACTGAATTAACCTGAAAATTGCAGTGAAACTCAGTTTGGAGGCAATTAATATCTGTCACCTCAGCCAAAGTGTTCCATTTTATTTTCCAAAACACAAAAAATCACCTTGGTCTTGTTACCTGTAGATTTCCAAGCTTCAAATGCCTATTTGTTGTGTTGTTTATTTCATAATGGCTACTCTGTCCAAACTCTTCTTTGCATTGCATCAGAATACAAAATTTGGGAATAAGAAGGCAAATCCAACTCAGACACAGAAAACATTTATGAAATTGCCACTCAAGAAACCACGAATCTTCTGAGGCATCCAAAACAATGACAGCAAGCCGGAATTGCAGCAAATCAACAACTGTGCCCTGATTGAAACAGAACCATCCTCTTGTGCCCTGAACTCAATATGCCAGCCTCAAAACCAAAGCTCACATCAGAAAATGCATTACAAACCATTACAAATAAGAAAAATGAGAAAAAAGCCAAAGAAATGCAAGAATCCATAATGATATTGGACTTGATTTAGTCGCAAGGAAACCGGATGTTCCTGCATTCATCCACCCCTACAGCTGACTGCCTGTGGAATTCTGACTGAATTAACCTGAAAAATGCAGTGAAACTCAGTTTGAAGGCAATTAATATCTGTCACCTCAGCCAAAGTGTTCCATTTGATTTTTCAAAACTCAAAAACTCACCTTGGTCATGATACCTGTAGAATCATAACCTTCAAACGCCTATTTGTTGTGTTTTTTATTTCATAATCGGTACTCTGTCTGAACACATGTTTGTATTGCGTCACAATACAAAATTTGGGAAGGAAGAAGGCAAAAACCTCTCAGACACAGAAAACATTTAGGAAATTGCCGCTCAAGAAACCAAAAGTCAGCTAAGGCACCCAAAACAATGACAGCAAGGCAGAATTGGAGCAAGTCAACAGCTGTGCCCTTTTTGAAAAATAACCTTCCTCTTGTGCCCTGAACTCCATATTGCAGCCTCAAAACCAAAGCTCACATCAGAAAATTCATTACAAACCATGATAAATAAGAAAAATGAGAAAAAAGCCAAAGAAATGCTAGAATCCATAATGATATTGGGCTTGATTTAGTCGCAAGGAAACCGGCTGTTCCCAGATTCATCCACCCCTCGAGCTGACTGCCTGTGGAATTCTGACTGAATTAACCTGAATATCGCAGTGAAACTCAGTTTGGAGGCCATTAATATCTGTCACCTCAGCCAAAGTGTTCCATTTTATTTGCCAAAACACAAAACCTCATCTTGTCCTGTTACCTGTAGATTTCTGAGCTTCAAACGCCTATTTGTTGTGTTTTTTATTTCATAATAGCTACTCTGCCCAAACTCTTGTTTGTATTGTGTCAGAATACAACATTTGGGAAGGAAGAAGGCAAAACCAACTCAGACCCAGAAAACATTTTGGAAATGGCCGCTCAAGAACCACTAATCGGCTGAGGCACTCAAAACAATGACAGCAAGCCAGAATTGTAGCAGGCCAATAGCTGTGCCGTGTTTGAAAAAGACCATTGCCCCGGTGCCCTGAACTCTATATTGCAGCCTCAAAACCAAAGCTGACATCAGAAAATGCATTACAAACCATGATAAATAAGAAAAATGAGAAAAAAGCCAAACAAATGCAAGAATCCATAATGATATTGTCTTTGAGTTAGTCGCAAGGAAACCGGCTGTTCCTGGATTCATCCACCCCTCCAGCGGACTGCCTGTGGAATTCTGACAGAATTAACCTGAAAATCGCAGTGAAACTCAGTTTGGAGGCAATTAATATCTGTCACCTCAGACCATTTTATAATCTAAAACACAAACACTCACCTTGCTCATGTTACCTGTAGATTTCTAAGCTTCAAACGCCTATTTGTTGTATTTTTTATTTCATAATGGCTACTCTGTCCAGAAAACATTTAAAATTTCCGCTCAAGAAACCACAAATCGGCTGAGGTACTTAAAACAATGACAGCAAGACAGAATTGGAGCAGGCCAACAGCTGTGCCCTGTTTGAAAAAGACCATTCCTCCGGTGCCCTGAACTCAATATGCCAGCCTCAAAACCAAAGCTCACATCAGAAAATTCATTACAAACCATGATAAATAAGAAAACGGAGAAAAAAGCCAAAAAATGCAAGAATCCATAATGATATTGGGCTTGATTCACTCGAAGGAAACAGGCTGTTCCAGGATTCATCCACCCCTGCAGCTGACTGCCTGTGGTATTCCGACTGAATTAACCTGAAAATCACAGTGAAACTCAGATTGGAGGCAATTAATATCTGTCACCTCAGCCAAAGTGTTCCATTTTCTTTTCCAAAACACAAAAACTCACCTTGGTCGTGTTACCTGTAGAGTTCTAAGCTTCAAACGACTATTTGTTGTGTTTTTTATTTCATAATGGCTACTTTAACCAAACTCTTGTTTGTATTGCATCAGAATACAACATTTGGGAAGGAAGAAGGCAAAACCAACTCACACCCAGAAATCATTTAGGAAATTGGCGCTCAAGAAACCAAAAGTCAGCAGAGGTACCCAAAGCAATGACATTAATTCAGATTGGAGCA
The DNA here is from genome assembly GCF_051225735.1 of Oryctolagus cuniculus. Classification (NCBI taxonomy): domain Eukaryota; kingdom Metazoa; phylum Chordata; class Mammalia; order Lagomorpha; family Leporidae; genus Oryctolagus; species Oryctolagus cuniculus. The sequence continues at coordinate 1,064,940 of NW_028301697.1, read as the reverse complement.
AGCAAAGAGGTGTGCCCTGATTGAAAAAGAACCATTCTCTTCTGCACTGAAGTCTATATTGCAGCCTCAAAATAAAGCTCACATCAGAAAATTCATTACAAACCATGATAAATAAGAAAAATAAGAAAAAAGCCAAAGAAATGCAAGAATCTATAATGATATTGGGCTTGATTCAATCGCAAGGAAACCGGCTATTCCCAGATTCATCCACCCCTCCAGCTGACTGCCTGTGGAATTCTGACTGAATTCACCTGAAAATTGCAGTGAAACTCAATTTGGAGGCAATTAATATCTGTCACCTCAGCCAAAGTGTTCCATTTTATTTTCGAAAACACAAAAACTCACCTTGCTCATGTTACCTGTCGATTTCTAAGCTTCAAATGACTATTTGTTGTGTTTTTTATTTCATAATGGCTACTCTGCCGAAACTCTTGTTTGTATTGCGTCAGAATACAAAATTTGGGAAGGAAGAAGGTAAAACCAATTCAGGCCCAGAAAACATGTAGTAAATTGTTGCTCAAAAGACCAATAATCGGCTGAGGCACCCAAAAAAATGACAGCAAGCCAGAATTGGAGCAGGCCAGCAGCTGTGCCCTGTTTGAAAAAGACCATTCCTCTGTTACCCTGAACTCAAAATGCCAGCCTCAAAACCAAAGCTCACATCCGAAAATTTATTACAAACCATGATAAATAAGAAAGATGAGAAAAAAGCCAAAGAAATGCAAGAATCCACAATGATATTGGGCTTGATTTAGTCGCAAGGAAACCATCTTTCCCGTATTCATCCACCCCTCCAGCTGACTGCCTGTGGAATTCTGACAGAATTAACCTGAAAATCGCAGTGAAACTCAGTTTGGAGGCAATTAGTATGTGTCACCTCAGCCAAAGTGTTCCATTTGATTTTCCAAAACACAAAATCTCACCTTGGTCGTGTTACCTGTAGATTTCTAAGCTTCAAACTCCTATTTCTTGTGTTTTTTTTTTATTTCATAATGGCTACTCTGTCCAACCTCTTGTTTGTATGGCGTCAGAATACAAAATTTGGGAAGGAAGAAGGCAAAACCAACTCAGACCCAGAAAACATTTAGGAAATTGCCGCTCAAGAAACCAAAGTCAGCTGAGGTACCCAAACCAATTACATTAAACCAGAATTGGAGCAAGCAAAGAGCTGTGCCCTGATTGAAAAAGAACCATCCTCTTCTGCCCTGAACTCCATCTTCCAGACCCAAAACCAAAGCTCACATCAGAAAATTCATTACACACCATGATAAATAAGAAAAATGAGAATAAATCCAAAGAAATGCAAGATTCCATAATGATATTAGGTTTGATTAGGCACAAGGAAACCGGTTGTTCCCAGATTCATCCACCCCTCCAGCTGACTGCCTGTGGAATTCTGACTGAATTAACCTGAAAATCACAGTGAAACTCAGTTTGGAGGCAATTAATATCTGTCACCACAGCCAAAGTGTTCCATTTTATATTCCAAAACACAAAAACTCACCTTGGTCATGTTACCAGTAGATGTCTAAGCTTCAAATGACTATTTGTTGTGTTTTTTATTTCATAATGGCTACTCTGTCTAAACTCTTGTTTGTATTGCGTCAGAAGCAACATTTGAAGGAAGAAGGCAAAACCAACTCAGACCCAGAAAACATTTAGGAACTTGCCGCTCAAGAAAGCAAACTCAGCTGAGGCACCCAAACCAATGACAGTAAGCCAGAATTGGAGCAAGCAAAGGTCTGTGCCCTGATTGAATATGGCCATTCCTCCGGTGCCCTGAACTCCATCTTGCAGACTCAAAACCAAAGCTCACATCAGAAAATTCATTACAAACCATGATAAATAAGAAAAATGAGAAAAAAGCCAAAGAAATGCAAGAATCCATAATGATATTGGGCTTGATTCAGTCGCAAGGAAACCGGCTGTTCCCAGATTCATCCACCCCTCCATCTGGCTACCTGTGGAATTCGACTGAATTAACCTGAACATCGCAGTGAAACTCAGTTTGGAGGCAATTAATATCTGTCACCTCAGTCAAAGTGTTCCATTTGATTTTCCAAAACACAAAAACTCACCTTGGTCGTGTTTTCTGTACATGTATAACCTTGAAATGCTTGTTTGTTGTGTTTTTTATTTCATAATGGCTACTTTGACCAAACTCTTGTTTATATTGCATCAGAATACAACATTTGGGAAGGAAGAAGGAAAAACCAACTCAGACCCAGAAAACATTTAGGAAAATGCCGCTCAAGAAACCACAAATCGGCTGAGGCACCCAAAACAATGACAGCAAGCCAGAATTGGAGCAAGCCAACACTTATGCCCTGATTGAAAATGCCATTCCTCTTGTGCCCTGAACTCCATACGCCAGCCTAAAAACCAAAGCGCACATCAGAAAATTCATTACAAACCATGATAAATAAGAAAAATAAGAGCCAAAGAAATGCAAGAATCCATAATGATATTGGGCTTGATTTAGTCGCAAGGAAACCGGCTGTTCCCGGATTCATCTACCCCTCCAGGTGACTCCCTGTGGAATTCTGACTGAATTAACCTGAATATCGCAGTGAAACTCAGTTTGGAGGCAATTAATATCTGTCACCTAGCCAAAGTGTTCCATTTCATTTTCCAAAACACAAAAACTCACCTTGGTCGTGTTACCTGTAGATTTCTAAGCTTCAAACGCCTATTGGTTGTGTTTTTCATTCCATAATGGCTACTCTGTCCAAACTCTTGTTTGTATGGCGTCAGAATACAACATTTGGGAAGGAAGAAGGCAAAACCAACTCAGACCCAGAAAACATTTAGGAAATTTCCACTCAAGAAACCAAAAGTCAGCTGAGGCTCCCAAAATAATGACAGCAAGCCAGAATTGGAGCAAGCCAACAGCTGTGCCCTGATGGAAAAAGGCCATTCCTCCGGTGCCCTGAACTCCATATTGCAGCTTCAAAACCAAAGCTGACATCAGAAAATTCATTACAAACCATGATAAATAAGACAAATGAGAAAAAAGACAAAGAAATGCAAGAATCCATAATGATATTGGGCTGGATTTATTCGCAAGGATACCGGCTGTTCCCAGTTCATCCACCCCTCCAGCTGACTGCCTGTGGAATTGTGACTGAATTCACCTGAAAATCGCAGTGAAACTCAGTTTGGAGGCAATTTATATCTGTCACCTCAGCCAACGTGTTCCATTTGATTTTCCAAAACACAAAACCTCACCTTGGTCATGTTACCTGTAGATTTCTAAGCTTCAAATGCCTATTTGCTGTGTTTTTCATTACAAAATGGCTGCTCTGCCCAAACTCTTGTTTGTATGGCGTCAGAATACAAAATTTGGGAAGGAAGAAGGCAAAACCAACTCAGACCCTGAAAACATGCAGGAAATTGCTGCTCAAGAAACCAAAAGTCAGCTGAGGCACTTAAAACAATGACAGCAAGCCAGAATTCGAGCAGGCCAACAGCTGTGCCCTGTTTGAAAAAGGATATTCCTCCGGTGCCCTGAACTGCATATTGCAGCCTCAAAACCAAATCTCACATCAGAAAATTCATTACAAACCTTGATAAATAAAAAATGAGAAAAAAGCCAAAGAAATGCAAGAATCCATAATGATATTAGGCTTGTTTTATTCGCATGGAAACCGGCTGTTCCCAGATTCATCCACCCCTCCAGCTGACTGCCTGTGGAATTCTGACTGAATTAACCTGAAAATCGCAGTGAAACTCAGTTTGGTAGCAATTAATATCTGTCACCTCAGCCAAAGCGTTCCATTTTATGTTCCAAAACACAAAAACTCATCATGGTCGTGCTACCTGTAGATTTCTAAGCTTCAAAATCCTATTTCTTGTGGTTTTTATTTCATAATGGCTACTCTGCCCAAACTCTTGTTTGTATGGCATCAGAAAAGATAATTTGGGAAGGCAGACAGCAAAACCAACTCAGACCCAGAAAACCCATAATGATATTGGGCTGGATTTATTCGCAAGGATACCGGCTGTGCCCAGATTCATCCACCCCTACAGCTGACTGCCTGTGGAATTGTGACTGAATTCACCTGAAGTCAGCCGCGGCACCCAAAACAATGACGGGAAGCAAGAATTGGAGCAGGCCAACAGCTGTGCCCTGTTTGAAAAAGACCATTCCTCTTGTGCCCTGAACTCCATATGCCAGCCTCAAAACCAAAGCTCACATCAGAAAATTCATCACAAACCATGATAAATAAGAAAAAGGAGAAAAAAGCCAAAGAAATGCAAGAATCCATAATGATATTCAGCTTGATTTCGTCACAAGGAAACCGGCTGTTCCCGGATTCATCCACCCCTCCAGCGGACTGCCTGTGGAATTCTGACGGAATTCACCTGAAAATCGCAGTGAAACTCAGTTTGGAGGCAATTACTATCTGTAACCTCAGCCAAAGTGTTCCATTTGATTTTCTAAAACACAAAAACTCACCTTGGTCGTGTTACCTGTAGATTTCTAAGCTTTAAACGCATATTTGTAGTGTTTTTTATTTCATAATGGCTACTCTGCCGAAACTCTTGTTTGCATGCCATCAGAAAAGAAAATTTGGGAAGGAAGAAGGCAAAACCAACTCAGACCCAGCAAACATTTAGGAAATTGCCGCTCAAGAAACCAAAATTCAGCTGAGGCACCCAAAGTAATGACAGCAAGCCAGATTTGGAGCAGGCCAACAGCTATGCCCTGTTTGAAAAAGAGTATTCCTCCGGTACCCTGAACTCCATATGCCAGCCTCAAAACCAAAGCTCACATCAGAAAATTCATTACAAACCATGATAAATAAGTAAAATGAGAAAAAAGCCAAAGAAATGCAAGAATCCATAATGATATTGGGCTTGATTTAGTCGCAAGGAAACCGGCTGTTCCCAGATTCATCCACCACTCCTGCTGACTGCCTGTGGAATTCTGACTGAATTAACCAGAAAATCACAGTGAAACTCACTTTGGAGGCAATATATATCTGTGACCTCAGCCAAAGTATTCCATTTGATTTTCCAAAACATAAAAACTCACCTTGGTTATGTTACCTGTAGATTTCTAAGCTTCAAAGGCCTATTTGTAATGTTTTTTAATTCATAATGGCAACTCTGTCCAAACTATTGGTTGTATCGTGTCAGAATACAATATTTGGGAAGGAAGAAGGCAAAACCAACTAAGATCCAGAAAACATTTAGTAAATTGCCACTCAAGAAACGAAAAGAGAGCTGAGGCACCCAAAACAATGACAGCAAGCCAGAATTGGAGCATGCCAACAGCTGTGCCCTGATTGAAAAAGAACCTTCCTCTGGTGACCTGAACTCAATATGCCAGCCTCAAAACCAAAGCTCACATGAAAAAATTCATTACAAACCATGATAAATAAGAAAAATGAGAAAAAAGCGAAAGAAATGCAAGAATCCATAATGATATTGGGCTGGATTTAGTCGCCAGGAAACCGGCTATTCCCGGATTCATCCACCGCTCCTGCTGATTGCCTGTGGAATTCTGACTGAATTCACCTGAAAATCGCAGTGAAACTCAGTTTGGAGGCAATTAATATCTGTCTCCTCAGGCAAAGTGTTCCATTTGATTTTCCAAAACACAAAAACTCACCTTGGTCGTGTTACCTGTAGATTTCTAAGCTTCAAACGCCTATTTGCTGTGTTTTTCATTACAAAATGGCTACTCTGCCCAAACTCTTGTTTGTATTGTGGCAGAATACAAAATTTGGGAAGGAAGAAGGCAAAACCAACTCAGACGCAGAAAACATTTAGGATATTGCCACTCAAGAAACCACAAATCGTCTGAGGCTCCCAAAACAATGACAGCAAGCCAGAATTGGAGCAGGCCAAGAGCTGTGCCCTGTTTGAAAAAGAGCATTCCCAGCCGGCTCCGCGGCTCATTAAGCTAATCCTCCACCTAGCGGCCCCAGCACACCAGGTTCTAGTCCCGGTCTGGGTGCGGATTCTGTCCCGGTTGCCCCTCTTCCAGGCCAGCCCTCTGCTGTGGCCAGGGAGTGCAGTGGAGGATGGCCCAAGTGCTGGGGCACTGCACCCCATGGGAGACCAGGAAAAGCACCTGGCTCCTGGTTCCTGCAATCGGATCAGCGCGGTGCGCCCGCCGCAGCACACTGGCCGCGGCGGCCATTGGAGGGTGAACCAACGGCAAAGGAAGAAATTTCTCCCTGTCTCTCTCTCTCACTGTCCACTCTGCCTGTCAAGAAAAAAAAAAAAAAGGAAAAAGACCATTCCCCCGGATCCTGAACTCCATATTGCAGCTTCAAAACCAAAGCTCACCTCAGAAAATTCATTACAAACCATGATAAATAAGAAAAATAAGAAAAAGGCCAAAGAAATGCAAGAATCCATTATGATATTGGGCTTGATTCACTCGAAGGAAACAGGCTGTTCCAGGATTCATCCACCCCTGCAGCTGACTGCCTGTGGTATTCTGACTGAATTAACCTGAAAATCACAGTGAAACTCAGTTTGGAGGCAATTAATATCTGTCACCTCAGCCAAAGTGTTCCATTTGATTTTCCAAAACACAAAAACTCACCTTGGTCGTGTTACCTGTAGATTTCTAAGCCTCAAACGCCTATTTGTTGTGTTTTTTATTTCATAATACCTACTCTGTCCAAACTCTTGTTTGTATTGCATCAGAATACAAAATTTGGGAAGGAAGAAGGCAAAACCAACACAGACCCAAAAAACATCTAGTAAATTGACACACTAGAATCCACAAATTTGCTGAAGCACTCAAAACATTGACAGCAAGCCAGAATTGGAGGAGGACAACAGCTGTGCCCTGATTGAAAAGAAGCATCCTCTTGTTCCCTGAACCCAATATGCCAGCCTTAAAACCAGAGCTCACATCAGAAAATTTATTGCAAACCATGATACATAAGAGAAATGAGAAAAAGCCAAAGAAATGCAAGAATCCATAATGATATTGGGCTTGATTTAGTCGCAAGGAAACCGGCTGTTCCTGGATTCATCCACCCCTGCAGCTGAATGCCTGTGGAATTCTGATGGAATTAACCTGAAAATCGCAGGGAAACTCAGTTTGGAGGCAATTAATATCTGTCACCTCAGCCAAAGTGTTCCATTTTCTTTTCCAAAACACAAAAACTCACCTTGGTCGTGTTACCTGTAGATTTCTGAGCTTCAAACGCCTATTTGTTGCACTTTTTATTTCATAATAGCTACTCTGTCCAAACTCTTGTTTGTATTGCATCAGAATACAAAATTTGGGAAGGAAGAAGGCAAAACCAACTCAGACCCAGAAAATATTTAGGAAATTACTGCTCAAGGAACCAAAAGTAAGCTGAGGCATGCAGAACAATGACAGCAAGACAGAATTGGAGCAAGCCAACAGCTGTGCCCTGATTGAAAAAGAACCATTCTCTTGTACCCTGAAATCCATTTTGCAGCCTCAAAACCAAAGCTCACATCAGAAAATTCATAACAAACCATGATAAATAAGGGAAATGTGAAAAAGCCAAAGAAATGCAAGAGTCCTTTGTGATATTTGGCTGGATTTAGACACAAGGAAACTGGCTGTTTCAGGACTCATCCCACCCTTAAAGAGACTGACTTTGGAATTCTGATTGAATTCACCTCAAAATTGCACTCACACTCAATTTGGAGGAAATTAGTATCTGTCCCCTCAGCAGAAGGGGTCCATGTCACTATCCAAAACAAAGAAACTCATCTTGATTGTGTTGCCTGTACAGTTCTAATCCTGAAAGGCCAATTTCCTTTGTTTTTTTTTTCTTTCATAATGGCTACTCTGTCAAAATCTTGCTTGTATTGCATCAGAATACAAAATTTAGGAATAAGAAGGCAAAAGTAACTCAGACCCAGAAAACATTTAGGAAATTGCCACTCAAGAATCCACAAATCAGCTGAGGCACCCAAAACAATGACAGCAAGCCAGAATTGGAGCAACCCAACAGCTGTGCCCTGATTGAAAAACAACCCTCCTCTTGTGCCCTGAACTCAATATGCCAGCTTAAAACCAAAGCTCACATCAGAAAATTCATTACAAACCATGATAAATAAGAAAAATGAGAAAAAGCCAAAGAAATGCAAGAATCCATAATGATATTGGGCTTGATTTAGTCGCAAGGAAATCGGCTCGTCCAAGATTCATCCCCCCCTCCAGCTGACTGCCTGTGGAATTCTGACTGAATTAACCTGAAAATCGCAGTGACAATCAGTTTGGAGGCAATTACTATCTGTCACCTCAGCCAAAGTGCTCCACTTTATTTTCCAAAACACAAAAACTCACTTGGTCTTGTTACCTGTAGATGTATAAGCTTCAAACGCCTATTTGTTGTGTTTTTTATTTCATAATGGCTACTCTGTCAAAACTCTTGTTTGTATTGCCTCAGAATACAAAATTTGGGAAGGAAGAAGGCAAAACCAACTCAGACCCCGAAAACATTTAGGAAATTGCCGCTCAAGAAACCAAAATCAGCTGAGGCACCCAAAACAATGACAGCAAGCTAGAATTGGAGCAAGCCAACAGCTGTGCCCTGTTTGAAATAGAACCATCCTCTTGTGCCCTGAACTCAATATGCCAGCCTCAAAACCAAAGCTCACATCAGAAAATTCATTACAAACCATGATACAAAAGAAAAATGAGAAAAATCCAAAGCAATGCAAGAATCCATAATGATATTGGCCTTGATTTAGTCACAAGGAAACCAGATGTTCCCGGATGCATCCACCCCTCCAGCTGACTGCCTGTGGAATTCCGACTGAATTTACCTGAAAATTGCAGTGAAACTCAGTTTGGAGGCAATTACTATCTGTCACCTCAGCCAAAGTGTTCCATTTGATTTTCCAAAACACAAAATCTCACCTTGGTCGTGTTACCTGTAGCTTCAAATGCCTATTTGTTGTGTTTTTAATTTCATAATGGCTACTCTGTCCAAACTCTTGTTTGTATTGCGTCAGAATAGAAAATTTGGGAAGGAAGAAGGCAAAACCAACTGAGACCCAGAAAACATTTAGGAAATTGCCACTCAAGAAACCACAACTCGGCTGAGGCACCCAAACCAATGACAGCAAGCCAGAATTGGAGCAACCCAACAGCTGTGCCCTGATTGAAAAAGTTCCTTCCTTTTGTGACCTCAACTCAATATGCCAGCCTAAAAACCAAAGCTCACATCAGAAAATTCATTACAAACCATGATAAATAAGAAAAATGAGAAAAAAGCCAAAGAAATGCAAGAATCCATAATGATATTGGACTTTATTTAGTCACAAGGAAACCGGCTATTACCGGATTCATCCACCCATCCAGCTGACTGACTGTGGAATTCTGACTGAATTAAGCTGAATGGAGGCAGTTAATATCTGTCACCACAGCCAAAGTGTTCCATTTTATTTTCCAAAACACAAAATCTCACCTTGGTCATGTTGCCTGTAGATTTCTAAGCTTCAAACGCCTATTTGTTGTGTTTTTTATTTCATAATGGCTACTCTGTCCAAACTCTTGTTTGTATTGTGTCAGAATACAAAATTTGGGAAGAAAGCAGGCAAAACCAACTGAGACTCAGAAAACATTTACCGAATTTCCGCTCAAGAAACCAAAAGTCAGCTGAGGCACCAAAAACAATGAAAGCAAGCCAGAACTTGAGCAAGCCAACAGCTGTGCCCTGATTGAAAAAGACCATTAATCCAGTGCCCTGAACTCCATATTGCAGTCTCAAAACCAAAGATCACATCAGAAAATTCATTACAAACCATGATAAATAAGAAAAATGAGAAAAAAGCCAAAGAATTGCAAGAGTCCATAATGATATTGGGCTTGATTTAGTCATAAGGAAACCGGCTGTTCCCGGATTCATCCACCCCTCCAGCTGACTGCCTGTGGAATTCTGACTGAATTAACCTGAAAATCACAGTGAAACTCAGTTTGGAGGCAATTAATATCTGTCACCTCAGCCAAAGTGTTCCATTGTATTTTCCAAAACACAAAAACTCACCTTGGTCGTGTTACCTGTAGATGTATAAGCTTCAAACGCCTATTTGTTTTGTTGCTTATTTCATAATGGCTACTGTAAACAAACTCTTGTTTGTATTGCATCAGAATACAAAATTTGGGAAGAAAGAAGGCAAAATCAACTCAGACCCAATAATCATTTAGGAAAATGCCGTTCAAGAAACCAAAAGTCAGCTGAGACACCCAAAACAATGACAGCAAGCCAGAAGTGGAGCAAGCCAACAGCTCTGCCCTGTTTGAAAAAGACCATTCTTCCGGTGCCCTGAACTCCATATTGCCGCCTCAAAAGCAAAGCTCACATCAGAAAATTCATTACAAACCAGGATAAATAAGGGAAATGTGAAAAAAACAAAGAAATGCAAGAGTCCTTTGTGATATTTGGCTGGATTTAGACACAAGGAAACCGGCTGTTCCCGGATTCATCCACCACTCCAGCTGACTGCCTGTGGAATTCTGACTGAATTAACCTGAAAATCGCAGTGAAGCTCAGTTTGGAGGCAATTAATATCTGTCACCTCAGCGAAAGTGTTTCATTTGATTTTCCAAAACACAAAACCTCACCTTGGTCATGTTACCTGTAGATTTCTAAGCTTCAAATGCCTATTTGCTGTGTTGTTTATTTCAAAATGGCTACTCTGTCCAAATTCTTGTTTGTATTGCGTCAGAATACAAAATTTGGGAAGGAAGAAGGCAAAACCAACTGAGATTCAGAAAACATTTAGGAAATTGCCGCTCAAGAAACTGAAGGACACTGAGGCACCCAAAACCTTGAAAGGAAGACAGAATTGGAGTAAGCCAACAGCTGTTACCTGATTGAAAAAGACCATTCCTCCGGTGCCCTGAACTCCATCTTGCAGGTTCAAAACCAAAGCTCACATCAGAAAATTTATTACAAACCATGAAAAATAAGAAAAATCCTAAAAAATCCAAAGAAATTCAGGAGTTCTTAGTGATATTGGGCTTGAATCATTCCCTTCTTAATGGCTGTTTCCAGATTCATCCATACCTCCCAGCTGAGTGTCTGTGGTTTCTGACTGAATTAACATGAAAATCGCAGTGAAACTCGGTTTGGAGGCAATTACTATCTGTCACCTCAGCCAAAGTGTTCCATTTGATTTTCCAAAACACAAAAACTCACCTTGGTCGTGTTACCTGTAGATTTCTAAGCTTCAAATGCATATTTGTTGTGTTGTTTATTTCATAATGGCTACTCTGTCCAAACTCTTGTTTATATTGCGTCAGAATACAAAATTTGGGAAGGAAGAAGGCAAATCCAACTGAGACTCAGAAAACATTTAGGAAAATGCCGCTCAAGAAACCTAAACTCAGCTGAGGCACCAAAAAAATGACAGCAATCCAGAACTTGAGCAAGCCAACAGCTGTGCCCTGATTGAAAAAGACCATTAATCCAGTGCCTGAACTCCATATTCAAGCCTCAAAACCAAAGCTCACATCAGAAAATTCATTACAGACCATGATAAATAAGAAAAATGAGAAAAAAGCCAAAGAAATGCAAGAATCCATAATGATATTGGGCTTGATTTAGTTGCAAGGAAACCGGCTGTTCCCGGATTCATCCACCCCTCCAGCTGACTGCCTGTGGAATTCTGATTGAATTCACCTGAAAATTGCAGTGAAACTCAGTTTGGAGGCAATTAATATCTGTCACCTCAGCCAAAGTTTCCATTTTATTTTCCAAAACACAAAAACTCACCTTGGTCGTGTTACCTGTAGATTTCTAAGCTTCAAACACCTATTTGTTGTGTTTTTTATTTCATAATGGCTACCGTGCCCAAACTCTTGTTTGTATTGTGGCAGAATACAAAATTTGGGAAGGAAGAAGCCAAAACCAACTCAGACCCATAAAACATTTAGGAAATTGCCGCTCAAGAAACCAAAAGTCAGCTGAGGCACCCAAAACAATGACAGCAAGGCAAAATGGGAGCAAGGCGACAACTGTGCCCTGTTTGAAAAAGACCATTCCTCCTGTGCCCTGAACTCCATATTCCAGCCTCAAAACCAAAGCTCACAGCAGAAAATTCATTACAAACCATGATAAATAAGGGAAATGTGAAAAAGCCAAAGAAATGCAGGAGTCCTTTGTGAAATTTGGTTGGATTCAGACACAAGGAAACTGGCTGTTCCCAGATTCATACCCCCTTCCACAGACAGACTTTGGAATTCTGATTGAATTCACCTCAAAATCGCACTCACACTCAATTTGGAGGGAATTAGGATCTGTCCCCTCAGCAGAAGGGTATCATGTCATTTTCCAAAACACAGAAACTCATCTTGGTCGAGTTGCCTGTAGATTTCTAATCCTGAAAGGGCAATTTGCTGTGTTATTTTTTCTTTCATAATGGCTACTCTGTCAAAATCTTGCTTGTATTGCATCAGAATACAAAATTTGGGAAGGAAGAAGGTAAAACCGACTCAGACCCAGAAAATATTTAGCAAATTACCGCTCAAGAAACCACAAATCGGCTGAGGCACCCAAAACAATGACAGCAAGCCAGAATTGGAGCAAGCCAACAGCTGTGCCCTGATTGAACAAAACCATTAATCCAGTGCCCTGAACTCCATATTCCAGCCTCAAAACCAAAGCTCACAAAAAATAATCATTACAAAAAATGATAAATAAGGGAAATCTGAGAAAGCCAAAGTAATTCAAGAGTCCTTTGTGGTATTTGGCTGGATTTAGACAGAAGGAAAGAGGCTGTTTCTGGATTCATCCCCCCCTTCCACAGACTGACTTTGGAATTCTGACTCAATTCACCTCAAAATCGCACTCACACTCAATTTGGAGGGAATTAGTATCTGTCCCCTCAGCAGAAGTGTTCCATGTGAATTTCCAAAACACAGAAACTCATCTTGGTCGTGTTGCCTGTAGATTTCTAATCCTGAAAGGGCAATTTACTGTGTTTTTTTTTTCTTTCATAATCGCTACTCTGTCCAAAATCTTGCTTGTATTGCGTCAGAATACAAAATTTGGGAATAAGAAGGCAAATCCGATCAGAACCAGAAAACATTTAGGAAACTGCAGAAAAAGAATCCACAAATCAGCTGAGGCACCCAAAACAATGACAGCAAGCAGAATTGGAGCACGGCAACAGCTGTGCCCTGATTGAAAAAGAACCTTCCTCTTGTGCCCTAAACTCAATATGCCAGCCACAAAACCAAAGCTCACATCAAAAAATTCTTTTCAAACCATGATAAATAGGAAAAATCAGAAAAAAGCCAAAGAAATGCAAGTTTTCTTAGTGATATTGGGCTTGATTTATTCCTAAGTAAACAGCTGTTTCCAGATTCATCCACAACTCCCAGCTGAGTGAATAGGGATTCTGACTGAATTCACCTCAAAATGGCAGTGAAATTCGGTTTGGAGACAATTAATATCTGTCACCTCAGCCAAAGTGTTCCATTTTATTTTCCAAAACAAAAAAACTCACTTTGGTCATGTTACCTATAGATTTCCAAGCTTCAAACGCCTATTTGTTGTGTTTTTTATTTCATAATGGCTACTCTGTCCAAAATCTTCCTTGTATTGCATCACATACAAAATTTGGGAAGGTAGAAGGCAAAGCCAACTCAGACACAGAAAACATTTAGGAAATTGCCACTCAAGAAACCAAAAGTCAGCTGAGGCACCCAAAACCATGACAGCAAGCCAGAATTGGAGGAGGCAATCAGCTGAGTCCTGATTGAAAAAGGCCATTCTTCCGGGACCCTGAACTCCATATTCCAGCCTCAAAACCAAAGCTGACATCAGGAAATTCATTACAAACCACGATACATAAGAAAAATGAGAAAAAAGCCAAGAAATGCAAGAATCCATAATGATATTGAGCTGGATTTAGGCGCAAGGAAACGGGCTGTTCCCGGATTCATCCACCCCTCCAGCTGACTACCTGTGGAATTCTGACTGAATTCACCTGAAAATCGCAGTGAAACTCAGATTGGAGGCAATTAATATCTGTCACCTCAGCCAAAGTGTTCCATTTTATTTTCCATAACACAAAAACTCACCTTGGTCGTGTTATCTGTAGATTTCTAAGCTTCAAACACCTATGTGTAGTGTTTTTCATTTCATAATGGCTGCTCTGGCCAAACTCTTGTTTGTATTGTGTCAGAATACAAAATTTGGGAAGGAAGAAGGCAAAACCAACTCAGACCCAGAAAACATTTAGGAAATTGCCGCTCAAGAAATCACAAATCAGCTGAGGCACCCAAAAAAATGTCAGGATGCCAGAATTGGAACATGCCAACAGCTGTGCCCTGATTGAAAAAGAACCTTCCTCTTGTGCCCTGAACTCAATATGCCAGCCTCAAAACCAAAGCTCACATCAGAAAATTCATTACAGACCATGATAAATAAGAAAAATCAGAAAAAATCCAAAGAAATGCAGGAGTTCTTAGTGATATTGGGCTTGATTTATTCTCTTATTGCTGGCTGGTTGCAGATTCATCAACAACTCCCAGCTGAGTGTCTGTGGTTTCTGACTGAATTAACATGAAAATCGCAGTGAAACTCGGTTTGGAGGCAATTACTATCTGTCACCTCAGCCAAAGTGTTCCATTTTATTTTCCAATACACAAAAACTCACCTTGGTCATGCTACCTGCAGATTGCTAAGCTTCAAACGCAATTTGTTGTGTTGTTTATTTCATAATGGCTACTGTGCCCAAACTCTTGTTTGTATTGTGTCAGAATGCAAAATTTCAAAAGGGAGAAGGCAAAACCAACTCAGACCCAGAAAACATTTAGGAAATTTCCACTCAAGAAACCAAAAGTCAGCTGAGGCACCCAAAACAATGACAGCAAGCCAGAATTGGAGCACGCCAACAGCTGTGCCCTGATTGAAAAAGAACCTTCCTCTTGTGCCCTGAACTCAATATGCCAGCCTCAAAACCAAAGCTCACATCAGAAAATTCATTACAAACCATGATACATAAGAAAAATGAGAAAAAAGCCAAAGAAATGCAAGAATCCCTAATTATATTGGGCTTGATTTAGTCGCAAGGAAACCGGCTGTTCCCGGATTCATTCGCCCCTCAAGCTGACGGCCTGTGGAATTCTGACTGAATTAACCTGAAAATCGCAGTGAAACTCAGTTTGGAGGCAATTAATATCTGTCACCTCAGCCAAAGTGTTCCATTTGATTTTCCAAAACAGAAAAACTCACCTTGGTTGTTTTACCTGTAGATGTCTAAGTTTCAACATCCTATTTGTTGTGTTTTTTATTTCATAATGGCTACTCTGTCCAAACTCTTGTTTGTATTGCATCAGAATACAAAATTTCAGAAGGAAGAAGGCAACACCAAATCAGACCCAGAAAACATTTAGGAAATTGCCGCTCAAGAAGCCAAAAGTCACTGAGGCACCCAAAACAATGACAGCAAGCCAGAAGAGGAGCAAGCCAACAGCTGTGCCCTGATTGAAAAAGAACCTTCCTCTTGTGCCCTGAACTCAATATGCCAGCCTCAAAACCAAAGCTCACATCAGAAAATTCATTAAAACCATGATAAATAAGAAAAAAGAGAAAAAAGCCAAAGAAATGCAAGAATCCATAATGATATAGGGCTTGATTTAGTCGCTAGGAAACCGGCTGTTCCTGGATTCATCTACCCCTCTAGCTGACTGCCTGTGGAATTCTGACTGAATTAACCTGAAAATCATAGTGAAACTCAGTTTGGAGGCAATTAATATCTGTCACCTCAGCCAAAGTGTTCCATTTGATTTTCCAAAACACAAAAACTCACCTTGGTAGTGTTACTTGTAGATTTCTAAGCTTCAAACGCCTATTAGTTGTGTTTTTTCTTTCGTAATGGCTACTCTGTCCAAACTCTTCTTTGCATTGCATCAGAATACAAAATTTGGGAAGGAAGAAGGCAAAGCCAACTCAGACCCTGAAAACATTTGGGAAATTGCCACACAAGAAACCACAAATCGGCTGAGGCACTCAAAACAATGACAGCAAGCCAGAATTGGAGCAAGCCAACAGCTGTGCCCTGATTGAAAAAGAACCATCCTCTTGTGCCCTGAACTCCATATTGCAGCCTCAAAACCAAAGCTCACATCAGAAAATTCATTACAAACCATGATAAATAAGAAAAAAGAGAAAAAAGCCAAAGAAATGCAAGAATCCATAATGATATTGGGTTTGATTTAGTTGCAAGGAAACCTGCTGTTCCCAGATTCATCCACCACTCCTGCTGACTGCCTGTGGAATTCTGACTGAATTAACCTGACAATCGCAGTGAAACTCAAGAAACCAAATTTCAGCTGAGGCACCCAAAACAAAGACAATAGCCAGAATTGGAGCAGGCCAACAGCTGTGCCCTGTTTGAAAAAGACCATTCCTCCAGTGCCCTGAACTCAAAATGCCAGCCTCAAAACCAAAGCTCACATCAGAAAATTCATTACAAACCATGATAAATAAGGGAAATGTGAAAAAGCCAAAGAAATGCAAGAGTCCTTTGTGATATTTGGCAGGATTTAGACACAAAGAAACTGGCTGTTTCCAGATTCATCCCCCCCTTCCACAGACTGACTTTGGAATTCTGATTGAATTCACCTCAAAATCGCTCTCACACTCCATTTGGAGGGAATTAGAATCTGTCCCCTCAGCAGAAGCGTTCCATGTCATTTTCCAAAACACAGAATCTCATCTTGGTTGTGTTGCCTATGGATTTCTAATCCTGAAAGGTCAATTTGCTGTGTTTTTTTTTTCTTTCATACTGGCTACTCTGTCCAAAATCTTGCTTGTATTGCATCAGAATACAAAAATTGGGAAGGAAGAAGGCAAAACCAACTCAGACCCAGAAAACATTTAGGAAATTGCCACACAAGAAACCACAAATCAGCTGAGGCACCCAAAACAATGACAGCAAGCCAGAAGTGGAGCAAGCCAACAGCTGTGCCCTGATTGAAAAAGAACCTTCCTCTTGTGCCCTGAACTCAATATGCCAGCCTCAAAACCAAAGCTCACATCAGAAAATTCATACAAACCATGATAAATAAGGGAAATGTGAAAAAGCTGAAGAAATGCAAGCCTGTGGAATCCTAACTGAATTAACTGAATTAACCTGAAAATCGCAGTGAAACTGAGTTTGGAGGCAATTAATATCTGTCACCTCAGCCAAAATGTTCCATTTCATTTTCCAAAACACAAAAACAGCTTGGTCATGTTACCTGTAGATTTGTATGCTTCAAACACCTATTTGTTGTGTTTTTTATTTCATAATGGCTACTCTGTCGAAAATCTCGCTTGTATTGCATCAGAATACAAAATTTGGGAAGGAAGAAGGCAAAGCCAACTCAGACCCAGAGAACATTTAGGAAATTGCCACACAGGAAACCACAAATTGGCTGAGGAACCCAAAACAATGACAGCAAGCCAGAATTGCAGCAAGCCAACAACTGTACCCTCTTTGAAAAAGACAGGTCCTCCAGTACCCTGAACTCCATATTGCAGCCTCAAAACCAAGCTCACATCAGAAAATTCATTACAAACCATGATAAATCAGGGAAATGTGAAAAAGCCATAGAAATGCAAGAGTCCTTTTTGATATTTGGCTGGATTCAGATACAAGGAAACTGGCTGTTTCCAGATTCATCCCCCCCTTCCACAGACTGACTTTGGAATTCTGATTGAATTCACCTCAAAATCGCACTCACACTCAATTTGGAGGGAATTAGAATCTGTGCCCTCAGCAGAAGGGTTACATGTCATTTTCCAAAACACAGAAACTCATCTTGGTCGTGTAGCCTGTAGATTTCTAATCCTGAAAGGGCAATGCGCTGTGTTTTTTTTTTTTTTCTTTCATAATGGCTATTCTCCAAAATCTTGCTTGTATTGCATCAGAATACAAAATTTGGGAATAAGTAGGCAAAACCAACTCAGACCCAGAAAACATTTAGGAAATTGGCACTCAAGAAACCACAAATCAGCTGAGACACCCAAAACAATGACAGCAAGGCAGAATTGGAGCAAGCCAACAGCTGTGCCCTGATTGAAAAAGAACCTTCCTCTTGTGCCTGAACTCAATATGCCAGCCTCAAAACCAAAGCTCACATCAGAAAATTCATTACAAACCATGATAAATAAGAAAAAAGAGAAAAAAGCCAAAAAAATGCAAGAATCCATAATGATATAAGGCTTGATTTAGTCGCAAGGAAACCGGCTCTTCCCGGATTCATCCACCCCTCCAGCTGACTGCCTGTGGAATTCTGACTGAATTAACCTGAAAATCACAGTGAAACTCAGTTTGGAGGCAATTAATATCTGTCACCTCAGCCAAAGTGTTCCATTTGATTTTCCAAAACACAAAAACTCACCTTGGTCATGTTACCTGTAGATTTCTAAGCTTCAAACGCCTATTTGTTGTGTTTTTTATTTCATAATGGCTTTTCTGTACAAACTCTTCTTTGCATTGCATCAGAATACAAAATTTGGGAAGGAAGAAGGCAAAGCCAACTCAGACCCAGAAAACATTTGGGAAATTGCCACACAAGAAACCACAAATCGGCTGAGGTACTCAAAATAAGGACAGCAAGCCAGAACTGCAGCCAGCCAACAGCTGTGCCCTGATTGAAAAAGAACCATCCTCTTCTGCCCTGAACTCAATATGCCAGCCTCAAAAACAAAGCTCACATCAGAAAATTCATTACAAACCATGATAAATAAGAAAAAAGAGAAAAAAGCCAAAGAAATGCAAGAGTACTTTGTGATATTTGGCTGGATTTAGACACAAGGAAACTGGATGTTTCCAGATTCATCCCCCCCTTCCACAGACTGACTTTGGAATTCTGATTGAATTCACCTCAAAATCGCACTCACAATCATTTGGGAGGGAATTAGAATCTGTCCCCTAAGCAGAAGCGTTCTATGTCATTTTCCAAAACACAGAAACTCATCTTGGTCGAGTTGCCTGTAGATTTCTAATCCTGAAAGGGCAATGCGCTGTGTTTTTTTTTTTTTTTCTTTCTTTCATAATGGCTACTCTCCAAAATCTTGCTTGTATTGCATCAGAATACAAAATTTGGGAATAAGAAGGCAAAACCGACTCAGACCCAGAAAACATTTAGGAAATTGGCACTCAAGAAACCACAAATCGGCTGAGGCACCCAAAACAATGACAGCAAGCCAGAAGTGGAGCAAGCCAACAGCTGTGCCCTGATTGAAAAAGAACCTTCCTCTTGTGCCCTGAACTCAATATGCCAGCCTCAAAACCAAAGCTCACATCAGAAAATTCATTACAAACCATGATAAATAAGGGAAATGTGAAAAAGCCAAAGAAATGCAAGAGTCCTTTGTGATATTTGGCAGGATTTAGACACAAAGAAACTGGCTGTTTCCAGATTCATCCCCCCCTTCCACAGACTGACTTTGGAATTCTGATTGAATTCACCTCAAAATCGCTCTCACACTCCATTTGGAGGGAATTAGAATCTGTCCCCTCAGCAGAAGCGTTCCATGTCATTTTCCAAAACACAGAATCTCATCTTGGTTGTGTTGCCTATGGATTTCTAATCCTGAAAGGTCAATTTGCTGTGTTTTTTTTTTTTTTCTTTCATAATGGCTACTCTGTCCAAAATCTTGCTTGTATTGCATCAGAATACAAAATTTGGGAAGGAAGAAGACAAAACCAACTCAGACCCCGAAAACATTTAGGAAATTGCCACACAAGAAACCACAAATCTGCTAAGGCACCCAAAACAATGACAGCAAGCCAGAAGTGGAGCAAGCCAACAGCTGTGCCCTGATTGAAAAAGAACCTTCCTCTTGTGCCCTGAACTCAATATGCCAGCCTCAAAACCAAAGCTCACATCAGAAAATTCATTACAAACCATGATAAATAAGGGAAATGTGAAAAAGCCAAAGAAATGCAAGAGTCCTTTGTGATATTTGGCAGGATTTAGACACAAAGAAACTGCCTGTTTCCAGATTCTTCCCTCCCTTCCACAGACTGACTTTGGAATTCTGATTGAATTCACCTCAAAATCGCTCTCACACTCCATTTGGAGGGAATTAGAATCTGTCACCTCAGCAGAAGCGTTCCATGTCATTTTCCAAAACACAGAATCTCATCTTGGTTGTGTTGCCTATGGATTTCTAATCCTGAAAGGTCAATTTGCTGTGTTTTTTTTTTTCTTTCATAATGGCTACTCTGTCCAAAATCTTGCTTGTATTGCATCATACAAACTCTTGTTTATATGGCGTCAGAATACAAAATTTGGGAAGGAAGAAGGCAAAACCAACTCAGACCCTGAAAACATTTAGGAAATTGCCACTCAAGAAACCAAGTCAGCTGAGGCACCCACAACAATGACAGCAAGCCAGAATTGGAGCAAGCCAACAGCTGTACCCTGTTTGAAAAAGAACCTTCCTCTTTTACCCTGAACTCAATATGCCAGCCTCAGAACCAAAGCTCACATCAGAAAATTCATTACAAACCATGATAAATAAGAAAAAGGAGAAAAAAGCCAAAGAAATGCAAGAATCCGTAATGATATCGGGCTTGATATAGTCGCAAGGAAACCGGCTGCTCCCGGATTCATCCACCCCTCCAGCTGACTGCCTATGGAATTTTGACTGAATTAACCTCAAAATAGCAGTGAAACTCATTTTGGAGACAATTAATATTTGTCACCTCAGCTAAAGTGTTCCATTTTATTTTGCAAAACACAAAAACTCACCTTGGTCGTGTTACCTGTAGATTTCTAAACTTCAAATGCCTATTTGTTGTGTTTTTTATTTCATAATGGCTATTCTACCCAAACTCTTGTTTGTATGGCGTCAGAATACAAAATTTGGGAAGGAAGAAGGGAAAAACAACTCAGACCCAGAAAACATTTAGCAAATTGCCACTCAAGAAACCACAAATCAGCTGAGGATCCCAAACAATGAAAGCAAGCCAGAATTGAGGCAGGCCAATAGCTGCGCCCTGTTTGAAACAGAACATTCCTCTTGCTCTCTGAACTCCATTTTGCAGCCTCAAAACCAAAGCTCATATCAGAAAATTCATTAGAAACCATGATAAATAAGAAAAAGGAGAAAAAAGCCAAAGAAATGCAAGAATCCGTAATGTTATTGGGCTTGATTTAGTCACATGGAAGCCGGCTGTTCGCGGATTCATTCACCCCTCCAGTTGACTGCCTGTGGAATTCTGACTGAATTAACCTCAAAATAGCAGTGAAACTCATATAGGAGACAATTAATACCTGTCACCTCAGCCAAAGTGTTCCATTTTATTTTCCAAAACACAAAAAATCACCTTGGTCATGTTACCTGTAGATTTCTAAGCTTCAAACGCCTATTTGTTGTGTTTTTTATTTCATAATGGCTACTCTGCCCAAGCTCTTGTTTGTTTGGCGTCAGAATACAAAATTTCAGAAGGAAGAAAGCAAAACCAACTCAGACCCAGAAAATATTCAGGAAATTGCCGCTCAAGAAACCAAAAGTTAGCTGAGGCACCCAAAGCAATGACAGCAAGCCAGAATTAGAGCAAGCCAACAGCTGTGCCCTGTTTGAAAAAGAACCTTCCTCTTCTGCCCTGAACTCAATATGCCAGCCTCAGAACCAAAGCTCACATCAGAAAATTCATTACAAACCATGATAAATAAGAAAAAGGAGAAAAAAGAAAAGAAAAGCAAGAATCCATAATGATATTGGGCTTGATTCAGTCGCAAGGAAACCGGCTGTAGTTGGATTCATCCTCTGCTCCAGCTCACTGCCTGTGGAATTCTGACTGAATTAACCTGAAAATCGCAGTGAAACTCACTTTGGAGGCAATTACTATCTGTCACCTCAGCCAAAGTGTTCCATTTGATTTTGCAAAACACAAATCTCACCTTGGTCGTGTTACCTGTAGATTTCTAAGCTTCAAATGCCTATTTGTTGTGTTTTTCTATTTCATAATGGCTACTCTGCCGAAACTCTTGTTTCTATGGCGTCAGAATACAAAATTTGGGAATAAGTAGGCAAAACCAACTCAGACCCAGAAAACATTTAGCAAATTGCCGCTCACAAACCACATATCGGCTGAGGCACCCAAAACAATGACAGCAAGCCAGAATTGGAGCAGGCCAACTGCTGTGCCCTGTTTGAAAAAGACCATTCCCCCGGTGCTCTGAACTCCATATTGCAGCCTCAAAACCAAAGCTCACATCAGAAAATTCATTACAAACCATGATAAATAGGAAATCAGAGAAAAAAGCCAAAGAAATGCAAGAATCCATAATGACATTTGGCCTTATTAGTCACAAGGAAACCGGCTGTAGCTGGATTCATCCTCTGCTCCAGCTGACTGCCTGTGGAATTCTGACTGAATTAACCTGAAAATCGCAGTGAAACTCAGTTTGGAGGCAATTAATATCTGTCACCTCAGCCAAAGTGTTCCATTTGATTTTCCAAAACACAAAAACTCACCTTGGTCATTTTACCTGTAGATTTCTAAGCTTCAAATGCCTATTTGTTGTGTTTTTTATTTCATAATAGCTACTCTGCCCAAACTCTTGTTTGTATGGCGTCAGAACAAAATTTGGGAAGGAAGAAGGCAAAACGAACTCAGACCCAGAAAACATTTAGGAAATTGCCACTCAAGAAACCAGAAATCAGCTGAGGCATCCAAAACAATGACAGCAAGCCATAATTGGAGCAAGCCAACAGCGGTACCCTGTTTGAAAAAGAACCTTCCTCTTTTACCCTGAACTCAATATGCCAGCCTCAGAACCAAAGCTCACATCAGAAAATTCATTACAAACCATGATAAATAAGAAAAATGAGAAAAAAGCCAAAGAAATGCAAGAATCTGTAATGATATCGGGTTTGATATAGTCGCAAGGAAACCGGCTGTTCCCGGATTCATCCACCCATCCAGCTGACTGCCTATGGAATTCTGACTGAATTAACCTCAAAATAGCAGTGAAACTCATATAGGAGACAATTAATATCTGTCACCTCAGCCAAAGTGTTCCATTTTATTTTGCAAAACACAAAAACTCACCTTGGTCGTGTTACCTGTAGATTTCTAAGCTTCAAACGCGTATTTCTTGTGTTTTTTATTTCATAATGGCTATTCTACCCAAACTCTTGTTTGTATGGCGTCAGAATACAAAATTTGGGAAGGAAGAAGGCAAAACCAACTCAGACCCAGAAAACATTTCGCAAATTGCCACTCAAGAAACCACAAATCAGCTGAGGATCCCAAAACAATGAAAGCAAGCCAGAATTGGGGCAGGCCAATAGCTGTGCCCTGTTTGAAACAGAACCTTCCTCTTGTGCCCTGAACTCCATATTGCAGCCTCAAAACCAAAGCTCACATCAGAAAATTCATTACAAACCATGATAAATAAGAAAAAGGAGAAAAAAGCCAAAGAAATGCAAGAATCCATAATGATATAGGGCTTGATTTAGTCGCTAGGAAACCGGCTGTTCCCAGATAAATCCACCCCTCCAGCTGACAGCCTGTGGAATTCTGACTGAATTAACCTGAAAATCACAGTGAAACTCAGTTTGGAGGCAATTAATATCTGTCACCTCAGCCAAAGTGTTCCATTTTATTTTCCAAAACACAAAAAATCACCTTGGTCGTGTTACCTGTCGATTTCTAAGCTTCAAATGCCTATTTGTTGTGTTTTTCATTTCATAATGGCTACTCTGCCCAAACTCTTGTTTGTTTGGCGTCAGAATACAAAATTTGGGAAGGAAGAAGGCAAAACCAACTCAGACCCAGAAAACATTTAGGAAATTGCCATTCAAGAAACCAAGTCAGCTGAGGCATGCAAAACAATGACAGCAAGCCAGAATTGGAGCAAGCCAACAGCTGTGCCCTGTTTGAAAAAGAACCTTCCTCTTCTGCCCAGAACTCAATATGCCAGCCTCAGAACCAAAGCTCACATCAGAACATTCATTACAAACCATGATAAATAAGAAAAAGGAGAAAAAAGCAAAAGAAAAGCAAGAATCCATAATGATATAGGGCTTGATTTAGTCGCTAGGAAACCGGCTGTTCCAGGAATCATCCACCCCTCCAGCTGACTTCCTGTGGAATTCTGACTGAATTATCCTGAAAATCGCAGGGAAACTCAGTTTGGAGGCAATTAATATCTATCACCTCAGGCAAAGTGTTCCATTTGATTTTGCAAAACACAAATCTCACCTTGGTCGTGTTACCTGTAGATTTCTAAGCTTCAAACCCCTTTTGTTGAGTTTTTCTATTTCATAATGCCTACTCTGCCGAAACTCTTATTTGTATGGCGTCAGCATGCAAAATTTGGGAAGGAAGAAGGCAAAACCAACTCAGACCCAGAAAACATTTAGGAAATTGCCACTCACAAACTACATATCGGCTGAGGCACCCAAAACAATGACAGCAAGCCAGAATTGGGGCAGGCCAATAGCTGTGCCCTGTTTGAAACAGAACCTTTCTCTTGCTCCCTGAACTCCATATTGCAGCCTCAAAACCAAAGCTCACATCAGAAAATTCATTACAAACCATGATAAATAGGAAATCAGAGAAAAAAGCCAAAGAAATGCAAGAATCCATAATGACATTTGGCCTTATTAGTCACAAGGAAACCGGCTGTTCCCGGATTCATCCTCTGCTCCAGCTGACTGCCTGTGGAATTCTGACTGAATTAACCTGAAAATCGCAGTGAAACTCAGTTTGGAGGCAATTACTATCTGTCACCTCAGCCAAAGTGTTCCATTTTATTTTCCAAAACACAAAAACTCACCTTGGTCATGTTACCTGTAGATTTCTAAGCTTCAAACGCCTATTTGTTGTGTTTTTTATTTCATAATGGCTACTCTGCCCAAACTGTTGTTTGTATGGCGTCAGAATACAAAATTTGAGAAGGAAGAGGGGAAAACCAACTCAGACCCCGAAAACATTTAGGAAATTGCTGCTCAGAATCCACAAATCGGCTGAGGCACCCAAAACAATGACAGCAAGCCAGAATTGGAGCAGGCCAACAGCTGTGCCCTGATTGAAAATCAACCTTCCTCTGGTGCCCTGAACTGAATATGCCAGCTTAAAACCAAAGCTCACATCAGAAAACTCATTACAAACCATGATACATAAGAAAAATGAGAAAAAAGCCAAAGAAACGCAAGAATCCATAATGATATTGGGCTTGATTTAGTCAAAAGGAAACTGGCTATTCCCAGATTCATCCACCCCTCCAGCTGACTGCCTGTGGAATTCTGACGGAATTATCCGGAAAATCGCAGGGAAACTCAGTTTGGAGGCAATTAATATCTGTCACCTCAGCCAAAGTGTCCCATTTTATTTTCCAAAACACAAAAACTCACCTTGGTCGTATTACCTGTGGATTTCTAAGCTTCAAACGCCTATTTATTGTGTTTTTTTTTTTTTATGGCAAAATGGCAAGTCTGTCCAAACTCTTTTTTGTATTGGGTCAGAATACAAAATTTTGGAAGGAAGAAGGAAAACCAACTCAGACGAACAAAACATTTAGGAAATTGATGCTCAAGAAACCTCAAATCGGCGGAGGCAACCAAAATAATGACAGTAAGCCAGAATTGGAGTAACCCAGCACCTGTGCCCTGATTGAATAAGAACCTTCCTCTTGTGCCCTGAACTCCATATGCCAGCCTCAAAACCGAAGCTCACATCAGAAAATTCATTACAAACCATGATAAATCAGAAAAATGAGACAAAAGCCAAAGAAATGCAAGAATCCATAATGATGTTGGAATGGATTTAGTTTCAAGGAAACCGGCTGTTCCCAGATTCATCCACCCCTCCAGCTGACTGCCTGTGGAATTCTGACTGAATTAACCGGAAAATCGCAGTGAAACTCAGTTTGGAGGCAATTAATATATGTCACCTCAGCCAAACTGTTCCATTTGATTTTCCAAAACACAAAAACTCACCTTGGTCATGTTACCTCTGGATTTCTAAGCTTCAAAACCTATTTGTTGTGTTTTTTATTTCCTAATGGCTACTCTGCTGAAACTCTTGTTTGTATTGCGTCAGAATACAAATTTGGGAAGGAAGAAGGCAAAACCAACTCAGACCCAGAAAACCTTTAGGAAATTGCCGCTCAAGAAACCACAAATCGGCTGAGGCACTCAAAACAATGACAGCAAGCCAGAATTGGAGCAGCACAACAGCTGTGCCCTGTTTGAAAAAGACCATACCTCTGGTGCCCTGAACTCCATATTGCAGCCTCAAAACCAAAGCTCACATCAGAAAATTCATTACAAACCATGATAAATAAGAAAAATGAGAAAAAAGCCAAAGAAATGCAAGAATCCATAATGACATTGGGCTTGATTCAGTCGCAAGGAAATGGGCTGTTCCCGGATTCATCCACCCCTCCAGCTGACTGCCTGTGGAATTCTCACTGAATTAACCTGAAAATCCCAGTGAAACTCAGTTTGGAGGCAATTAATATCTGTCACCTCAGCCAAAGTGTTCCATTTGATTTTCCAAAACACAAAAACTCACCTTGGTTGTGTTACCTGTAGATTTCTAAGCTTCAAACGCCTATTTGTTGTGTTTTTTATTTCATAATGGCTACTCTGCCCAAACTTTTGTTTCTATTGCGTCAGATTACAAAATTTGGGAAGGAAGAAGGCAAAACCAACTCAGACCCAGAAAACATTTAGGAAATTGCCGCTCAAGAAACAAAGGGCCGCTGAGGAACCCAAAACTTTGAAAGCAAGACAGAATTGGAGCAAGCCAGCAGCTGTGCCCTGATTGAAAAAGACCATTCCTCCGGTGTCCTGAACTCGATATTGCAACCTCAAAACCAAACCTCAGATCAGAAAATTCATTACAAATCATGATAAATAAGAAAAATCAAAAAATCCAAAGAAATGCAGGAGTTCTTAGTGATATTGGGCTTGATTTATTCCCTTGTTAATGGCTGTTTCCAGATTCTTCTATACCTCCCAACTGAGTGTCTGTGGTTTCTGCTGAATTAAAATGAAATTCGCTGTGAAACTCGGTTTGGAGGCAATTAATATCTGTCACCTCAGCAAAAGTGTTCCATGTCTTTTTACAAAACACAAAATCTCACCTTGGTCGCGTTACCTGTAGCTTTCAAAAGCCTATTTGATGTGTTTTTTATTTCATAATGTCTATTCTGTCCAAACTCTTGTTTGTATTGCGTCACAATACAAAATTTGGGAAGTAAGAGGACAAAACCATCTGAGACTCAGAAAACGTTTAGGAAATTGCCACTCAAGAAACCTCAAATCGACGGAGGCACCCAAAACAATGACAGCAAGCCAGAATTGGAGCAAGCCAGCAGCTGTGCCCTGATTGAAAAAGACCATTCCTCCGGTGCCCTGATCTCCATATTGCAGCCTCAAAACCAAAGCTCACATCAGAAAATTCATTACAAACCTTCATACATAAGAAAAATGAGAAAATACCCAAAAATGCAAGAATCCAGAATGATATTGGGCTTGATTTGTTTGCAAGGAAACCGGCTGTTCCCGGATTCATCCAACCCTGCAGCTGACTGCCTGTGGAATTATGACTGAATTAACCTGAAAATCGCAGTGAAACTCAGTTTGGAAGCAATTAATAACTGTCACCTCAGCTAAAGTGTTCCACTTTATTTTCTAAAACACAAAAACTCACCTCGGTCGTGTTACCTGTAGATTTCTAAGCTTCAAACGCCTATTTGTTGTTTTTTTTGTTTCATAATGGCTACTCTGCCCAAACTCTTGTTTGTATTTGGGCAGAATACAAATATTGGGAAGGAATAAAGCAAAACCAACTCAGACCCAGAAAACATTTAGGAAATTGCTGCTCAAGCAACAAAGGGCCGCTGAGGAACCCAAATCTTTGAAAGCAAGATAGAATTGGAGCAAGCCAACAGCTGTGCCCTGATTGAAAAAGACCATTCCTCCGGTGTCCTGAACTCGATATTGCAACCTCAAAACCAAACCTCAGATCAGAAAATTCATTACAAACCATTATAAAAAAAAAATCAGAAAAAATCCAAAGAAATGCAGGAGTTCTTAGTGATATTGGGCTTGATTTATTCCCTTGTTAATGGCTGTTTCCAGATTCTTCTACACCTCCCAGCTGAGTGTCTGTGGTTTCTGACTGAATTAAAATGAAATTCGCTGTGAAACTCGGTTTGGAGGCAATTAATATCTGTCACCTCAGCAAAAGTGTTCCATGTCTTTTTACAAAACACAAAATCTCACCTTGGTCGTGTTACCTGTAGCTTTCCAAAGCCTATTTGATGTGTTTTTTATTTCATAATGTCTACTCTGTCCAAAGTCTTGTTTGTATGCCATCAGAAAAGAAAATTTGGGAAGGAAGACGGCAAAACCAACTCAGACCCAGAAAACATTTAGGAAATTGCCACTCAAGAAACCGAAAGTCAGCTGAGGCACCCAAATAAATGGCAGCAAGCCAGAATTGGAGCAGGCCAACAGCTGTGACCTGTTTGAAAAAGACCATTCCTCCGGTGCCCTGAACTCCATATTGCAGCCTCAAAACCAAAGATCACATCAGAAAATTCATTACAAACCATGATAAATAAGAAAAATGAGAAAAAAGCCAAAGAAATGCAAGAATGCATAATGATATTGGGCTGGATTTAGTCGCAAGGAAACCGGCTGTTCCCGGATTCATCCACCACTCCAGCTGACAGCTTGTGGAATTCTGACTGAATTAACCTGAAAATCGCA
The DNA here is from genome assembly GCF_051225735.1 of Oryctolagus cuniculus. Lineage (NCBI taxonomy): Eukaryota > Metazoa > Chordata > Mammalia > Lagomorpha > Leporidae > Oryctolagus > Oryctolagus cuniculus. Next base: position 1,036,237 of record NW_028301697.1, on the reverse strand, counting down.
GTGAAACTCTGTTTGGAGGCAATTAATATCTGTCACCTCAGCCAAAGTGTTCCATTTGATTTTCCAAAACACAAAAACTCACCTTGGTTGTGTTACCTGTAGATTTCTAAGCTTCAAACGCCTATTTGTTGTGTTTTTTATTTCATAATGGCTACTCTGCCCAAACTTTTGTTTCTATTGCGTCAGATTACAAAATTTGGGAAGGAAGAAGGCAAAACCAACTCAGACCCAGAAAACATTTAGGAAATTGCCACTCAAGAAACCGAAAGTCAGCTGAGGCACCCAAATAAATGGCAGCAAGCCAGAATTGGAGCAAGGCAACAGCTGTGCCCTGATTGAAAAAGACCATTCCTCAGGTTCCCTGAACTCCATATTGCAGCCTCAAAACCAAAGATCACATCAGAAAATTCATTACAAACCATGATAAATAAGAAAAATGAGAAAAAAGCCAAAGAAATGCAAGAATCCATAATGATATTGGGCTGGATTTAGTCGCAAGGAAACCGGCTGTTCCCGGATTCATCCACCCCTCCAGCTGACAGCTTGTGGAATTCTGACTGAATTAACCTGAAAATCGCAGTGAAACTCAATTTGGAGGCAATTAATATCTGTCACCTCAGCCAAAGTGTTCCATTTGATTTTCCAAAACACAAAAACTCACCTTGGTTGTGTTACCTGTAGATTTCTAAGCTTCAAACGCCAATTTGTTGTGTTTTTTATTTCATAATGGCTACTCTGCCCAAACTTTTGTTTCTATTGCGTCAGATTACAAAATTTGGGAAGGAAGAAGGCAAAACCAACTCAGACCCAGAAAACATTTAGGAAATTGCCACTCAAGAAACCGAAAGTCAGCTGAGGCACCCAAATAAATGGCAGCAAGCCAGAATTGGAGCAGGCCAACATCTGTGACCTGTTTGAAAAAGACCATTCCTCTGGTGCCCTGAACTCCATATTGCAGCCTCAAAACCAAAGATCACATCAGAAAATTCATTACAAACCATGATAAATAAGAAAAATGAGAAAAAAGCCAAAGAAATGCAAGAATTCATAATGATATTGGGCTGGATTTAGTCGCAAGGAAACCGGCTGTTCCCGGATTCATCCACCACTCCAGCTGACAGCTTGTGGAATTCTGACTGAATTAACCTGAAAATCGCAGTGAAACTCTGTTTGGAGGCAATTAATATCTGTCACCTCAGCCAAAGTGTTCCATTTGATTTTCCAAAACACAAAAACTCACCTTGGTTGTGTTACCTGTAGATTTCTAAGCTTCAAACGCCTATTTGTTGTGTTTTTTATTTCATAATGGCTACTCTGCCCAAACTTTTGTTTCTATTGCGTCAGATTACAAAATTTGGGAAGGAAGAAGGCAAAACCAACTCAGACCCAGAAAACCTTTAGGAAATTGCCACTCAAGAAACCGAAAGTCAGCTGAGGCACCCAAATAAATGGCAGCAAGCCAGAATTGGAGCAAGGCAACAGCTGTGCCCTGATTGAAAAAGACCATTCCTCAGGTTCCCTGAACTCCATATTGCAGCCTCAAAACCAAAGAACACATCAGAAAATTCATTACAAACCATGATAAATAAGAAAAATGAGAAAAAAGCCAAAGAAATGCAAGAATCCATAATGATATTGGGCTGGATTTAGTCGCAAGGAAACCGGCTGTTCCCGGATTCATCCACCACTCCAGCTGACAGCTTGTGGAATTCTGACTGAATTAACCTGAAAATCGCAGTGAAACTCAATTTGGAGGCAATTAATATCTGTCACCTCAGCCAAAGTGTTCCATTTGATTTTCCAAAACACAAAAACTCACCTTGGTTGTGTTACCTGTAGATTTCTAAGCTTCAAACGCCTATTTGTTGTGTTTTTTATTTCATAATGGCTACTCTGCCCAAACTTTTGTTTCTATTGCATCAGATTACAAAATTTGGGAAGGAAGAAGGCAAAACCAACTCAGACCCAGAAAACATTTAGGAAATTGCCGCTCAAGAAACAAAGGGCCGCTGAGGAAGCCAAAACCTTGAAAGCAAGACAGAATTGGAGCAAGCCAACAGCTGTGCCCTGATTGAAAAAGACCATTCCTCCGGTGTCCTGAACTCGATATTGCAACCTCAAAACCAAACCTCAGATCAGAAAATTCATTACAAACCATGATAAATAAGAAAAATCAGAAAAAATCCAAAGAAATGCAGGAGTTCTTAGTGATATTGGGCTTGATTTATTCCCTTGTTAATGGCTGTTTCCAGATTCTTCTATCCCTCCCAGCTGAGTGTCTGTGGTTTCTGACTGAATTAAAATGAAATTCGCTGTGAAACTCGGTTTGGAGGCAATTAATATCTGTCACCTCAGCAAAAGTGTTCCATATCTTTTTCCAAAACACAAAATCTCACCTTGGTCGTGTTACCTGTAGCTTTCAAAAGCCTATTTGATGTGTTTTTTATTTCATAATGTCTATTCTGTCCAAAATCTTGCTTGTATTACGTCAGAATACAAAATTTGGGAAGGAAGAGGACAAAAACAACTGAGACTCAGAAAACGTTTAGGAAATTGCCACTCAAGAAACCTCAAATCGGCGGAGGCACCCAAAACAATGACAGCAAGCCAGAATTGGAGCAAGCCAGCAGCTGTGCCCTGATTGAAAAAGACCATTCCTCCGGTGCCCTGAACTCCATATTGCAGCCTCAAAACCAAAGCTCACATCAGAAAATTCATTACAAACCATGATAAATAAGAAATATCAGAATAAAGCCAAAGAAATGCAAGAATCCATAATGATATTGGGCTTCATTTAGTTGCAAGGAAACCAGCTATTCCCGGATTCATCCACCCCTCCAGCTGACTGCCTGTGGAATTCTGACTGAATTAACCTGAACGGAGGCAGTTAATATCTGTCACCACAGCCAACTTGTTCCATTTGATTTTCCAAAACACAAAATCTCACCTTGGTCGTGTTACCTGTAGCTTCAAAAGCCTATTTGTTGTGTTTTTTATTTCCTAATGGCTACTGTGTCCAAACTCTTGTTTGTATTGTGTCAGAATACAAAATTTGGGAAGGAAGAAGGAAAACCAACTCAGACCTAGAAAACATTTAGGATATTGATGCTCAAGAAACTTCAAATCGGCGGAGGCACCCAAAACAATGACAGCAAGCCAGAATTGGAGCAACCCAACAGCTGTGACCTGATTGAATAAGAACCTTCCTCTTGTGCCCTGAACTCCATATGCCAGCCTCAAAACCAAAGCTCACATCAGAAAATTCATTACAAACCATTAAAATTAAGAAAAATGAGAAAAAGGCCAAAGAAATTCAAGAATTCATAATGATATTGGGCTTGATTTAGTCGCAAGGAAACCGTATATTCCCAGATTCATCCACCTCTCCAGCTGATGCCTGAGGAATATTGACTGAATTAACCTGAACGGAGGCAGTTAATATCTGTCACCACAGCCAAAGTGTTCCATTTCATTTTCCAAAACAAAATCTCACCTTGGTCGTGTTACCTGTAGCTTTCAAAAGCCTATTTGATGTGTTTTTTTATTTCAAAATGCCTATTCTGTCCAAACTCTTGTTTCTGTTGCGTCAGAATACAAAATTTGGGAAGGAAGAGGACAAAACCAACTGAGACTCAGAAAATGTTTAGGAAATTGCCACTCAAGAAACCTCAAATCGGCGGAGGCACCCAAAACAATGACAGCAAGCCAGAATTGGAGCAGGCCAACAGCTGTGCCCTGATTGAAAAAGACCATTCCTCCGGTGCCCTGAACTCCATACTGCAGCCTCAAAACCAAAGCTCACATCAGAAAATTCATTACAAACCATTATAAATCAGAAAAATGAGAAAAAAGCCAAAGAAATGCAGGAGTTCTTAGTAATATTGGGCTTGATTTATTGCCATGTAAACGGCTGTTTCCAGATTCATCCACACCTCCCAGCTGAGTGTCTGTGGTTTCTGACTGAATTAACCTGAAAATCGCAGTGAAACTCGGTTTGGAGGCAATTAATATCTGTCACCTCAGCCAAAGTGTTCCATTTTATTTTCCAAAACTCAAAAACTCACCTTAGTCTTCTTACCTGTAGATTTCTAAGCTTCAAATGCCTATTTGTTGTGTTTTTTATTTCATCATTGCTACTCTGTCCAAACTCTTGTTTGTATTGCGTCAGAATACAAAATTTGGGAATAAGAAGGAAAAACCGTGTCAGACCCAGAAAACATTTAGGAAATTGCCACTCAAGAAACCAAAAGTCAGCTGAGGAACCCACAACAATGACAGCAAGCCAGAATTGGAGAAAGCCAACAGCAGTGCCCTGATTGAAAGAGAACCTTCCTCTTGTGCCCTGAACTCAATATGCCAGCCTCAAAAGCAAAGCTCACATCAGAAAATTCATTACAAACCATGATAAATAAGAAAAATGAGAAAAAAGCCAAAGAAATGCAGGAGTTCTTAGGGATATTGGGCTTGAATTATGGCCATGTAAACGGCTGTTTCCAGATACATCCACACCTCCCAACTGAGTGTCTTTGGTTTCTGAAGGAATTAACAAAAAAATCGCAGTGAAACTCGGTTTTGGAGGCAATTAATATCTGTCACCTCAGCCAGAGTGTTCAATTTTATTTTCATAAACACAAAAACTTACCTTGCGTCGTGTTACCTGTACATATATAAGCTTCAAACGCATATTTGTTGTGTTTTTTATTTCATAATGGCTACTCTGTCCAAACTTTTGTTTGTATTACGTCAGAATACAAAATTTGGAAAGGAAGAAGGCAAAACCAAGTCAGACCCAGAAAACATGTAGGAAATTGCCGCTAAAGAAACCAAAAACAGCTGAGGCACGCAAAACAATGACAGCAAGCCAGAATTGCAACAAGCCAACAGCTGTGTCCTGTTTGAAAAAGACCATTGATCCGGTGCCCTGAACTCAATATGCCAGCCTCAAAACCAAAGCTCACATCAGAAAATTCATTACAAACCATGATAAATCAGAAAAATGAGACAAAAGCCAAGGAAATGCACGAGTTCTTAGTGATATTTGGCTGGATTTAGACACAAGGAAACTGGCTGTTTAAAGATTCATCCCCCCCTTCCACTGACTGACTTTGGAATTCTGATTGATTTCACCTCAAAATTGCACTCACACTCAATTTGGAGGGAATTAGAATCTGTCCCCTCAGCAGAAGGGTTCCATGTCATTTTCCAAAACACAGAAACTAATCTTGATCACGTTGCCAGTAGATTTCTAATCCTGAAAGGGCAATTTCTGTGTTTTTTTTTTTCTTTCATAATGGCTACTCTGTCCAAATCTTGCTTGTATTGCATCAGAATACAAAATATGGGAATAAGAAGGCAAAACCGACTCAGACCCAGAAAACATTAAGGAAATTGCCGCTCAAGAAACCACAAATCGGCTGAGGTTCCCAAAACAATGACAGCAAGCCAGAAGTGGAGCAAGCCAACAGCTGTGCCCTGATTGAAAAAGAACCTTCCTCTTGTGCCCTGAACTCAATATGCCAGCCTCAAAACCAAAGCTCACATCAGAAAATTCATTACAAATCATCATAAATAAGAAAAAAGAGAAAAAAGCCAAAGAAATGCAAGAATCCATAATCATAGTGGCTTGAATTAGTTGCAAGGAAACCGGCTGTTCCCGGATTCATCCACCCCTCCAGCTGACTGCCTGTGGAATTCTGACTGAATTAACCTGAAAATCGCAGTAAGACTCAGTTTGGAGGCAATAATATCAGTCACCTCAGCCAAAGTGTTCCATTTGATTTTCCAAAACACAAAAACTCACCTTGGTCGTGTTACCCTTAGATTCATAAGCTTCAAACGCTAATTTATTGCTTTTTTTTTTTATTTCATGATGGCTACTCTGTCCAAACTCTTGTTTGTATTGCGTCAGAATACAAAATGTGGGAAGGAAGAAGGGAAAACCAACTCAGACCCAGAAAACATTTAGGAAATTGCCACACAAGAAACCACAAATCGGCTGAGGCACCCAAAACCTTGAAAGCAAGACAGAATTGGAGCAAGCCAACAGCTGTGCCCTGATTGAACAAGACCATTAATCCAGTGCCCTGAACTCCATATTCCATCCTCCAAACCAAAGCTCACATCAGAAAATTCATTACAAACCATGATAAATAAGGGAAATCTGAGAAAGCCAAAGAAATTCAAGAGTCCTTTGAGGTATTTGGCTGGATTTAGACACAAAGAAACTGGTTGTTTAAAGATTCATCCCCCCCTTCCACAGACAGACTTTGGAATTCTGATTTAATTCACCTCAAAATCGCACTCACACTCAATTTGGAGGGAATTAGAATCTGTCCCCTCAGCAGAAGGGTTCCATGTCATTTTCCAAAACACAGAAACTCATCTTGGTCGTGTTGCCTATAGATTTCTAATCCTGAAAGGGCAATTTGCTGTGTTTTTTTTTCTTTCATAATGGCTACTCTGTCCAAATCTTGCTTATGTTGCATCAGAATACAAAATTTGGGAATAAGAAGGCAAATCCGACTCAGACCTAGAAAACATTTAGGAAACTGCAACACAAGAATCCACAAATCAGCTGAGGCACCCAAAACAATGACAGCAAGCAGAATTGCAGCAAGCCAACAGCTGTGCCCTGATTGAAAAAGAACCTTCCTCTTGTGCCCTGAACTCCATATTGCAGCCTCAAAACCAAAGCTCACATCAGAAAATTCATTACAAACCATGATAAATAAGGGAAATCTGAGAAAGCCAAAGAAATTCAAGAGTCCTTTGTGGTATTTGGCTGGATTTAGACACAAAGAAACTGGTTGTTTAAAGATTCATCCCCCCCTTCCACAGACAGACTTTGGAATTCTGATTGAATTCACCTCAAAATCGCACTCACACTCAATTTGGAGGGTATTAGAATCTGTCCCCTCAGCATAAGTGTTCCATGTCATTTTCCAAAACACAGAAACTCATCTTGGTCGAGTTGCCTGTAGATTTCTAATCCTGAAAGGGCAATTTGCTGTGTTTTATTTTTTTTTTTCTTTTATAATGGCTACTCTGCCAAAATCTTGCTTGTATTGCATCAGAATACAAAATTTGGGACGGAAGAAGGCAAAACCGACTCAGACCCAGAAAACATTTAGGAAATTGCCGCTCAAGAAACCACAAATCGGCTGAGGCACCCAAAACAATGACAGCAAGCTAGAATTGCAGCAAGCCAACATCTGTGCCCTGATTGAAAAAGAACCTTCCTCTTGTGCCCTGAGCTCAATATACCAGCCTCAAAACCAAAGCTCACATCAGAAAATTCATTACAAACCATGATAAATAAGAAAAATGAGAAAAAAGCCAAAGAAATGCAGGAGTTCTTAGTAATATTGGGCTTGATTTATTGCCATGTAAACGGCTGTTTCCAGATTCATCCACACCTCCCAGCTGAGTATCTGTGGTTTCTGACTGAATTAACCTGAATATCGCAGTGAAACTCGGTTTGGAGGCAATTAATATCTGTCACCTCAGCCAAAGTGTTCCATTTTATCTTCCAAAACTCAAAAACTCACCTTAGTCTTCTTACCTGTAGATTTCAAAACTTCAAATGCCTATTTGTTTTGTTTTTTATTTCATAATGGCTACTCTGCCCAAGCTCTTGTTTGTATTGCGTCAGAATACAAAATTTGGCAAGGAAGAAGGCAAAACCAACTCAGACCCAGAAAACATTTAGGAAATTGCCACTCAAGAATCCAAAAGTCAGTTGAGGAACCTACAACAATGACAGCAAGCCAGAATTGGAGCAAGCCAACATCTGTGCCCTGATTGAAAAAGAACCTTCCTCTTGTGCCCTGAGCTCAATATACCAGCCTCAAAACCAAAGCTCACATCAGAAAATTCATTACAAACCATGATAAATAAGAAAAATGAGAAAAAAGCCAAAGAAATGCAGGAGTTCTTAGTAATATTGGGCTTGTTTTATTGCCATGTAAACGGCTGTTTCCAGATTCATCCACACCTCCCAGCTGAGTGTCTGTGGTTTCTGAATGAATTAACCTGAAAATCGCAGTGAAACTCGGTTTGGAGGCAATTAATATCTGTCACCTCAGCAAAACTGTTCCATTTTATTTTCCAAAACTCAAAAACTCACCTTAGTCTTCTTACCTGTAGATTTCTAAGCTTCAAATGCCTATTTGTTTTGTTTTTTATTTCATCATTGCTAGTCTGTCCAAACTCTTGTTTGTATTGCGTCAGAATACAAAATTTGGGAATAAGAAGGAAAAACCGTGTCAGACCCAGAAAACATTTAGGAAATTGCCACTCAAGAAACCAAAAGTCAGCTGAGGAACCCACAACAATGACAGCAAACCAGAATTGGAGAAAGCCAACAGCTGTGCCCTGATTGAAAAAGAACCTTCCTCTTGTGCCCTGAACTCCATATGCCAGCCTCAAAAGCAAAGCTCACATCGGAAAATTCATTACAAACCATGATAAATAAGAAAAATGAGAAAAAAGCCAAAGAAATGCAGGAGTTCTTAGGGATATTGGGCTTGAATTATGGCCATGTAAACAGCTGTTTCCAGATTCATCCACACCTCCCAACTGAGTGTCTTTGGTTTCTGAAGGAATTAACAAAAAAATCGCAGTGAAACTCGGTTTTGGAGGCAATTAATATCTGTCACCTCAGCCAGAGTGTTCAATTTTACTTTCAAAAAACACAAAAACTTACCTTGCTCGTGTTACCTGTACATATATAAGCTTCAAACGCATATTTGTTGTGTTTTTTATTTCATAATGGCTACTCTGTCCAAAGTCTTGTTTGTATTACGTCAGAATACAAAATTTGGGAAGGAAGAACGCAAAACCAACTCAGACCCAGAAAACATGTAGGAAATTGCCACTAAAGAAACCAAAAACAGCTGAGGCACGCAAAACAATGACAGCAAGCCAGAATTGCAACAAGCCAACAGCTGTGTCCTGTTTGAAAAAGACCATTGATCCGGTGCCCTGAACTCAATATGCCAGCCTCAAAACCAAAGCTCACATCAGAAAATTCATTAGAAACCATGATAAATCAGAAAAATGAGACAAAAGCCAAAGAAATGCACGAGTTCTTAGTGATATTTGGCTGGATTTAGACACAAGGAAACTGGCTGTTTAAAGATTCATACCCCCCTTCCACTGACTGACTTTGGAATTCTGATTGATTTCACCTCAAAATTGCACTCACACTCAATTTGGAGGGAATTAGAATCTGTCCCCTCAGCAGAAGCGTTCCATGTCATTTTCCAAAACACAGAAACTAATCTTGATCATGTTGCCAGCAGATTTCTAATCCTGAAAGGGCAATTTCTGTGTTTTTTTTTTCTTTCATAATGGCTACTCTGTCCAAATCTTGCTTGTATTGCATCAGAATACAAAATATGGGAATAAGAAGGCAAAACCGACTCAGACCCAGAAAACAATAAGGAAATTGCCGCTCAAGAAACCACAAATCGGCTGAGGCACCCAAAACAATGACAGCAAGCCAGAATTGGAGCAAGCCAACAGCTGTGCCCTGATTGAAAAAGAACATCCCTCTTGTGCCCTGAACTCAATATTGCAGCCTCAAAACCAAAGCTCACATCAGAAAATTCATTACAAACCATGATAAATAAGAAAATGGAGAAAAAGCCAAAGAAATGCAAGAATCCATAATGATAGTGGGCTTGATTTAGTTGCAAGGAAACCGGCTGTTCCCAGATTCATCCACAGCTCCAGCTGACTGCCTGTGGAATTCCGACTGAATTAACCTGAAAATCGCAGTAAGACTCAGTTTGGAGGCCATAATATCAGTCACCTCAGCCAAAGTGTTCCATTTGATTTTCCAAATCACAAAAACTCACCTTGGTCATGTTACCCTTAGATTTATAAGCTTCAAACGCTAATTTGTTGTTGTTGTTTTTTTTTATTTCATAATGGCTACTCTGTCAAAACTCTTGTTTGTATTGCGTCAGAATACAAAATGTGGGAAGGAAGAAGGGAAAACCAACTCAGACCCAGAAAACATTTAGGAAACTGCCGCTCAAGAAACCACAAATCGGCTGAGGCACCCAAAACCTTGAAAGCAAGCCAGAATTGGAGCAAGCCAACAGCTGTGCCCTGATTGAACAAGACCATTAATCCAGTGCCCTGAACTCCATATTCCATCCTCAAAACCAAAGCTCACATCAGAAAATTCATTAGAAACCATGATAAATAAGGGAAATCTGAGAAAGCCAAAGAAATTCAAGAGTCCTTTGTGGTATTTGGCTGGATTTAGACAGAAGGAAACTGGCTGTTTCCGGATTCATCCCCCCCCTTCCACAGACAGACCTTTGAATTCTGATTGAATTCACCTCAAAATCGCACTCACACTCAATTTGGAGGGAATTAGAATCTGTCCCCTCAGCAGAAGGGTTCCATGTCATTTTCCAAAACACAGAAACTCATCTTGGTCGTGTTGCCTATAGATTTCTAATCCTGAAAGGGCAATGCGCTTTTTTTTTTTTTTTCTTTCATAATGGCTACTCTGTCCAAAATCTTGCTTATGTTGCATCAGAATACAAAATTTGGGAATAAGAAGGCAAATGCGACTCAGACCCAGAAAACATTTAGGAAACTGCAACACAAGAATCCACAAATCAGCTGAGGCACCCAAAACAATAACAGCAAGCAGAATTGCAGCAAGACAACAGCTGTGCCCTGATTGAAAAAGAACCTTCCTCTTGTGCCCTGAACTCCATATTGCAGCCTCAAAACCAAAGCTCACATCAGAAAATTCATTACAAACAATGATAAATAAGAAAAATCAGAAAAAAAGCCAAAGAAATGCAAGAATCCATAATGATATTGGGCTTGATTTAGTCGCAAGGAAGCCAGCAGTTCCCAGATTCATCCACGCCTAAAGCTGACTGCCTGTGGAATTCTCACAGAATGAACCCGAAAATCACAGTGAAACTCCATTTGGAGGCAATTAATATCTGTCACCTCAGCCAAAGTGTAACATTTTTTTTTCCAAAACACAAAAACTCACCTTGGTCATGTAACCTGTAGATTTTTAAGCTTCAAATGCCCATTTGTTGTGTTTTGTATTTCATAATCGGTACTCTGCCCAAACTCATGTTTGTATGGCGTCAGAATACAAAATTTGGGAAGGAGGAAGGCAAAACCAAATCAGACCAAGAAAACATTTAGGAAATTGCCGCTCAACAAACCAAAATTGAGCTGAGGCACCCAAAACAATGACAGCAAGCCAGAATTGGAGCAAGCCAACAGCTGTGCCCTGTTTGAAAAAGACCATTCCTCCAGTACCCTGAACTCCATATTCCAGCCTCAAAACCAAAGCTCACATCAGAAAATTCATTACAAACCATGATAAATAAGGGAAATGTGAAAAAGCCAAAGAAATGCAAGCCTGTGGAATCCTAACTGAATTAACTGAATTAATCTGAAAATCGCAGTGAAACTCGGTTTTGGAGGCAATTAATATCTGTCACCTCAGCCAGAGTGTTCAATTTTAATTTCGAAAACAAAAAATCATACCTTGGTCTTGTGACCAGTACATATATAAGCTTCAAACGCATATTTGTTGTGTTTTTTATTTCATAATGGCTACTCTGTCCAAACTCTTGTTTGTATTACGCCAGAATACAAAATTTGGGAAGGAAGAAGGCAAAACCTACTCAGAGCCAGAAAACATGTAGGAAATTGCCGCTCAAGAAACCACAAATGGGCTGAGGCACCCAAAACCTTGAAAGCAAGCCAGAATTGGAGCAAGCCAACAGCTGTGCCCTGATTGAACTAGACCATTAATCCAGTGCCCTGAACTCCATATTCCAGCCTCAAAACCAAAGCTCACAAAAAAAAAAATCATTACAAACAATGATAAATAAGGGAAATCTGAGAAAGCCAAAGTAATTCAAGAGTCCTTTGTGGTATTTGGCTGGATTTAGACAGAAGGAAACAGGCTGTTTCTGGATTCATCCCCCCCTTCCACAGACTGACTTTGGAATTCTGACTCAATTCACCTCAAAATCGCACTCACACTCAATTTGGAGGGAATTAGTATCTGTCCCCTCAGCAGAAGTGTTCCATGTCATTTTCCAAAACACAAAAACTCATCTTTCTCGTGTTGCCTGTAGACTTCTAATCCTGAAAGGGCAATTTACTGTGTTTTTTTTTTTTTCTTTCATAGTGGCTACTCTGTCCAAAATCTTGCTTGTATTGCGTCAGAATACAAAATTTGGGAATAAGAAGGCAAATCCGACTCAGACCCAGAAAACATTTAGGAAACTGCAGAAAAAGAATCCACAAATCAGCTAAGGAATCCAAAACAATGACAGCAAGCAGAACTGGAGCACGCCAACAGCTGTGCCCTGATTGAAAAAGAACCTTCCTCTTGTGCCCTAAACTCAATATGCCAGCCACAAAACCAAAGCTCACATCAGAAAATTCATTTCAAACCATGATAAATTGGAAAAATCAGAAAAAAGCCAAAGAAATGCAAGTTTTCTTAGTGATATTGGGCTTGATTTATTCCTAAGTAAACAGCTGTTTCCAGATTCATCCACAACTCCCAGCTGAGTGAATAGGGATTCTGACTGAATTCACCTCAAAATGGCAGTGAAATTCGGTTTGGAGACAATTAATATCTGTCACCTCAGCCAAAGTGTTCCATTTTATTTTCCAAAACAAAAAAACTCACTTTGGTCATGTTTCCTATAGATTTCAAAGCGTCAAACGCCTATTTGTTGTGTTTTTTATTTCATAATGGCTACTCTGTCCAAAATCTTGCTTGTATTGCATCAACATACAAAATTTCGGAAGGTAGAAGGCAAAGCCAACTCAGACCCAGAAAACATTTAGGAAATTGCCACTCAAGAAACCAAAAGTCAGCTGAGGCTCCCAAAACCATGACAGCAAGCCAGAATTGGAGCAGGCAATCAGCTGAGTCCTGATTGAAAAAGGCCATTCTTCCGGTACCCTGAACTCCATATTCCAGCCTCAAAACCAAAGCTTACATCAGGAAATTCATTACAAACCACGATACATAAGAAAAATGAGAAAAAAGCCAAGAAATGCAAGAAACCATAATGATATTGAGCTGGATTCAGTTGCAAGGAAACCGGCTGTTCCCGGATTCATCCAACACTCCAGCTGACTGCGTGTGGAATTCTGACTGAATTAACCTGAAAATTGCAGTGAAACTCAGTTTGGAGGCAATTAATATCTGTCACCTCAGCCAAAGTGTTCCATTTTATTTTCCAAAACACAAAAACTCACCTTGGTCTTGTTACCTGTAGATTTCCAAGCTTCAAATGCCTATTTGTTGTTTTGTTTATTTCATAATGGCTACTCTGCCCAAACTCTTCTTTGCATTGCATCAGAATACAAAATTTGGGAATAAGAAGGCAAATCCAACTCAGACACAGAAAACATTTATGAAATTGCCACTCAAGAAACCACGAATCTTCTGAGGCATCCAAAACAATGACAGCAAGCCGGAATTGGAGAAAATCAACAACTGTGCCCTGATTGAAACAGAACCATCCTCTTGTGCCCTGAACTCAATATGCCAGCCTCAAAACCAAAGCTCACATCAGAAAATGCTTTACAAACCATTACAAATAAGAAAAATGAGAAAAAAGCCAAAGAAATGCAAGAATCCATAATGATATTGGACTTGATTTAGTCGCAAGGAAACCGGATGTTCCCGCATTCATCCACCCCTACAGCTGACTGCCTGTGGAATTCTGACTGAATTAACCTGAAAAATGCAGTGAAACTCAGTTTGAAGGCAATTAATATCTGTCACCTCAGCCAAAGTGTTCCATTTGATTTTTCAAAACTCAAAAACTCACCTTGGTCATGATACCTGTAGAATCATAACCTTCAAACGCCTATTTGTTGTGTTTTTTATTTCATAATCGGTACTCTGTCTGAACACATGTTTGTATTGCGTCACAATACAAAATTTGGGAAGGAAGACGGCAAAAACCTCTCAGACACAGAAAACATTTAGGAAATTGCCGCTCAAGAAACCAAAAGTCAGCTAAGGCACCCAAAACAATGACAGCAAGGCAGAATTGGAGCAAGTCAACAGCTGTGCCCTTTTTGAAAAATAACCTTCCTCTTGTGCCCTGAACTCCATATTGCAGCCTCAAAACCAAAGCTCACATCATAAAATTCATTACAAACCATGATAAATAAGAAAAATGAGAAAAAAGCCAAAGAAATGCTAGAATCCATAATGATATTGGGCTTGATTTAGTCGCAAGGAAATTGGCTGTTCCCAGATTCATCCACCCCTCCAGCTGACTGCCTGTGGAATTCTGACTGAATTAACCTGAAAATCGCAGTAAAACTCAGTTTGGAGGCCATTAATATCTGTCACCTCAGCCAAAGTGTTCCATTTTATTTGCCAAAACACAAAACCTCATCTTGTCCTGTTACCTGTAGATTTCTGAGCTTCAAACGCCTATTTGTTGTGTTTTTTATTTCATAATGGCTACTCTGCCCAAACTCTTGTTTGTATTGCGTCAGAATACAAAATTTGGGAAGGAAGAAGGCAAAACCAACTCAGACCCAGAAAACATTTAGGAAATTGCCGCTCAAGAAACCACAAATCGGCTGAGGCACTCAAAACAATGACAGCAAGCCAGAATTGGAGCAGGCCAACAGCTGTGCCCTGTTTCAAAAAGACTATTCCTCCGGTGCCCTGAACTCCATATTGCAGCCTCAAAACCAAAGCTCACATCAGAAAATTCATTACAAACCATGATAAATAAGAAAAATGAGAAAATGCCAAAGAAATGCAAGAATCCATAATGATATTGGGTTTGGTTCAGTCACAAGGAAACCGGCTGTTCCCGGATTCATCCACCCCTCCAGCTGACTGCCTGTGGAACTCTGACTGAATTAACCTGAATATCGCAGTGAAACTACGTTTGGAGGGAGTAAATAACTGTCACCTCACCCAAAGTGTTCCATTGTATTTTCCAAAACACAAAAACTCCCCTTGGTCGTGTTACCTGTAGATTTCTAAGCTTCAAAATCCTATTTGTTGTGTTTTTTATTTCATAATAGCTACTCTGCCCAAACTCTTGTTTGTATTGTGTCAGAATACAACATTTGGGAAGGAAGAAGGCAAAACCAACTCAGACCCAGAAAACATTTTGGAAATTGCCGCTCAAGAAACCAAATCAGCTGAGGCATGCAAAACAATGACAGCAAGCCAGAATTGCAACAAGCCAACAGCTGTGTCCTGTTTGAAAAAGACCATTGCCCCGGTGCCCAGAACTCTATATTGCAGCCTCAAAACCAAAGCTGACATCAGAAAATGCATTACAAACCATGATAAATAAGAAAAATGAGAAAAAAGCCAAAGAAATGCAAGAATCCATAATGATATTGGGCTTGATTTAGTCGCAAGGAAACCGGCTGTTCCTGGATTCATCCACCCCTCCAGCTGACTGCCTGTGGAATTCTGACTGAATTAACCTGAAAATCGCAGTGAAACTCAGTTTGGGGGCAATTAATATCTGTCACCTCAGACCATTTTATTATCTAAAACACAAACACTCACCTTGCTCTTGTTACCTGTAGATTTCTAAGCTTCAAACGCCTATTTGTTGTATTTTTTATTTCATAATGGCTACTCTGTCCAGAAAACATTTAAAATTTCCGCTCAAGAAACCACAAATCGGCTGAGGTACTTAAAACAATGACAGCAAGCCAGAATTGGAGCAGGCCAACAGCTGTGCCCTGTTTGAAAAAGACCATTCCTCCGGTGCCCTGAACTCAATATGCCAGCCTCAAAACCAAAGCTCACATCAGAAAATTCATTACAAACCATGATAAATAAGAAAACGGAGAAAAAAGCCAAAAAATGCAAGAATCCATAATGATATTGGGCTTGAGTTAGTCGCAAGGAAACCGGCTGTTCCCGGATTCATCCACCCCTTCAGCGGACTGCCTGTGGAATTCTGACTGAATTAACCTGAATATCGCAGTGAAACTCAGTTTGGAGGCAATTAATATCTGTCACCTCAGCCAAAGTGTTCCATTTTATTTTCCAAAACACAAAAACTCACCTTGCTCGTGTTACCTGTCGATTTCTAAGCTTCAAATGCCTATTTGTTGTGTTTTTTATTTCATAATGGCTACTCTGCCGAAACTCTTGTTTGTATTGCGTCAGTATACAAAATTTGGGAAGGAAGAAGGCAAAACCAATTCAGGCCCAGAATACATGTAGTAAATTGCCGCTCAAAAGACCAATAATCGGCTGAGGCACCCAAAACAATGACAGCAAGCCAGAATTGGAGCAGGCCAACAGCTGTGCCCTGTTTGAAAAAGACCATTCCTCTGTTACACTGAACTCCATATTGCAGCTTCAAAACCAAAGCTCACATCAGAAAATTCATTACAAACCATGATAAATAAGAAAACGAAGAAAAAAGCCAAAGAAATGCAAGAATCCATAATGATATTGGGCTTCATTGAGTCGCAAGGAAATTGGCTGTTCCCAGATTCATCCACCCCTCCAGCTGACTGCCTGTGGAAATATGACTGAATTAACCGGAAAATCGCAGTGAAACTCAGTTTGGAGGCAATTAATATCTGTCACCTCAGCCAAAGTGTTCCATTTGATTTTCCAAAACACAAAAACTCACCTTGGTCGTGTTACCTGTAGATTTCTAAGGTTCAAAAGACTATTTGTTGTGTTTTGTATTTCGCACTGGCTACTCGCCCCAAACTCTTATTTGCATGGCGTCAGAATACAAAATTTGGGAAGGAAAAAGGCAAAACCAACTCAGACTCAGAAAACATGTAGGAAATTGCAGCTCAAGAAACCAAAAGTCAGCTGAGGCACTGAAAACAATAACAGCAAGCCAGAATTGGAGCAGGCCAAAAGCTGTGCCCTGTTTGAAAAAGACCATTCCTCCGGTGCCCTGAACTCCATATTGCAGCCTCAAATCCAAAGCTCACATCAGGAAATTCATTACAACCCATGAAAAATAAGGAAAATGAGAAAAAAGCCAAAGAATTCCAAGAATGCATAATGATATTGGGCTTGATTTAGTCTCAAGGAAACCGGCTGTTCCAGGATTCATCGACCACTGCAGCTGACTGCCTGTGGAATTCTGACTGAATTCAGCTGAAAATCGCAGTGAAACTCAGATTGGAGGCAATTAATATCTGTCACCTCAGCCAAAGTGTTCCATTTGATTTTACAAAACACAAAAACTCACCTTGGTCGTGTTACCTGTAGAGTTCTAAGCTTTAAACGACTATTTGTTGTGTTTTTTATTTCATAATGGCTACTTTAACCAAACTCTTGTTTGTATTGCATCAGAATACAACATTTGGGAAGGAAGAAGGCAAAACCAACTCACACCCAGAAATCATTTAGGAAATTGCCGCTCAAGAAACCAAAAGACAGCAGAGGTACCCAAAGCAATGACATTAAATCAGATTGGAGCAAGCAAAGAGGTGTGCCCTGATTGAAAAAGAACCATTCTCTTCTGCACTGAAGTCTATATTGCAGCCTCAAAATAAAGCTCACATCAGAAAATTCATTACAAACCATGATAAATAAGAAAAATAAGAAAAAAGCCAAAGAAATGCAAGAATCTATAATGATATTGGGCTTGATTCAATCGCAAGGAAACCGGCTATTCCCAGATTCATCCACCCCTTCAGCGGACTGCCTGTGGAATTCTGACTGAATTCACCTGAAAATCGCAGTGAAACTCAGTTTGGAGGCAATTAATATCTGTCACCTCAGCAAAACTGTTCCATTTTATTTTCCAAAACTCAAAAACTCACCTTGCTCGTGTTACCTGTCGATTTCTAAGCTTCAAATGACTATTTGTTGTGTTTTTTATTTCATAATGGCTACTCTGCCCAAACTCTTGTTTGTATTGCGTCAGTATACAAAATTTGGGAAGGAAGAAGGCAAAACCAATTCAGGCCCAGAAAACATTTAGGAAATTGCCGCTCAAAAGACCAATAATCGGCTGAGGCACTCAAAACAATGACAGCAAGCCAGAATTGGAGCAGGCCAACAGCTGTGCCCTGTTTCAAAAAGACTATTCCTCCGGTGCCCTGAACTCCATATTGCAGCCTCAAAACCAAAGCTGACATCAGAAAATTCATTACAAACCATGATAAATAAGAAAAATGAGAAAAAAGCCAAAGAAATGCAAGAATCCATAATGATATTGGGCTTGGTTCAGTCGCAAAGGAAACCGGCTGTTCCCGGATTCATCCACCCCTCCAGCTGACTGCCTGTGGAATTCTGACTGAATTAACCTGAATATCGCAGTGAAACTCCGTTTGGAGGCAGGAAATAACTGTCACCTCAGCAAAAGTGTTCCATTGCATTTTCCAAAACACAAAAACTCCCCTTGGTCGTGTTACCTGTAGATTTCTAAGCTTCAAAAGCCTATTTGTTGTGTTTTTTATTTCATAATAGCTACTCTGCCCAAACTCTTGTTTGTATTGTGTCAGAATACAACATTTGGGAAGGAAGAAGGCAAAACCATCTCAGACCCAGAAAACATTTTGGAAATTGCCGCTCAAAAAACCACTAATCGGCTGAGGCACTCAAAACAATGACAGCAAGCCAGAATTGGAGCAGGCCAACAGCTGTGCCATGTTTGAAAAAGACCATTGCCCCGGTGCCCTGAACTCCATATTGCAGCCTCAAAACCAAAGCTGACATCAGAAAATGCATTACAAACCATGATAAATAAGAAAAATGAGAAAAAAGCCAAACAAATGCAAGAATCCATAATGATATTGGGCTTGATTTAGTCGCAAGCAAACCGGCTGTTCCTGGATTCATCCACCCCTCCAGCTGACTGCCTGTGGAATTCTGACTGAATTAACCTGAAAATCGCAGTGAAACTCAGTTTGGGGGCAATTAATATCTGTCACCTCAGACCATTTTATTATGCAAAACACAAAAACTCACCTTGCTCGTGTTACCTGTAGATTTCTAAGATTCAAACGCCTATTAGTTGTATTTTTTATTTCATAATGGCTACTCTGTCCAGAAAACATTTAAAATTTCCGCTCAAGAAGCTACAAATCGGCTGAGGTACTTAAAACAATGACAGCTAGCCAGAATTGGAGCAGGCCAACAGCTGTGCCCTGTTTGAAAAAGACCATTCCTCTGGTGCCCTGAACTCAATATGCCAGCCTCCAAACCAAAGCGCACATCAGAAAATTCATTACAAACCATGATAAATAAGAAAACAGAGAAAAAAGCCAAAAAATGCAAGAATCCATAATGATATTGGGCTTGAGTTAGTCGCAAGGAAACCGGCTGTTCCCGGATTCATCCACCCCTTCAGCGGACTGCCTGTGGAATTCTCACTGAATTAACCTGAATATCGCAGTGAAACTCAGTTTGGAGGCAATTAATATCTGTCACCTAGCCAAAGTGTTCCATTGTATTTTCCAAAACACAAAAACTCCCCTTGGTCGTGTTACCTGTAGATTTCTAAGCTTCAAAAGCCTATTTGTTGTGTTTTTTATTTCATAATAGCTACTCTGCCCAAACTCTTGTTTGTATTGTGTCAGAATACAACATTTGGGAAGGAAGAAGGCAAAACCAACTCAGACCCAGAAAACATTTTGGAAATTGCCGCTCAAGAAACCACTAATCGGCTGAGGCACTCAAAACGATGACAGCAAGCCAGAATTGGAGCAGGCCAACAGCTGTGCCGTGTTTGAAAAAGACCATTGCCCCGGTGCCCTGAACTTCATATTGCAGACTCAAAACCAAAGCTCACATCATAAAATTCACTACAAACCATGATACATAAGAAAAATGAGAAAAAAGCCAAAGAAATGCAAGAATCCATAATGATATTGGGCTTGATTGAGTTGCAAGGAAACCGGCTGTTCCGGGATTCATCAACCCCTCCAGCTGACTGCCTGTGGAATTCTGACTGAATTTACCTGAAAATCGCAGTGAAACTCAGTTTGGAGGCAATTAATATCTGTCACCTGAACCAAAGTGTTGCATTTGATTTTCCAAAACACAAAAACTCACCTTGGTCGTGTTACCTGTAGATTTCTAAGGTTCAAAAGACTATTAGTTGTATTTTGTATTTCACACTGGCTACTCGCCCCAAACTCTTGTTTGTATGGCGTCAGAATACAAAATTTGGGAAGGAAAAAGGCAAAACCAACTCAGACTCAGAAAACATGTAGGAAATTGCAGCTCAAGAAACCAAAAGTCAGCTGAGGCACTCAAAACAATAACAGCAAGCCAGAATTGGAGCAGGCCAAAAGCTGTGCCCTGTTTGAAAAAGACCATTCCTCCGGTGCCCTGAACTCCATATTGCAGCCTCAAATCCAAAGCTCACATCAGGAAATTCATTACAAACCATGAAAAATAAGGAAAATGAGAAGAAAGCCAAAGAATTCCAAGAATGCATAATGATATTGGGCTTGATTTAGTCTCAAGTAAACCGGCTGTTCCTGGATTCATCGACCACTGCAGCTGACTGCCTGTGGAATTCTGACTGAATTCACCTGAAAATCGCAGTGAAACTCAGTTTGGAGGCAATTAATATCTGTCACCTCAGACCATTTTATTATCCAAAACACATAACCTCACCTTGGTCGTGTTACCTGTAGATTTCTAAGCTTCAAACGCCTATATGCTATGTTTTTCATTACAAAATGGCTACTCTGCAAAAACTCTTGTTTGTATGGCGTCAGAATACAAAATTTGGGAAGGAGGAAGGCAAAACCAACTCAGACCCAGAAAACATGTAGGAAATTGCGGCTCAAGAAACCACAAATCGGCTGAGGCACTCAAAGCAATGACAGCAAGCCAGAATTAGAGCAGACTAACAGCTGTGCCCTGATTGAAAAAGACCATTCCCCCGGTGCCCTGAACTCCATATTGCAGCCTCATAACCAAAGCTGACATCACAAAATTCATTACAAACCATGATAAATAAGAAAAATGCGAAAAATCCAAAGAAATGCAAGAATCCATAATGATATTGGGCTTGATTTAGTCGCAAGGAAACCGGTTGTTCCCGGATTCATCCACCCCTCCAGCTGACAGCCTGTGGAATTCTGACTGAATTCAGCTGAAAATCGCATTGAAACTCTTTTTGGAGGCAATTAATATCTGTCACCTCAGCCAAAGTGTTCCATTTGATTTTCCAAAACACAAAAACTCCCCTTGGTCGTGTTACCTGTAGATTTCTAAGCTTCAAACGCCTATGTGTTGTGTTTTTTATTTCATAATGGCTACTCTACCCAAACTCTTCTTTCTATGGCGTCAGAATACAAAATTTGGGAAGGAAGAAGGCAAAACCAACTCAGACCCAGAAAACATGTAGGAAATTGCCGCTCAAGAATCCACAAATCGGCTGAGGCACTCAAAAGAATGACAGCAAACCAGAATTGGAGCAGGCCAACAGCTGTGCCCTGATTGAAAAAGACCATTCCTCAGGTTCCCTGAACTCCATATTGCAGCCTCAAAACCAAAGAACACATCAGAAAATTCATTACAAACCATGATAAATAAGAAAAATGAGAAAAAAGCCAAAGAAATGCAAGAATCCATAATGATATTGGGCTGGATTTAGTCGCAAGGAAACCGGCTGTTCCCGGATTCATCCACCACTCCAGCTGACAGCTTGTGGAATTCTGACTGAATTAACCTGAAAATCGCAGTGAAACTCAATTTGGAGGCAATTAATATCTGTCACCTCAGCCAAAGTGTTCCATTTGATTTTCCAAAACACAAAAACTCACCTTGGTTGTGTTACCTGTAGATTTCTAAGCTTCAAACGCCTATTTGTTGTGTTTTTTATTTCATAATGGCTACTCTGCCCAAACTTTTGTTTCTATTGCGTCAGATTACAAAATTTGGAAGGAAGAAGGCAAAACCAACTCAGACCCAGAAAACATTTAGGAAATTGCCGCTCAAGAAACAAAGGGCCGCTGAGGAAGCCAAAACCTTGAAAGCAAGACAGAATTGGAGCAAGCCAACAGCTGTGCCCTGATTGAAAAAGACCATTCCTCCCGTGTCCTGAACTCGATATTGCAACCTCAAAACCAAACCTCAGATCAGAAAATTCATTACAAACCATGATAAATAAGAAAAATCAGAAAAAATCCAAAGAAATGCAGGAGTTCTTAGTGATATTGGGCTTGATTTATTCCCTTGTTAATGGCTGTTTCCAGATTCTTCTATACGTCCCAGCTGAGTGTCTGTGGTTTCTGACTGAATTAAAATGAAATTCGCTGTGAAACTCGGTTTGGAGGCAATTAATATCTGTCACCTCAGCAAAAGTGTTCCATATCTTTTTCCAAAACACAAAATCTCACCTTGGTCGTGTTACCTGTAGCTTTCAAAAGCCTATTTGATGTGTTTTTTATTTCATAATGTCTATTCTGTCCAAAATCTTGCTTGTATTACGTCAGAATACAAAATTTGGGAAGGAAGAGGACAAAAACAACTGAGACTCAGAAAACGTTTAGGAAATTGCCACTCAAGAAACCTCAAATCGGCGGAGGCACCCAAAACAATGACAGCAAGCCAGAATTGGAGCAAGCCAGCAGCTGTGCCCTGATTGAAAAAGACCATTCCTCCGGTGCCCTGAACTCCATATTGCAGCCTCAAAACCAAAGCTCACATCAGAAAATTCATTACAAACCATGATAAATAAGAAATATCAGAATAAAGCCAAAGAAATGCAAGAATCCATAATGATATTGGGCTTCATTTAGTTGCAAGGAAACCAGCTATTCCCGGATTCATCCACCCCTCCAGCTGACTGCCTGTGGAATTCTGACTCAATTAACCTGAACGGAGGCAGTTAATATCTGTCACCACAGCCAACTTGTTCCATTTGATTTTCCAAAACACAAAATCTCACCTTGGTCGTGTTACCTGTAGCTTCAAAAGCCTATTTGTTGTGTTTTTTATTTCCTAATGGCTACTGTGTCCAAACTCTTGTTTGTATTGTGTCAGAATACAAAATTTGGGAAGGAAGAAGGAAAACCAACTCAGACCAAGAAAACATTTAGGATATTGATGCTCAAGAAACTTCAAATCGGCGGAGGCACCCAAAACAATGACAGCAAGCCAGAATTGGAGCAACCCAACAGCTGTGACCTGATTGAATAAGAACCTTCCTCTTGTGCCCTGAACTCCATATGCCAGCCTCAAAACCAAAGCTCACATCAGAAAATTCATTACAAACCATTAAAATTAAGAAAAATGAGAAAAAGGCCAAAGAAATTCAAGAATTCATAATGATATTGGGCTTGATTTAGTCGCAAGGAAACCGTATATTCCCAGATTCATCCACCTCTCCAGCTGATGCCTGAGGAATATTGACTGAATTAACCTGAACGGAGGCAGTTAATATCTGTCACCACAGCCAAAGTGTTCCATTTCATTTTCCAAAACAAAATCTCACCTTGGTCGTGTTACCTGTAGCTTTCAAAAGCCTATTTGATGTGTTTTTTTATTTCAAAATGCCTATTCTGTCCAAACTCTTGTTTCTGTTGCGTCAGAATACAAAATTTGGGAAGGAAGAGGACAAAACCAACTGAGACTCAGAAAATGTTTAGGAAATTGCCACTCAAGAAACCTCAAATCGGCGGAGGCACCCAAAACAATGACAGCAAGCCAGAATTGGAGCAGGCCAACAGCTGTGCCCTGATTGAAAAAGACCATTCCTCCGGTGCCCTGAACTCCATACTGCAGCCTCAAAACCAAAGCTCACATCAGAAAATTCATTACAAACCATTATAAATCAGAAAAATGAGAAAAAAGCCAAAGAAATGCAGGAGTTCTTAGTAATATTGGGCTTGATTTATTGCCATGTAAACGGCTGTTTCCAGATTCATCCACACCTCCCAGCTGAGTGTCTGTGGTTTCTGACTGAATTAACCTGAAAATCGCAGTGAAACTCGGTTTGGAGGCAATTAATATCTGTCACCTCAGCCAAAGTGTTCCATTTTATTTTCCAAAACTCAAAAACTCACCTTAGTCTTCTTACCTGTAGATTTCTAAGCTTCAAATGCCTATTTGTTGTGTTTTTTATTTCATCATTGCTACTCTGTCCAAACTCTTGTTTGTATTGCGTCAGAATACAAAATTTGGGAATAAGAAGGAAAAACCGTGTCAGACCCAGAAAACATTTAGGAAATTGCCACTCAAGAAACCAAAAGTCAGCTGAGGAACCCACAACAATGACAGCAAGCCAGAATTGGAGAAAGCCAACAGCAGTGCCCTGATTGAAAGAGAACCTTCCTCTTGTGCCCTGAACTCAATATGCCAGCCTCAAAAGCAAAGCTCACATCAGAAAATTCATTACAAACCATGATAAATAAGAAAAATGAGAAAAAAGCCAAAGAAATGCAGGAGTTCTTAGGGATATTGGGCTTGAATTATGGCCATGTAAACGGCTGTTTCCAGATACATCCACACCTCCCAACTGAGTGTCTTTGGTTTCTGAAGGAATTAACAAAAAAATCGCAGTGAAACTCGGTTTTGGAGGCAATTAATATCTGTCACCTCAGCCAGAGTGTTCAATTTTATTTTCATAAACACAAAAACTTACCTTGCTCGTGTTACCTGTACATATATAAGCTTCAAACGCATATTTGTTGTGTTTTTTATTTCATAATGGCTACTCTGTCCAAACTTTTGTTTGTATTACGTCAGAATACAAAATTTGGAAAGGAAGAAGGCAAAACCAAGTCAGACCCAGAAAACATGTAGGAAATTGCCGCTAAAGAAACCAAAAACAGCTGAGGCACGCAAAACAATGACAGCAAGCCAGAATTGCAACAAGCCAACAGCTGTGTCCTGTTTGAAACAGACCATTGATCCGGTGCCCTGAACTCAATATGCCAGCCTCAAAACCAAAGCTCACATCAGAAAATTCATTACAAACCATGATAAATCAGAAAAATGAGACAAAAGCCAAGGAAATGCACGAGTTCTTAGTGATATTTGGCTGGATTTAGACACAAGGAAACTGGCTGTTTAAAGATTCATCCCCCCCTTCCACTGACTGACTTTGGAATTCTGATTGATTTCACCTCAAAATTGCACTCACACTCAATTTGGAGGGAATTAGAATCTGTCCCCTCAGCAGAAGGGTTCCATGTCATTTTCCAAAACACAGAAACTAATCTTGATCACGTTGCCAGTAGATTTCTAATCCTGAAAGGGCAATTTCTGTGTTTTTTTTTTTCTTTCATAATGGCTATTCTGTCCAAATCTTGCTTGTATTGCATCAGAATACAAAATATGGGAATAAGAAGGCAAAACCGACTCAGACCCAGAAAACATTAAGGAAATTGCCGCTCAAGAAACCACAAATCGGCTGAGGTTCCCAAAACAATGACAGCAAGCCAGAAGTGGAGCAAGCCAACAACTGTGCCCTGATTGAAAAAGAACCTTCCTCTTGTGCCCTGAACTCAATATGCCAGCCTCAAAACCAAAGCTCACATCAGAAAATTCATTACAAATCATCATAAATAAGAAAAAAGAGAAAAAAGCCAAAGAAATGCAAGAATCCATAATCATAGTGGCTTGAATTAGTTGCAAGGAAACCGGCTGTTCCCGGATTCATCCACCCCTCCAGCTGACTGCCTGTGGAATTCTGACTGAATTAACCTGAAAATCGCAGTAAGACTCAGTTTGGAGGCAATAATATCAGTCACCTCAGCCAAAGTGTTCCATTTGATTTTCCAAAACACAAAAACTCACCTTGGTCGTGTTACCCTTAGATTCATAAGCTTCAAACGCTAATTTATTGCTTTTTTTTTTTTTTATTTCATGATGGCTACTCTGTCCAAACTCTTGTTTGTATTGCGTCAGAATACAAAATGTGGGAAGGAAGAAGGGAAAACCAACTCAGACCCAGAAAACATTTAGGAAATTGCCACACAAGAAACCACAAATCGGCTGAGGCACCCAAAACCTTGAAAGCAAGACAGAATTGGAGCAAGCCAACAGCTGTGCCCTGATTGAACAAGACCATTAATCCAGTGCCCTGAACTCCATATTCCATCCTCCAAACCAAAGCTCACATCAGAAAATTCATTACAAACCATGATAAATAAGGGAAATCTGAGAAAGCCAAAGAAATTCAAGAGTCCTTTGAGGTATTTGGCTGGATTTAGACACAAAGAAACTGGTTGTTTAAAGATTCATCCCCCCCTTCCACAGACAGACTTTGGAATTCTGATTTAATTCACCTCAAAATCGCACTCACACTCAATTTGGAGGGAATTAGAATCTGTCCCCTCAGCAGAAGGGTTCCATGTCATTTTCCAAAACACAGAAACTCATCTTGGTCGTGTTGCCTATAGATTTCTAATCCTGAAAGGGCAATTTGCTGTGTTTTTTTTTTCTTTCATAATGGCTACTCTGTCCAAATCTTGCTTATGTTGCATCAGAATACAAAATTTGGGAATAAGAAGGCAAATCCGACTCAGACCTAGAAAACATTTAGGAAACTACAACACAAGAATCCACAAATCAGCTGAGGCACCCAAAACAATGACAGCAAGCAGAATTGCAGCAAGCCAACAGCTGTGCCCTGATTGAAAAAGAACCTTCCTCTTGTGCCCTGAACTCCATATTCCAGCCTCAAAACCAAAGCTCACATCAGAAAATTCATTACAAACCATGATAAATAAGGGAAATCTGAGAAAGCCAAAGAAATTCAAGAGTCCTTTGTGGTATTTGGCTGGATTTAGACACAAAGAAACTGGTTGTTTAAAGATTCATCCCCCCCTTCCACAGACAGACTTTGGAATTCTGATTGAATTCACCTCAAAATCGCACTCACACTCAATTTGGAGGGTATTAGAATCTGTCCCCTCAGCATAAGTGTTCCATGTCATTTTCCAAAACACAGAAACTCATCTTGGTCGAGTTGCCTGTAGATTTCTAATCCTGAAAGGGCAATTTGCTGTGTTTTATTTTTTTTTTTCTTTTATAATGGCTACTCTGCCAAAATCTTGCTTGTATTGCATCAGAATACAAAATTTGGGACGGAAGAAGGCAAAACCGACTCAGACCCAGAAAACATTTAGGAAATTGCCGCTCAAGAAACCACAAATCGGCTGAGGCACCCAAAACAATGACAGCAAGCTAGAATTGCAGCAAGCCAACATCTGTGCCCTGATTGAAAAAGAACCTTCCTCTTGTGCCCTGAGCTCAATATACCAGCCTCAAAACCAAAGCTCACATCAGAAAATTCATTACAAACCATGATAAATAAGAAAAATGAGAAAAAAGCCAAAGAAATGCAGGAGTTCTTAGTAATATTGGGCTTGATTTATTGCCATGTAAACGGCTGTTTCCAGATTCATCCACACCTCCCAGCTGAGTATCTGTGGTTTCTGACTGAATTAACCTGAATATCGCAGTGAAACTCGGTTTGGAGGCAATTAATATCTGTCACCTCAGCCAAAGTGTTCCATTTTATCTTCCAAAACTCAAAAACTCACCTTAGTCTTCTTACCTGTAGATTTCAAAACTTCAAATGCCTATTTGTTTTGTTTTTTATTTCATAATGGCTACTCTGCCCAAGCTCTTGTTTGTATTGCGTCAGAATACAAAATTTGGCAAGGAAGAAGGCAAAACCAACTCAGACCCAGAAAACATTTAGGAAATTGCCACTCAAGAATCCAAAAGTCAGTTGAGGAACCTACAACAATGACAGCAAGCCAGAATTGGAGCAAGCCAACATCTGTGCCCTGATTGAAAAAGAACCTTCCTCTTGTGCCCTGAGCTCAATATACCAGCCTCAAAACCAAAGCTCACATCAGAAAATTCATTACAAACCATGATAAATAAGAAAAATGAGAAAAAAGCCAAAGAAATGCAGGAGTTCTTAGTAATATTGGGCTTGATTTATTGCCATGTAAATGGCTGTTTCCAGATTCATCCACACCTCCCAGCTGAGTGTCTGTGGTTTCTGAATGAATTAACCTGAAAATCGCAGTGAAACTCGGTTTGGAGGCAATTAATATCTGTCACCTCAGCAAAACTGTTCCATTTTATTTTCCAAAACTCAAAAACTCACCTTAGTCTTCTTACCTGTAGATTTCTAAGCTTCAAATGCCTATTTGTTTTGTTTTTTATTTCATCATTGCTAGTCTGTCCAAACTCTTGTTTGTATTGCGTCAGAATACAAAATTTGGGAATAAGAAGGAAAAACCGTGTCAGACCCAGAAAACATTTAGGAAATTGCCACTCAAGAAACCAAAATCAGCTGAGGAACCCACAACAATGACAGCAAGCCAGAATTGGAGAAAGCCAACAGCTGTGCCCTGATTGAAAAAGAACCTTCCTCTTGTGCCCTGAACTCCATATGCCAGCCTCAAAAGCAAAGCTCACATCGGAAAATTCATTACAAACCATGATAAATAAGAAAAATGAGAAAAAAGCCAAAGAAATGCAGGAGTTCTTAGGGATATTGGGCTTGAATTATGGCCATGTAAACGGCTGTTTCCAGATTCATCCACACCTCCCAACTGAGTGTCTTTGGTTTCTGAAGGAATTAACAAAAAAATCGCAGTGAAACTCGGTTTTGGAGGCAATTAATATCTGTCACCTCAGCCAGAGTGTTCAATTTTACTTTCAAAAAACACAAAAACTTACCTTGCTCGTGTTACCTGTACATATATAAGCTTCAAACGCATATTTGTTGTGTTTTTTATTTCATAATGGCTACTCTGTCCAAAGTCTTGTTTGTATTACGTCAGAATACAAAATTTGGGAAGGAAGAACGCAAAACCAACTCAGACCCAGAAAACATGTAGGAAATTGCCACTAAAGAAACCAAAAACAGCTGAGGCACGCAAAACAATGACAGCAAGCCAGAATTGCAACAAGCCAACAGCTGTGTCCTGTTTGAAAAAGACCATTGATCCGGTGCCCTGAACTCAATATGCCAGCCTCAAAACCAAAGCTCACATCAGAAAATTCATTAGAAACCATGATAAATCAGAAAAATGAGACAAAAGCCAAAGAAATGCACGAGTTCTTAGTGATATTTGGCTGGATTTAGACACAAGGAAACTGGCTGTTTAAAGATTCATCCCCCCCTTCCACTGACTGACTTTGGAATTCTGATTGATTTCACCTCAAAATTGCACTCACACTCCATTTGGAGGGAATTAGAATCTGTCCCCTCAGCAGAAGGGTTCCATGTCATTTTCCAAAACACAGAAACTAATCTTGATCATGTTGCCAGCAGATTTCTAATCCTGAAAGGGCAATTTCTGTGTTTTTTTTTTCTTTCATAATGGCTACTCTGTCCAAATCTTGCTTGTATTGCATCAGAATACAAAATATGGGAATAAGAAGGCAAAACCGACTCAGACCCAGAAAACAATAAGGAAATTGCCGCTCAAGAAACCACAAATCGGCTGAGGCACCCAAAACAATGACAGCAAGCCAGAATTGGAGCAAGCCAACAGCTGTGCCCTGATTGAAAAAGAACATCCCTCTTGTGCCCTGAACTCAATATTGCAGCCTCAAAACCAAAGCTCACATCAGAAAATTCATTACAAACCATGATAAATAAGAAAATGGAGAAAAAGCCAAAGAAATGCAAGAATCCATAATGATAGTGGGCTTGATTTAGTTGCAAGGAAACCGGCTGTTCCCAGATTCATCCACAGCTCCAGCTGACTGCCTGTGGAATTCCGACTGAATTAACCTGAAAATCGCAGTAAGACTCAGTTTGGAGGCCATAATATCAGTCACCTCAGCCAAAGTGTTCCATTTGATTTTCCAAATCACAAAAACTCACCTTGGTCATGTTACCCTTAGATTTATAAGCTTCAAACGCTAATTTGTTGTTGTTGTTTTTTTTTATTTCATAATGGCTACTCTGTCAAAACTCTTGTTTGTATTGCGTCAGAATACAAAATGTGGGAAGGAAGAAGGGAAAACCAACTCAGACCCAGAAAACATTTAGGAAACTGCCGCTCAAGAAACCACAAATCGGCTGAGGCACCCAAAACCTTGAAAGCAAGCCAGAATTGGAGCAAGCCAACAGCTGTGCCCTGATTGAACAAGACCATTAATCCAGTGCCCTGAACTCCATATTCCATCCTCAAAACCAAAGCTCACATCAGAAAATTCATTAGAAACCATGATAAATAAGGGAAATCTGAGAAAGCCAAAGAAATTCAAGAGTCCTTTGTGGTATTTGGCTGGATTTAGACAGAAGGAAACTGGCTGTTTCCGGATTCATCCCCCCCCTTCCACAGACAGACCTTTGAATTCTGATTGAATTCACCTCAAAATCGCACTCACACTCAATTTGGAGGGAATTAGAATCTGTCCCCTCAGCAGAAGGGTTCCATGTCATTTTCCAAAACACAGAAACTCATCTTGGTCTTGTTGCCTATAGATTTCTAATCCTGAAAGGGCAATGCACTTTTTTTTTTTTTTCTTTCATAATGGCTACTCTGTCCAAAATCTTGCTTATGTTGCATCAGAATACAAAATTTGGGAATAAGAAGGCAAATGCGACTCAGACCCAGAAAACATTTAGGAAACTGCAACACAAGAATCCACAAATCAGCTGAGGCACCCAAAACAATGACAGCAAGCAGAATTGCAGCAAGACAACAGCTGTGCCCTGATTGAAAAAGAACCTTCCTCTTGTGCCCTGAACTCAATATGCCAGCCTCAAAACCAAAGCTCACATCAGAAAATTCATTACAAACAATGATAAATAAGAAAAATCAGAAAAAAAGCCAAAGAAATGCAAGAATCCATAATGATATTGGGCTTGATTTAGTCGCAAGGAAGCCAGCAGTTCCCAGATTCATCCACGCCTAAAGCTGACTGCCTGTGGAATTCTCACAGAATGAACCCGAAAATCACAGTGAAACTCCGTTTGGAGGCAATTAATATCTGTCACCTCAGCCAAAGTGTAACATTTTTTTTTCCAAAACACAAAAACTCACCTTGGTCATGTAACCTGTAGATTTTTAAGCTTCAAATGCCCATTTGTTGTGTTTTGTATTTCATAATCGGTACTCTGCCCAAACTCATGTTTGTATGGCGTCAGAATACAAAATTTGGGAAGGAGGAAGGCAAAACCAAATCAGACCAAGAAAACATTTAGGAAATTGCCGCTCAACAAACCAAAATTGAGCTGAGGCACCCAAAACAATGACAGCAAGCCAGAATTGGAGCAAGCCAACAGCTGTGCCCTGTTTGAAAAAGACCATTCCTCCAGTACCCTGAACTCCATATTCCAGCCTCAAAACCAAAGCTCACATCAGAAAATTCATTACAAACCATGATAAATAAGGGAAATGTGAAAAAGCCAAAGAAATGCAAGCCTGTGGAATCCTAACTGAATTAACTGAATTAATCTGAAAATCGCAGTGAAACTCGGTTTTGGAGGCAATTAATATCTGTCACCTCAGCCAGAGTGTTCAATTTTAATTTCGAAAACAAAAAATCATACCTTGGTCTTGTGACCAGTACATATATAAGCTTCAAACGCATATTTGTTGTGTTTTTTATTTCATAATGGCGACTCTGTCCAAACTCTTGTTTGTATTACGCCAGAATACAAAATTTGGGAAGGAAGAAGGCAAAACCTACTCAGAGCCAGAAAACATGTAGGAAATTGCCGCTCAAGAAACCACAAATGGGCTGAGGCACCCAAAACCTTGAAAGCAAGCCAGAATTGGAGCAAGCCAACAGCTGTGCCCTGTTTTAAAAAGACCATTCCTGCGGTGCCCTGAACTCCATACTGCAGCCTCAAAACCAAAGCTCACAAAAAAAAAAAATCATTACAAACAATGATAAATAAGGGAAATCTGAGAAAGCCAAAGTAATTCAAGAGTCCTTTGTGGTATTTGGCTGGATTTAGACAGAAGGAAACAGGCTGTTTCCAGATTCATCCCCCCCTTCCACAGACTGACTTTGGAATTCTGACTCAATTCACCTCAAAATCGCACTCACACTCAATTTGGAGGGAATTAGTATCTGTCCCCTCAGCAGAAGTGTTCCATGTCATTTTCCAAAACACAAAAACTCATCTTTCTCGTGTTGCCTGTAGACTTCTAATCCTGAAAGGGCAATTTACTGTGTTTTTTTTTTTTCTTTCATAGTGGCTACTCTGTCCAAAATCTTGCTTGTATTGCGTCAGAATACAAAATTTGGGAATAAGAAGGCAAATCCGACTCAGACCCAGAAAACATTTAGGAAACTGCAGAAAAAGAATCCACAAATCAGCTAAGGAATCCAAAACAATGACAGCAAGCAGAACTGGAGCACGCCAACAGCTGTGCCCTGATTGAAAAAGAACCTTCCTCTTGTGCCCTAAACTCAATATGCCAGCCACAAAACCAAAGCTCACATCAGAAAATTCATTTCAAACCATGATAAATTGGAAAAATCAGAAAAAAGCCAAAGAAATGCAAGTTTTCTTAGTGATATTGGGCTTGATTTATTCCTAAGTAAACAGCTGTTTCCAGATTCATCCACAACTCCCAGCTGAGTGAATAGGGATTCTGACTGAATTCACCTCAAAATGGCAGTGAAATTCGGTTTGGAGACAATTAATATCTGTCACCTCAGCCAAAGTGTTCCATTTTATTTTCCAAAACAAAAAAACTCACTTTGGTCATGTTTCCTATAGATTTCAAAGCGTCAAACGCCTATTTGTTGTGTTTTTTATTTCATAATGGCTACTCTGTCCAAAATCTTGCTTGTATTGCATCAACATACAAAATTTCGGAAGGTAGAAGGCAAAGCCAACTCAGACCCAGAAAACATTTAGGAAATTGCCACTCAAGAAACCAAAAGTCAGCTGAGGCTCCCAAAACCATGACAGCAAGCCAGAATTGGAGCAGGCAATCAGCTGAGTCCTGATTGAAAAAGGCCATTCTTCCGGTACCCTGAACTCCATATTCCAGCCTCAAAACCAAAGCTTACATCAGGAAATTCATTACAAACCACGATACATAAGAAAAATGAGAAAAAAGCCAAGAAATGCAAGAAACCATAATGATATTGAGCTGGATTTAGTTGCAAGGAAACCGGCTGTTCCCGGATTCATCCAACACTCCAGCTGACTGCGTGTGGAATTCTGACTGAATTAACCTGAAAATTGCAGTGAAACTCAGTTTGGAGGCAATTAATATCTGTCACCTCAGCCAAAGTGTTCCATTTTATTTTCCAAAACACAAAAACTCACCTTGGTCTTGTTACCTGTAGATTTCCAAGCTTCAAATGCCTATTTGTTGTTTTGTTTATTTCATAATGGCTACTCTGCCCAAACTCTTCTTTGCATTGCATCAGAATACAAAATTTGGGAATAAGAAGGCAAATCCAACTCAGACACAGAAAACATTTATGAAATTGCCACTCAAGAAACCACGAATCTTCTGAGGCATCCAAAACAATGACAGCAAGCCGGAATTGGAGAAAATCAACAACTGTGCCCTGATTGAAACAGAACCATCCTCTTGTGCCCTGAACTCAATATGCCAGCCTCAAAACCAAAGCTCACATCAGAAAATGCTTTACAAACCATTACAAATAAGAAAAATGAGAAAAAAGCCAAAGAAATGCAAGAATCCATAATGATATTGGACTTGATTTAGTCGCAAGGAAACCGGATGTTCCCGCATTCATCCACCCCTACAGCTGACTGCCTGTGGAATTCTGACTGAATTAACCTGAAAAATGCAGTGAAACTCAGTTTGAAGGCAATTAATATCTGTCACCTCAGCCAAAGTGTTCCATTTGATTTTTCAAAACTCAAAAACTCACCTTGGTCATGATACCTGTAGAATCATAACCTTCAAACGCCTATTTGTTGTGTTTTTTATTTCATAATCGGTACTCTGTCTGAACACATGTTTGTATTGCGTCACAATACAAAATTTGGGAAGGAAGAAGGCAAAAACCTCTCAGACACAGAAAACATTTAGGAAATTGCCGCTCAAGAAACCAAAAGTCAGCTAAGGCACCCAAAACAATGACAGCAAGGCAGAATTGGAGCAAGTCAACAGCTGTGCCCTTTTTGAAAAATAACCTTCCTCTTGTGCCCTGAACTCCATATTGCAGCCTCAAAACCAAAGCTCACATCATAAAATTCATTACAAACCATGATAAATAAGAAAAATGAGAAAAAAGCCAAAGAAATGCTAGAATCCATAATGATATTGGGCTTGATTTAGTCGCAAGGAAATTGGCTGTTCCCAGATTCATCCACCCCTCCAGCTGACTGCCTGTGGAATTCTGACTGAATTAACCTGAAAATCGCAGTAAAACTCAGTTTGGAGGCCATTAATATCTGTCACCTCAGCCAAAGTGTTCCATTTTATTTGCCAAAACACAAAACCTCATCTTGTCCTGTTACCTGTAGATTTCTGAGCTTCAAACGCCTATTTGTTGTGTTTTTTATTTCATAATGGCTACTCTGCCCAAACTCTTGTTTGTATTGCGTCAGAATACAAAATTTGGGAAGGAAGAAGGCAAAACCAACTCAGACCCAGAAAACATTTAGGAAATTGCCGCTCAAGAAACCACAAATCGGCTGAGGCACTCAAAACAATGACAGCAAGCCAGAATTGGAACAGGCCAACAGCTGTGCCCTGTTTCAAAAAGACTATTCCTCCGGTGCCCTGAACTCCATATTGCAGCCTCAAAACCAAAGCTCACATCAGAAAATTCATTACAAACCATGATAAATAAGAAAAATGAGAAAATGCCAAAGAAATGCAAGAATCCATAATGATATTGGGTTTGGTTCAGTCACAAGGAAACCAGCTGTTCCCGGATTCATCCACCCCTCCAGCTGACTGCCTGTGGAACTCTGACTGAATTAACCTGAATATCGCAGTGAAACTACGTTTGGAGGGAGTAAATAACTGTCACCTCACCCAAAGTGTTCCATTGTATTTTCCAAAACACAAAAACTCCCCTTGGTCGTGTTACCTGTAGATTTCTAAGCTTCAAAATCCTATTTGTTGTGTTTTTTATTTCATAATAGCTACTCTGCCCAAACTCTTGTTTGTATTGTGTCAGAATACAACATTTGGGAAGGAAGAAGGCAAAACCAACTCAGACCCAGAAAACATTTTGGAAATTGCCGCTCAAGAAACCAAATCAGCTGAGGCATGCAAAACAATGACAGCAAGCCAGAATTGCAACAAGCCAACAGCTGTGTCCTGTTTGAAAAAGACCATTGCCCCGGTGCCCAGAACTCTATATTGCAGCCTCAAAACCAAAGCTGACATCAGAAAATGCATTACAAACCATGATAAATAAGAAAAATGAGAAAAAAGCCAAAGAAATGCAAGAATCCATAATGATATTGGGCTTGATTTAGTCGCAAGGAAACCGGCTGTTCCTGGATTCATCCACCCCTCCAGCTGACTGCCTGTGGAATTCTGACTGAATTAACCTGAAAATCGCAGTGAAACTCAGTTTGGGGGCAATTAATATCTGTCACCTCAGACCATTTTATTATCTAAAACACAAACACTCACCTTGCTCTTGTTACCTGTAGATTTCTAAGCTTCAAACGCCTATTTGTTGTATTTTTTATTTCATAATGGCTACTCTGTCCAGAAAACATTTAAAATTTCCGCTCAAGAAACCACAAATCGGCTGAGGTACTTAAAACAATGACAGCAAGCCAGAATTGGAGCAGGCCAACAGCTGTGCCCTTTTTGAAAAAGACCATTCCTCCGGTGCC
The DNA here is from genome assembly GCF_051225735.1 of Oryctolagus cuniculus. Lineage (NCBI taxonomy): Eukaryota > Metazoa > Chordata > Mammalia > Lagomorpha > Leporidae > Oryctolagus > Oryctolagus cuniculus. The sequence goes on along the minus strand of NW_028301697.1, from coordinate 1,000,481 downwards.
CTGAACTCAATATGCCAGCCTCAAAACCAAAGCTCACATCAGAAAATTCATTACAAACCATGATAAATAAGAAAACGGAGAAAAAAGCCAAAAAATGCAAGAATCCATAATGATATTGGGCTTGAGTTAGTCGCAAGGAAACCGGCTGTTCCCGGATTCATCCACCCCTTCAGCGGACTGCCTGTGGAATTCTGACTGAATTAACCTGAATATCGCAGTGAAACTCAGTTTGGAGGCAATTAATATCTGTCACCTCAGCCAAAGTGTTCCATTTTATTTTCCAAAACACAAAAACTCACCTTGCTCGTGTTACCTGTCGATTTCTAAGCTTCAAATGCCTATTTGTTGTGTTTTTTATTTCATAATGGCTACTCTGCCGAAACTCTTGTTTGTATTGCGTCAGTATACAAAATTTGGGAAGGAAGAAGGCAAAACCAATTCAGGCCCAGAATACATGTAGTAAATTGCCGCTCAAAAGACCAATAATCGGCTGAGGCACCCAAAACAATGACAGCAAGCCAGAATTGGAGCAGGCCAACAGCTGTGCCCTGTTTGAAAAAGACCATTCCTCTGTTACACTGAACTCCATATTGCAGCTTCAAAACCAAAGCTCACATCAGAAAATTCATTACAAACCATGATAAATAAGAAAACGAAGAAAAAAGCCAAAGAAATGCAAGAATCCATAATGATATTGGGCTTCATTGAGTCGCAAGGAAATTGGCTGTTCCCAGATTCATCCACCCCTCCAGCTGACTGCCTGTGGAAATATGACTGAATTAACCGGAAAATCGCAGTGAAACTCAGTTTGGAGGCAATTAATATCTGTCACCTCAGCCAAAGTGTTCCATTTGATTTTCCAAAACACAAAAACTCACCTTGGTCGTGTTACCTGTAGATTTCTAAGGTTCAAAAGACTATTTGTTGTGTTTTGTATTTCGCACTGGCTACTCGCCCCAAAATCTTATTTGCATGGCGTCAGAATACAAAATTTGGGAAGGAAAAAGGCAAAACCAACTCAGACTCAGAAAACATGTAGGAAATTGCAGCTCAAGAAACCAAAAGTCAGCTGAGGCACTGAAAACAATAACAGCAAGCCAGAATTGGAGCAGGCCAAAAGCTGTGCCCTGTTTGAAAAAGACCATTCCTCCGGTGCCCTGAACTCCATATTGCAGCCTCAAATCCAAAGCTCACATCAGGAAATTCATTACAACCCATGAAAAATAAGGAAAATGAGAAAAAAGCCAAAGAATTCCAAGAATGCATAATGATATTGGGCTTGATTTAGTCTCAAGGAAACCGGCTGTTCCAGGATTCATCGACCACTGCAGCTGACTGCCTGTGGAATTCTGACTGAATTCAGCTGAAAATCGCAGTGAAACTCAGATTGGAGGCAATTAATATCTGTCACCTCAGCCAAAGTGTTCCATTTGATTTTACAAAACACAAAAACTCACCTTGGTCGTGTTACCTGTAGAGTTCTAAGCTTTAAACGACTATTTGTTGTGTTTTTTATTTCATAATGGCTACTTTAACCAAACTCTTGTTTGTATTGCATCAGAATACAACATTTGGGAAGGAAGAAGGCAAAACCAACTCACACCCAGAAATCATTTAGGAAATTGCCGCTCAAGAAACCACAAATCGGCTGAGGCACTCAAAACAATGACAGCAAGCCAGAATTGGAGCAGGCCAACAGCTGTGCCCTGTTTCAAAAAGACTATTCCTCCGGTGCCCTGAACTCCATATTGCAGCCTCAAAACCAAAGCTCACATCAGAAAATTCATTACAAACCATGATAAATAAGAAAAATGAGAAAATGCCAAAGAAATGCAAGAATCCATAATGATATTGGGTTTGGTTCAGTCACAAGGAAACCGGCTGTTCCCGGATTCATCCACCCCTCCAGCTGACTGCCTGTGGAACTCTGACTGAATTAACCTGAATATCGCAGTGAAACTACGTTTGGAGGGAGTAAATAACTGTCACCTCACCCAAAGTGTTCCATTGTATTTTCCAAAACACAAAAACTCCCCTTGGTCGTGTTACCTGTAGATTTCTAAGCTTCAAAATCCTATTTGTTGTGTTTTTTATTTCATAATAGCTACTCTGCCCAAACTCTTGTTTGTATTGTGTCAGAATACAACATTTGGGAAGGAAGAAGGCAAAACCAACTCAGACCCAGAAAACATTTTGGAAATTGCCGCTCAAGAAACCAAATCAGCTGAGGCATGCAAAACAATGACAGCAAGCCAGAATTGCAACAAGCCAACAGCTGTGTCCTGTTTGAAAAAGACCATTGCCCCGGTGCCCAGAACTCTATATTGCAGCCTCAAAACCAAAGCTGACATCAGAAAATGCATTACAAACCATGATAAATAAGAAAACGGAGAAAAAAGCCAAAGAAATGCAAGAATCCATAATGATATTGGGCTTGATTTAGTCGCAAGGAAACCGGCTGTTCCTGGATTCATCCACCCCTCCAGCTGACTGCCTGTGGAATTCTGACTGAATTAACCTGAAAATCGCAGTGAAACTCAGTTTGGGGGCAATTAATATCTGTCACCTCAGACCATTTTATTATCTAAAACACAAACACTCACCTTGCTCTTGTTACCTGTAGATTTCTAAGCTTCAAACGCCTATTTGTTGTATTTTTTATTTCATAATGGCTACTCTGTCCAGAAAACATTTAAAATTTCCGCTCAAGAAACCACAAATCGGCTGAGGTACTTAAAACAATGACAGCAAGCCAGAATTGGAGCAGGCCAACAGCTGTGCCCTTTTTGAAAAAGACCATTCCTCCGGTGCCCTGAACTCAATATGCCAGCCTCAAAACCAAAGCTCACATCAGAAAATTCATTACAAACCATGATAAATAAGAAAACGGAGAAAAAAGCCAAAAAATGCAAGAATCCATAATGATATTGGGCTTGAGTTAGTCGCAAGGAAACCGGCTGTTCCCGGATTCATCCACCCCTTCAGCGGACTGCCTGTGGAATTCTGACTGAATTAACCTGAATATCGCAGTGAAACTCAGTTTGGAGGCAATTAATATCTGTCACCTCAGCCAAAGTGTTCCATTTTATTTTCCAAAACACAAAAACTCACCTTGCTCGTGTTACCTGTCGATTTCTAAGCTTCAAATGCCTATTTGTTGTGTTTTTTATTTCATAATGGCTACTCTGCCGAAACTCTTGTTTGTATTGCGTCAGTATACAAAATTTGGGAAGGAAGAAGGCAAAACCAATTCAGGCCCAGAATACATGTAGTAAATTGCCGCTCAAAAGACCAATAATCGGCTGAGGCACCCAAAACAATGACAGCAAGCCAGAATTGGAGCAGGCCAACAGCTGTGCCCTGTTTGAAAAAGACCATTCCTCTGTTACACTGAACTCCATATTGCAGCTTCAAAACCAAAGCTCACATCAGAAAATTCATTACAAACCATGATAAATAAGAAAACGAAGAAAAAAGCCAAAGAAATGCAAGAATCCATAATGATATTGGGCTTCATTGAGTCGCAAGGAAATTGGCTGTTCCCAGATTCATCCACCCCTCCAGCTGACTGCCTGTGGAAATATGACTGAATTAACCGGAAAATCGCAGTGAAACTCAGTTTGGAGGCAATTAATATCTGTCACCTCAGCCAAAGTGTTCCATTTGATTTTCCAAAACACAAAAACTCACCTTGGTCGTGTTACCTGTAGATTTCTAAGGTTCAAAAGACTATTTGTTGTGTTTTGTATTTCGCACTGGCTACTCGCCCCAAACTCTTATTTGCATGGCGTCAGAATACAAAATTTGGGAAGGAAAAAGGCAAAACCAACTCAGACTCAGAAAACATGTAGGAAATTGCAGCTCAAGAAACCAAAAGTCAGCTGAGGCACTGAAAACAATAACAGCAAGCCAGAATTGGAGCAGGCCAAAAGCTGTGCCCTGTTTGAAAAAGACCATTCCTCCGGTGCCCTGAACTCCATATTGCAGCCTCAAATCCAAAGCTCACATCAGGAAATTCATTACAACCCATGAAAAATAAGGAAAATGAGAAAAAAGCCAAAGAATTCCAAGAATGCATAATGATATTGGGCTTGATTTAGTCTCAAGGAAACCGGCTGTTCCAGGATTCATCGACCACTGCAGCTGACTGCCTGTGGAATTCTGACTGAATTCAGCTGAAAATCGCAGTGAAACTCAGATTGGAGGCAATTAATATCTGTCACCTCAGCCAAAGTGTTCCATTTGATTTTACAAAACACAAAAACTCACCTTGGTCGTGTTACCTGTAGAGTTCTAAGCTTTAAACGACTATTTGTTGTGTTTTTTATTTCATAATGGCTACTTTAACCAAACTCTTCTTTGTATTGCATCAGAATACAACATTTGGGAAGGAAGAAGGCAAAACCAACTCACACCCAGAAATCATTTAGGAAATTGCCGCTCAAGAAACCACAAATCGGCTGAGGCACTCAAAACAATGACAGCAAGCCAGAATTGGAGCAGGCCAACAGCTGTGCCCTGTTTCAAAAAGACTATTCCTCCGGTGCCCTGAACTCCATATTGCAGCCTCAAAACCAAAGCTCACATCAGAAAATTCATTACAAACCATGATAAATAAGAAAAATGAGAAAATGCCAAAGAAATGCAAGAATCCATAATGATATTGGGTTTGGTTCAGTCACAAGGAAACCGGCTGTTCCCGGATTCATCCACCCCTCCAGCTGACTGCCTGTGGAACTCTGACTGAATTAACCTGAATATCGCAGTGAAACTACGTTTGGAGGGAGTAAATAACTGTCACCTCACCCAAAGTGTTCCATTGTATTTTCCAAAACACAAAAACTCCCCTTGGTCGTGTTACCTGTAGATTTCTAAGCTTCAAAATCCTATTTGTTGTGTTTTTTATTTCATAATAGCTACTCTGCCCAAACTCTTGTTTGTATTGTGTCAGAATACAACATTTGGGAAGGAAGAAGGCAAAACCAACTCAGACCCAGAAAACATTTTGGAAATTGCCGCTCAAGAAACCAAATCAGCTGAGGCATGCAAAACAATGACAGCAAGCCAGAATTGCAACAAGCCAACAGCTGTGTCCTGTTTGAAAAAGACCATTGCCCCGGTGCCCAGAACTCTATATTGCAGCCTCAAAACCAAAGCTGACATCAGAAAATGCATTACAAACCATGATAAATAAGAAAACGGAGAAAAAAGCCAAAGAAATGCAAGAATCCATAATGATATTGGGCTTGATTTAGTCGCAAGGAAACCGGCTGTTCCTGGATTCATCCACCCCTCCAGCTGACTGCCTGTGGAATTCTGACTGAATTAACCTGAAAATCGCAGTGAAACTCAGTTTGGGGGCAATTAATATCTGTCACCTCAGACCATTTTATTATCTAAAACACAAACACTCACCTTGCTCTTGTTACCTGTAGATTTCTAAGCTTCAAACGCCTATTTGTTGTATTTTTTATTTCATAATGGCTACTCTGTCCAGAAAACATTTAAAATTTCCGCTCAAGAAACCACAAATCGGCTGAGGTACTTAAAACAATGACAGCAAGCCAGAATTGGAGCAGGCCAACAGCTGTGCCCTTTTTGAAAAAGACCATTCCTCCGGTGCCCTGAACTCAATATGCCAGCCTCAAAACCAAAGCTCACATCAGAAAATTCATTACAAACCATGATAAATAAGAAAACGGAGAAAAAAGCCAAAAAATGCAAGAATCCATAATGATATTGGGCTTGAGTTAGTCGCAAGGAAACCGGCTGTTCCCGGATTCATCCACCCCTTCAGCGGACTGCCTGTGGAATTCTGACTGAATTAACCTGAATATCGCAGTGAAACTCAGTTTGGAGGCAATTAATATCTGTCACCTCAGCCAAAGTGTTCCATTTTATTTTCCAAAACACAAAAACTCACCTTGCTCGTGTTACCTGTCGATTTCTAAGCTTCAAATGCCTATTTGTTGTGTTTTTTATTTCATAATGGCTACTCTGCCGAAACTCTTGTTTGTATTGCGTCAGTATACAAAATTTGGGAAGGAAGAAGGCAAAACCAATTCAGGCCCAGAATACATGTAGTAAATTGCCGCTCAAAAGACCAATAATCGGCTGAGGCACCCAAAACAATGACAGCAAGCCAGAATTGGAGCAGGCCAACAGCTGTGCCCTGTTTGAAAAAGACCATTCCTCTGTTACACTGAACTCCATATTGCAGCTTCAAAACCAAAGCTCACATCAGAAAATTCATTACAAACCATGATAAATAAGAAAACGAAGAAAAAAGCCAAAGAAATGCAAGAATCCATAATGATATTGGGCTTCATTGAGTCGCAAGGAAATTGGCTGTTCCCAGATTCATCCACCCCTCCAGCTGACTGCCTGTGGAAATATGACTGAATTAACCGGAAAATCGCAGTGAAACTCAGTTTGGAGGCAATTAATATCTGTCACCTCAGCCAAAGTGTTCCATTTGATTTTCCAAAACACAAAAACTCACCTTGGTCGTGTTACCTGTAGATTTCTAAGGTTCAAAAGACTATTTGTTGTGTTTTGTATTTCGCACTGGCTACTCGCCCCAAACTCTTATTTGCATGGCGTCAGAATACAAAATTTGGGAAGGAAAAAGGCAAAACCAACTCAGACTCAGAAAACATGTAGGAAATTGCAGCTCAAGAAACCAAAAGTCAGCTGAGGCACTGAAAACAATAACAGCAAGCCAGAATTGGAGCAGGCCAAAAGCTGTGCCCTGTTTGAAAAAGACCATTCCTCCGGTGCCCTGAACTCCATATTGCAGCCTCAAATCCAAAGCTCACATCAGGAAATTCATTACAACCCATGAAAAATAAGGAAAATGAGAAAAAAGCCAAAGAATTCCAAGAATGCATAATGATATTGGGCTTGATTTAGTCTCAAGGAAACCGGCTGTTCCAGGATTCATCGACCACTGCAGCTGACTGCCTGTGGAATTCTGACTGAATTCAGCTGAAAATCGCAGTGAAACTCAGATTGGAGGCAATTAATATCTGTCACCTCAGCCAAAGTGTTCCATTTGATTTTACAAAACACAAAAACTCACCTTGGTCGTGTTACCTGTAGAGTTCTAAGCTTTAAACGACTATTTGTTGTGTTTTTTATTTCATAATGGCTACTTTAACCAAACTCTTGTTTGTATTGCATCAGAATACAACATTTGGGAAGGAAGAAGGCAAAACCAACTCACACCCAGAAATCATTTAGGAAATTGCCGCTCAAGAAACCAAAAGACAGCAGAGGTACCCAAAGCAATGACATTAAATCAGATTGGAGCAAGCAAAGAGGTGTGCCCTGATTGAAAAAGAACCATTCTCTTCTGCACTGAAGTCTATATTGCAGCCTCAAAATAAAGCTCACATCAGAAAATTCATTACAAACCATGATAAATAAGAAAAATAAGAAAAAAGCCAAAGAAATGCAAGAATCTATAATGATATTGGGCTTGATTCAATCGCAAGGAAACCGGCTATTCCCAGATTCATCCACCCCTCCAGCTGACTGCCTGTGGAATTCTGACTGAATTCACCTGAAAATCGCAGTGAAACTCCGTTTGGAGGCAATTAATATCTGTCACCTCAGCCAAAGTGTTCCATTTTATTTTCCAAAACACAAAAACTCACCTTGCTCGTGTTACCTGTCGATTTCTAAGCTTCAAATGACTATTTGTTGTGTTTTTTATTTCATAATGGCTACTCTGCCGAAACTCTTGTTTGTATTGCGTCAGTATACAAAATTTGGGAAGGAAGAAGGCAAAACCAATTCAGGCCCAGAAAACATGTAGTAAATTGCCGCGCAAAAGACCAATAATCGGCTGAGGCACTCAAAACAATGAAAGCAAGCCAGAATTGGAGCAGGCCAACAGCTGTGCCCTGTTTGAAAAAGACTATTCCTCCGGTGCCCTGAACTCCATATTGCAGCCTCAAAACCAAAGCTGACATCAGAAAATTCATTACAAACCATGATAAATAAGAAAACGAAGAAAAAAGCCAAAGAAATGCAAGAATCCATAATGATATTGGGCTTCATTGAGTCGCAAGGAAATTGGCTGTTCCCAGATTCATCCACCCCTCCAGCTGACTGCCTGTGGAAATATGACTGAATTAACCGGAAAATCGCAGTGAAACTCAGTTTGGAGGCAATTAATATCTGTCACCTCAGCCAAAGTGTTCCATTTGATTTTCCAAAACACAAAAACTCACCTTGGTCGTGTTACCTGTAGATTTCTAAGGTTCAAAAGACTATTTGTTGTGTTTTGTATTTCGCACTGGCTACTCGCCCCAAACTCTTATTTGCATGGCGTCAGAATACAAAATTTGGGAAGGAAAAAGGCAAAACCAACTCAGACTCAGAAAACATGTAGGAAATTGCAGCTCAAGAAACCAAAAGTCAGCTGAGGCACTGAAAACAATAACAGCAAGCCAGAATTGGAGCAGGCCAAAAGCTGTGCCCTGTTTGAAAAAGACCATTCCTCCGGTGCCCTGAACTCCATATTGCAGCCTCAAATCCAAAGCTCACATCAGGAAATTCATTACAACCCATGAAAAATAAGGAAAATGAGAAAAAAGCCAAAGAATTCCAAGAATGCATAATGATATTGGGCTTGATTTAGTCTCAAGGAAACCGGCTGTTCCAGGATTCATCGACCACTGCAGCTGACTGCCTGTGGAATTCTGACTGAATTCAGCTGAAAATCGCAGTGAAACTCAGATTGGAGGCAATTAATATCTGTCACCTCAGCCAAAGTGTTCCATTTGATTTTACAAAACACAAAAACTCACCTTGGTCGTGTTACCTGTAGAGTTCTAAGCTTTAAACGACTATTTGTTGTGTTTTTTATTTCATAATGGCTACTTTAACCAAACTCTTGTTTGTATTGCATCAGAATACAACATTTGGGAAGGAAGAAGGCAAAACCAACTCACACCCAGAAATCATTTAGGAAATTGCCGCTCAAGAAACCAAAAGACAGCAGAGGTACCCAAAGCAATGACATTAAATCAGATTGGAGCAAGCAAAGAGGTGTGCCCTGATTGAAAAAGAACCATTCTCTTCTGCACTGAAGTCTATATTGCAGCCTCAAAATAAAGCTCACATCAGAAAATTCATTACAAACCATGATAAATAAGAAAAATAAGAAAAAAGCCAAAGAAATGCAAGAATCTATAATGATATTGGGCTTGATTCAATCGCAAGGAAACCGGCTATTCCCAGATTCATCCACCCCTCCAGCTGACTGCCTGTGGAATTCTGACTGAATTCACCTGAAAATCGCAGTGAAACTCCGTTTGGAGGCAATTAATATCTGTCACCTCAGCCAAAGTGTTCCATTTTATTTTCCAAAACACAAAAACTCACCTTGCTCGTGTTACCTGTCGATTTCTAAGCTTCAAATGACTATTTGTTGTGTTTTTTATTTCATAATGGCTACTCTGCCGAAACTCTTGTTTGTATTGCGTCAGTATACAAAATTTGGGAAGGAAGAAGGCAAAACCAATTCAGGCCCAGAAAACATGTAGTAAATTGCCGCGCAAAAGACCAATAATCGGCTGAGGCACTCAAAACAATGAAAGCAAGCCAGAATTGGAGCAGGCCAACAGCTGTGCCCTGTTTGAAAAAGACTATTCCTCCGGTGCCCTGAACTCCATATTGCAGCCTCAAAACCAAAGCTGACATCAGAAAATTCATTACAAACCATGATAAATAAGAAAAATGAGAAAAAAGCCAAAGAAATGCAAGAATCCATAATGATATTGGGCTTGGTTCAGTCGCAAAGGAAACCGGCTGTTCCCGGATTCATCCAATCCTCCAGCTGCCTGTGGAATTCTGACTGAATTAACCTGAATATCGCAGTGAAACTCCGTTTGGAGGCAGGAAATAACTGTCACCTCAGCAAAAGTGTTCCATTGCATTTTCCAAAACACAAAAACTCCCCTTGGTCGTGTTACCTGTAGATTTCTAAGCTTCAAAAGCCTATTTGTTGTGTTTTTTATTTCATAATAGCTACTCTGCCCAAACTCTTGTTTGTATTGTGTCAGAATACAACATTTGGGAAGGAAGAAGGCAAAACCATCTCAGACCCAGAAAACATTTTGGAAATTGCCGCTCAAAAAACCACTAATCGGCTGAGGCACTCAAAACAATGACAGCAAGCCAGAATTGGAGCAGGCCAACAGCTGTGCCATGTTTGAAAAAGACCATTGCCCCGGTGCCCTGAACTCCATATTGCAGCCTCAAAACCAAAGCTGACATCAGAAAATGCATTACAAACCATGATAAATAAGAAAAATGAGAAAAAAGCCAAACAAATGCAAGAATCTATAATGATATTGGGCTTGATTTAGTCGCAAGCAAACCGGCTGTTCCTGGATTCATCCACCCCTCCAGCTGACTGCCTGTGGAATTCTGACTGAATTAACCTGAAAATCACAGTGAAACTCAGTTTGGGGGCAATTAATATCTGTCACCTCAGACTATTTTATTATGCAAAACACAAAAGCTCACCTTGCTCGTGTTACCTGTAGATTTCTAAGATTCAAACGCCTATTAGTTGTATTTTTTATTTCATAATGGCTACTCTGTCCAGAAAACATTTAAAATTTCCGCTCAAGAAGCTACAAATCGGCTGAGGTACTTAAAACAATGACAGCTAGCCAGAATTGGAGCAGGCCAACAGCTGTGCCCTGTTTGAAAAAGACCATTCCTCTGGTGCCCTGAACTCAATATGCCAGCCTCCAAACCAAAGCGCACATCAGAAAATTCATTACAAACCATGATAAATAAGAAAACAGAGAAAAAAGCCAAAAAATGCAAGAATCCATAATGATATTGGGCTTGAGTTAGTCGCAAGGAAACCGGCTGTTCCCGGATTCATCCACCCCTTCAGCGGACTGCCTGTGGAATTCTGACTGAATTAACCTGAATATCGCAGTGAAACTCAGTTTGGAGGCAATTAATATCTGTCACCTAGCCAAAGTGTTCCATTGTATTTTCCAAAACACAAAAACTCCCCTTGGTCGTGTTACCTGTAGATTTCTAAGCTTCAAAAGCCTATTTGTTGTGTTTTTTATTTCATAATAGCTACTCTGCCCAAACTCTTGTTTGTATTGTGTCAGAATACAACATTTGGGAAGGAAGAAGGCAAAACCAACTCAGACCCAGAAAACATTTTGGAAATTGCCGCTCAAGAAACCACTAATCGGCTGAGGCACTCAAAACGATGACAGCAAGCCAGAATTGGAGCAGGCCAACAGCTGTGCCGTGTTTGAAAAAGACCATTGCCCTGGTGCCCTGAACTTCATATTGCAGACTCAAAACCAAAGCTCACATCAGAAAATTCACTACAAACCATGATACATAATAAAAATGAGAAAAAAGCCAAAGAAATGCAAGAATCCATAATGATATTGGGCTTGATTGAGTTGCAAGGAAACCGGCTGTTCCGGGATTCATCAACCCCTCCAGCTGACTGCCTGTGGAATTCTGACTGAATTTACCTGAAAATCGCAGTGAAACTCAGTTTGGAGGCAATTAATATCTGTCACCTGAACCAAAGTGTTGCATTTGATTTTCCAAAACACAAAAACTCACCTTGGTCGTGTTACCTGTAGATTTCTAAGGTTCAAAAGACTATTAGTTGTATTTTGTATTTCACACTGGCTACTCGCCCCAAACTCTTGTTTGTATGGCGTCAGAATACAAAATTTGGGAAGGAAAAAGGCAAAACCAACTCAGACTCAGAAAACATGTAGGAAATTGCAGCTCAAGAAACCAAAAGTCAGCTGAGGCACTCAAAACAATAACAGCAAGCCAGAATTGGAGCAGGCCAAAAGCTGTGCCCTGTTTGAAAAAGACCATTCCTCCAGTGCCCTGAACTCCATATTGCAGCCTCAAATCCAAAGCTCACATCAGGAAATTCATTACAAACCATGAAAAATAAGGAAAATGAGAAGAAAGCCAAAGAATTCCAAGAATGCATAATGATATTGGGCTTGATTTAGTCTCAAGTAAACCGGCTGTTCCTGGATTCATCGACCACTGCAGCTGACTGCCTGTGGAATTCTGACTGAATTCACCTGAAAATCGCAGTGAAACTCAGTTTGGAGGCAATTAATATCTGTCACCTCAGACCATTTTATTATCCAAAACACATAACCTCACCTTGGTCGTGTTACCTGTAGATTTCTAAGCTTCAAACGCCTATATGCTATGTTTTTCATTACAAAATGGCTACTCTGCAAAAACTCTTGTTTGTATGGCGTCAGAATACAAAATTTGGGAAGGAGGAAGGCAAAACCAACTCAGACCCAGAAAACATGTAGGAAATTGCGGCTCAAGAAACCACAAATCGGCTGAGGCACTCAAAGCAATGACAGCAAGCCAGAATTAGAGCAGACTAACAGCTGTGCCCTGATTGAAAAAGACCATTCCCCCGGTGCCCTGAACTCCATATTGCAGCCTCATAACCAAAGCTGACATCACAAAATTCATTACAAACCATGATAAATAAGAAAAATGCGAAAAATCCAAAGAAATGCAAGAATCCATAATGATATTGGGCTTGATTTAGTCGCAAGGAAACCGGTTGTTCCCGGATTCATCCACCCCTCCAGCTGACAGCCTGTGGAATTCTGACTGAATTCAGCTGAAAATCGCATTGAAACTCTTTTTGGAGGCAATTAATATCTGTCACCTCAGCCAAAGTGTTCCATTTGATTTTCCAAAACACAAAAACTCCCCTTGGTCGTGTTACCTGTAGATTTCTAAGCTTCAAACGCCTATGTGTTGTGTTTTTTATTTCATAATGGCTACTCTACCCAAACTCTTCTTTCTATGGCGTCAGAATACAAAATTTGGGAAGGAAGAAGGCAAAACCAACTCAGACCCAGAAAACATGTAGGAAATTGCCGCTCAAGAATCCACAAATCGGCTGAGGCACTCAAAAGAATGACAGCAAACCAGAATTGGAGCAGGCCAACAGCTGTGCCCTGTTTGAAAAAGACCATTCCTCCGTTACTCTGAAGTCCATATTGCAGCCTCAAAACCAAAACTCACATCAGAAAATTCATTATAAACGATGATAAATATGAAAACGAAGAAAAAAGCCAAAGAAATGCAAGAATCCATAATGCTATTGGGCTTGATTGAGTCGCAAAGAAACCGGTTGTTCCCGGATTCATCCACCCCTCCAGCTGACAGCCTGTGGAATTCTGACTGAATTCAGCTGAAAATCGCATTGAAACTCTTTTTGGAGGCAATTAATATCTGTCACCTCAGCCAAAGTGTTCCATTTGATTTTCCAAAACACAAAAACTCACCTTGGTCGTGTTACCTGTAGATTTCTAAGCTTCAAACGCCTATTTGTTGTGTTTTTTATTTCATAATGGCTACTCTGCTGACACTCTTGTTTGTATTGCGTCAGAATACAAAATTTGACAAGGAAGAAGGCAAAAGAAACTCAGACCCAGAAAACATTCAGAAAATTGCCGCTCAAGAAACCACAAATAAGCTGAGGCACCCAAAATAAAATGACAGCAAGCCAGAATTGGAGCAGGCCAACAGCTGTGCCCTGTTTGAAAAGGACCATTCCTCCGGTGCCCTGAACTCAAAATGCCAGCCTCAAAACCAAAGCTCACATCCGAAAATTCATTACAAACCATGATAAATAAGAAAGATGAGAAAAAAGCCAAAGAAATGCAAGAATCCACAATGATATTGGGCTTGATTTAGTCGCAAGGAAACCATCTTTCCCGGATTCATCCACCCCTCCAGCTGACTGCCTGTGGAATTCTGACAGAATTAACCTGAAAATTGCAGTGAAACTCAGTTTGGAGGCAATTAATATGTGTCACCTCAGCCAAAGTGTTCCATTTGATTTTCCAAAACACAAAATCTCACCTTGGTCGTGTTACCTGTAGATTTCTAAGCTTCAAACTCCTATTTGTTGTGTTTTTTATTTCATAATCGGTACTCTGTCTGAACTCATGTTTGTATTGCGTCACAATACAAAATTTGGGAAGGAAGAAGGAAAAAACCTCTCAGACACAGAAAACATTTAGGAAATTGCCACTCAACACACCAAAAATCACCTGAGGCACCCAAAACAATGACAGCAAGCCAGAACTGTAGCAAGCAAATGGCTGTGCCCTGTTTGAAAAAGAACCTTCCTCTTGTGCCCTGAACTCCATATTGCAGACTCAAAACCAAAGCTCACATCAGAAAATTCACTACAAACCATGATACATAAGAAAAATGAGAAAAAAGCCAAAGAAATGCAAGAATCCATAATGATATTGGGCTTGATTTAGTCTCAAGGAAATCAGCTCTTCCCAGATTCATCCCCCCCTCCAGCTGACTACCTGTGGAATTCTGACTGAATTAACCTGAAAATCACAGTGAAACTCAGTTTGGAAGCAATTAATATCTGTCACCTCAGCCAAAGTGTTCCATTTGATTTTCCAAAACACAAAAACTCACCATGGTCGAGTTACCTGTAGATTTCTAAGCTTCAAAAGCATATTTGTTGTGGTTTTTATTTCATAATGGCTACTTTAACCAAACTCTTTTTTGTATTGCATCAGAATACAAAATTTGACAAGGAAGAAGGCAAAACCAACTCAGACCCAGAAAACATTTAGGAAATTGCCGCTCAAGAAACCAAAAGTCAGCAGAGGTACCCAAACCAATTACATTAAACAAGAATTGGAGCAAGCAAAGAGCTGTGCCCTGATTGAAAAAGAACCATCCTCTTCTGCCCTGAACTCCATCTTCCAGACTCAAAAAAAGCTCACATCAGAAAATTCATTACACACCATGATAAATAAGAAAAATGAGAATAAATCCAAAGAAAGGCAAGATTCCATAATGATATTAGGTTTGATTTAGTCGCAAGGAAACCGGTTGTTCCCAGATTCATCCACCCCTCCAGCTGACTGCCTGTGGAATTCTGACTGAATTAACCTGAAAATCACAGTGAAACTCAGTTTGGAGGCAATTAATATCTGTCACCACAGCCAAAGTGTTCCATTTTATATTCCAAAACACAAAAACTCACCTTGGTCATGTTACCAGTAGATGTCTAAGCTTCAAACGCCTATTTGTTGTGTTTTTTATTTCATAATGGCTACTCTGCCGAAACTCTTGTTTGTATTGCGTCAGAATACTAAATTTGGGAAGGAAGAAGGCAAAACCAACTCAGACCCAGAAAACATTTAAGAAATTGCCGCTCAAAAAACCACAAATCGGCTGAGGCACTCAAAACAATGACAGCAAGGCAGAATTGGAGCAGGCCAACAGCTGTGCCGTGTTTGAAAAAGACCATTCCTCCGGTGCCCTGAACTCCATATTGCAGCCTCAAAACCAAAGCTCACATCAGGAAATTCATTACAAACCATGAAAAATAAGGAAAATGAGAAAAAAGCCAAAGAATTCCAAGAATGCATAATGATATTGGGCTTGATTTAGTCTCAAGTAAACCAGCTGTTCCTGGATTCATCGACCACTGCAGCTGACTGCCTGTGGAATTCTGACTGAATTCACCTGAAAATCGCAGTGAAACTCAGTTTGGATGCAATTAATATCTGTCACCTCAGACCATTTTATTATCCAAAACACATAACCTCACCTTGGTCGTGTTACCTGTAGATTTCTAAGCTTCAAACGCCTATATGCTATGTTTTTCATTACAAAATGGCTACTCTGCAAAAACTCTTGTTTGTATGGCGTCAGAATACAAAATTTGGGAAGGAGGAAGGCAAAACCAGCTCAGACCCAGAAAACATGTAGGAAATTGCGGCTCAAGAAACCACAAATCGGCTGAGGCACTCAAAGCAATGACAGCAAGCCAGAATTAGAGCAGACTAACAGCTGTGCCCTGATTGAAAAAGACCATTCCCCCGGTGCCCTGAACTCCATATTGCAGCCTCATAACCAAAGCTGACATCACAAAATTCATTACAAACCATGATAAATAAGAAAAATGCGAAAAATCCAAAGAAATGCAAGAATCCATAATGATATTGGGCTTGATTTAGTCGCAAGGAAACCGGTTGTTCCCGGATTCATCCACCCCTCCAGCTGACAGCCTGTGGAATTCTGACTGAATTCAGCTGAAAATCGCATTGAAACTCTTTTTGGAGGCAATTAATATCTGTCACCTCAGCCAAAGTGTTCCATTTGATTTTCCAAAACACAAAAACTCCCCTTGGTCGTGTTACCTGTAGATTTCTAAGCTTCAAACGCCTATGTGTTGTGTTTTTTATTTCATAATGGCTACTCTGTCAAAACTCTTCTTTCTATGGCGTCAGAATACAAAATTTGGGAAGGAAGAAGGCAAAACCAACTCAGACCCAGAAAACATGTAGGAAATTGCCGCTCAAGAATCCACAAATCGGCTGAGGCACTCAAAAGAATGACAGCAAACCAGAATTGGAGCAGGCCAACAGCTGTGCCCTGTTTGAAAAAGACCATTCCTCCGTTACTCTGAAGTCCATATTGCAGCCTCAAAACCAAAACTCACATCAGAAAATTCATTATAAACGATGATAAATATGAAAACGAAGAAAAAAGCCAAAGAAATGCAAGAATCCATAATGCTATTGGGCTTGATTGAGTCGCAAAGAAACCGGTTGTTCCCGGATTCATCCACCCCTCCAGCTGACAGCCTGTGGAATTCTGACTGAATTAACCTGAAAATCGCATTGAAACTCTTTTTGGAGGCAATTAATATCTGTCACCTCAGCCAAAGTGTTCCATTTGATTTTCCAAAACACAAAAACTCACCTTGGTCGTGTTACCTGTAGATTTCTAAGCTTCAAACGCCTATTTGTTGTGTTTTTTATTTCATAATGGCTACTCTGCTGAAACTCTTGTTTGTATTGCGTCAGAATACAAAATTTGACAAGGAAGAAGGCAAAAGAAACTCAGACCCAGAAAACATTCAGAAAATTGCCGCTCAAGAAACCACAAATAAGCTGAGGCACCCAAAATAAAATGACAGCAAGCCAGAATTGGAGCAGGCCAACAGCTGTGCCCTGTTTGAAAAGGACCATTCCTCCGGTGCCCTGAACTCAAAATGCCAGCCTCAAAACCAAAGCTCACATCCGAAAATTCATTACAAACCATGATAAATAAGAAAGATGAGAAAAAAGCCAAAGAAATGCAAGAATCCACAATGATATTGGGCTTGATTTAGTCGCAAGGAAACCGGCTGTTCCCGGATTCATCAACCCTCAGCTGACTGCCTGTGGAATTCTGACTGTATTATCCTGAAAATCGCAGTGAAACTCAGTTTGGAGGCAATTAATATTTGTCACCTCAGTCAAAGTGTTCCATTGTATTTTGCAAAACACAAAACCTCACCTTGGTCATGTTACCTGTAGATTTCTAAGCTTCACAAGCCTATTTGTTGTGTTTTTTATTTCATAATGGCTGCTCTCCCCAAAATTTTGTTTGTATTGCGTCAGAATACAAAATTTGGGAAGGAAGAAGGCAAAACCAACTGAGATTCAGAAAACATTTAGGAAATTGCCGCTCAAGAAACTGAAGGACACTGAGGCACCCAAAACCTTGAAAGGAAGACAGAATTGGAGTAAGCCAACAGCTGTTACCTGATTGAAAAAGACCATTCCTCTGGTGCCCTGAACTCCATCTTGCAGGTTCAAAACCAAAGTTCACATCAGAAAATTCATTACAAACCATGAAAAATATGAAAAATCCTAAAAAATCCAAAGAAATTCAGGAGTTCTTAGTGATATTGGGCTTGAATCATTCCCTTGTTAATGGCTGTTTCCAGATTCATCCATACCTCCCAGCTGAGTGTCTGTGGTTTCTGACTGAATTAACATGAAAATCGCAGTGAAACTCGGTTTGGAGGCAATTACTATCTGTCACCTCAGCCAAAGTGTTCCATTTGATTTTCAAAAACACAAAAACTCACCTTGGTCGTGTTACCTGTAGATTTCTAAGCTTCAAATGCATATTTGTTGTGTTGTTTATTTCATAATGGCTACTCTGTCCAAACTCTTGTTTATATTGCGTCAGAATACAAAATTTGGGAAGGAAGAAGGCAAATCCAACTGAGACTCAGAAAACATTTAGGAAATTGCCGCTCAAGAAACCTAAAGTCAGCTGAGGCACCAAAAAAATGACAGCAATCCAGAACTTGAGCAAGCCAACAGCTGTGCCCTGATTGAAAAAGACCATTAATCCAGTGCCTGAACTCCATATTCAAGCCTCAAAACAAAAGCTCACATCAGAAAATTCATTACAGACCATGATAAATAAGAAAAATGAGAAAAAAGCCAAAGAAATGCAAGAATCCATAATGATATTGGGCTTGATTTAGTTGCAAGGAAACCGGCTCTTCCCGGATTCATCCACCCCTCCAGCTGACTGCCTGTGGAATTCTCACTGAATTCACCTGAAAATCACAGTGAAACTCAGTTTGGAGGCAATTAATATCTGTCACCTCAGCCAAAGTTTCCATTTTATTTTCCAAAACACAAAAACTCACCTTGGTCGTGTTACCTGTAGATTTCTAAGCTTCAAACACCTATTTGTTGTGTTTTTTATTTCATAATGGCTACCGTGCCCAAACTCTTGTTTGTATTGCGTCAGAATACAAAATTTGGGAAGGAAGAAGCCAAAACCAACTCAGACCCATAAAACATTTAGGAAATTGCCGCTCAAGAAACCAAAATCAGCTGAGGCACCCAAAACAATGACAGCAAGGCAAAATGGGAGCAAGGCGACAACTGTGCCCTGTTTGAAAAAGACCATTCCTCCTGTGCCCTGAACTCCATATTCCAGCCTCAAAACCAAAGCTCACAGCAGAAAATTCATTACAAACCATGATAAATAAGGGAAATGTGAAAAAGCCAAAGAAATGCAGGAGTCCTTTGTGATATTTGGCTGGATTCAGACACAAGGAAACTGGCTGTTTCCAGATTCATACCCCCTTCCACAGACAGACTTTGGAATTCTGATTGAATTCACCTCAAAATCGCACTCACACTCAATTTGGAGGGAATTAGGATCTGTCCCCTCAGCAGAAGGGTATCATGTCATTTTCCAAAACACAGAAACTCATCTTGGTCGAGTTGCCTGTAGATTTCTAATCCTGAAAGGGCAATTTGCTGTGTTATTTTCTCTTTCATAATGGCTACTCTGTCAAAATCTTGCTTGTATTGCATCAGAATACAAAATTTGGGAAGGAAGAAGGTAAAACCGACTCAGACCCAGAAAATATTTAGCAAATTACCGCTCAAGAAACCACAAATCGGCTGAGGCACCCAAAACAATGACAGCAAGCCAGAATTGGAGCAAGCCAACAGCTGTGCCCTGATTGAACAAAACCATTAATCCAGTGCCCTGAACTCCATATTCCAGCCTCAAAACCAAAGCTCACAAAAAATAATCATTACAAACAATGATAAATAAGGGAAATCTGAGAAAGCCAAAGAAATTCAAGAGTCCTTTGTGGTATTTGGCTGGATTTAGACAGAAGGAAACAGGCTGTTTCTGGATTCATCCCCCCCTTCCACAGACTGACTTTGGAATTCTGACTCAATTCACCTCAAAATCGCACTCACACTCAATTTGGAGGGAATTAGTATCTGTCCCCTCAGCAGAAGTGTTCCATGTGAATTTCCAAAACACAGAAACTCATCTTGGTCGTGTAGCCTGTAGATTTCTAATCCTGAAAGGGCAATTTACTGTGTTTTTTTTTTTCTTTCATAATGGCTACTCTGTCCAAAATCTTGCTTGTATTGCGTCAGAATACAAAATTTGGGAATAAGAAGGCAAATCCGATCAGAACCAGAAAACATTTAGGAAACTGCAGAAAAAGAATCCACATATCAGCTGAGGCACCCAAAACAATGACAGCAAGCAGAATTGTAGCACGCCAACAGCTGTGCCCTGATTGAAAAAGAACCTTCCTCTTGTGCCCTAAACTCAATATGCCAGCCACAAAACCAAAGCTCACATCAAAAAATTCTTTTCAAACCATGATAAATAGGAAAAATCAGAAAAAAGCCAAAGAAATGCAAGTTTTCTTAGTGATATTGGGCTTGATTTATTCCTAAGTAAACAGCTGTTTCCAGATTCATCCACAACTCCCAGCTGAGTGAATAGGGATTCTGACTGAATTCACCTCAAAATGGCAGTGAAATTCGGTTTGGAGACAATTAATATCTGTCACCTCAGCCAAAGTGTTCCATTTTATTTTCCAAAACAAAAAAACTCACTTTGGTCATGTTACCTATAGATTTCCAAGCTTCAAACGCCTATTTGTTGTGTTTTTTATTTCATAATGGCTACTCTGTCCAAAATCTTCCTTGTATTGCATCACATACAAAATTTGGGAAGGTAGAAGGCAAAGCCAACTCAGACACAGAAAACATTTAGGAAATTGCCACTCAAGAAACCAAAAGTCAGCTGAGGCACCCAAAACCATGACAGCAAGCCAGAATTGGAGGAGGCAATCAGCTGAGTCCTGATTGAAAAAGGCCATTCTTCCGGGACCCTGAACTCCATATTCCAGCCTCAAAACCAAAGCTGACATCAGGAAATTCATTACAAACCACGATACATAAGAAAAATGAGAAAACAGCCAAGAAATGCAAGAATCCATAATGATATTGAGCTGGATTTAGTCGCAAGGAAACGGGCTGTTCCCGGATTCATCCACCCCTCCAGCTGACTGCCTGTGGAATTCTGACTGAATTAACCCGAAAATCGCAGTGAAACTCAGTTTGGAGGCAATTAATATCTGTCACCTCAGCCAAAGTGTTCCATTTTATTTTCCATAACACAAAAACTCACCTTGGTCGTGTTATCTGTAGATTTCTAAGCTTCAAACACCTATGTGTAGTGGTTTTTATTTCATAATGGCTGCACTGGCCAAACTCTTGTTTGTATTGTGTCAGAATACAAAATTTGGGAAGGAAGAAGGCAAAACCAACTCAGACCCAGAAAACATTTAGGAAATTGCCGCTCAAGAAATCACAAATCAGCTGAGGCACCCAAAAAAATGTCAGGATGCCAGAATTAGAACACGCCAACAGCTGTGCCCTGATTGAAAAAGAACCTTCCTCTTGTGCCCTGAACTCAATATGCCAGCCTCAAAACCAAAGCTCACATCAGAAAATTCATTACAAACCATGATAAATAAGAAAAATCAGAAAAAAGCCAAAGAAATGCAGGAGTTCTTAGTGATATTGGGCTTGATTTATTCTCTTATTGCTGGCTGGTTGCAGATTCATCAACAACTCCCAGCTGAGTGTCTGTGGTTTCTGACGGAATTAACATGAAAATCGCAGTGAAACTCGGTTTGGAGGCAATTAATATCTGTCACCTCAGTCAAAGTGTTCCACTTTATTTTCCAATACACAAAAACTCACCTTGGTCATGCTACCTGCAGATTTCTAAGCTTTAAACGCAATTTGTTGTGTTGTTTATTTCATAATGGCTACTGTGCCCAAACTCTTGTTTGTATTGTGTCAGAATGCAAAATTTCAAAAGGGAGAAGGCAAAAGCAACTCTGACCCAGAAAACATTTAGGAAATTTTCACTCAAGAAACCAAAAGTCAGCTGAGGCACCCAAAACAATGACAGCAAGCCAGAATTGGAGCATGCCAACAGCTGTGCCCTGATTGAAAAAGAACCTTCCTCTTGTGCCCTGAACTCAATATGCCAGCCTCAAAACCAAAGCTCACATCAGAAAATTCATTACAATCCATGATACATAAGAAAAATGAGAAAAAAGCCAAAGAAATGCAAGAATCCCTAATTATATTGGGCTTGATTTAGTCGCAAGGAAACCGGCTGTTCCCGGATTCATTCGCCCCTCAAGCTGACGGCCTGTGGAATTCTGACTGAATTAACCTGAAAATCACAGTGAAACTCAGTTTGGAGGCAATTAATATCTGTCACCTCAGCCAAAGTGTTCCATTTGATTTTCCAAAACAGAAAAACTCACCTTGGTTGTTTTACCTGTAGATGTCTAAGTTTCAACATCCTATTTGTAGTGTGTTTTATTTCATAATGGCTACTCTGTCCAAACTCTTGTTTGTATTGCATCAGAATACAAAATTTCAGAAGGAAGAAGGCAACACCAAATCAGACCCAGAAAACATTTAGGAAATTGCCGCTCAAGAAGCCAAAAGTCACTGAGGCACCCAAAACAATGACAGCAAGCCAGAAGTGGAGCAAGCCAACAGCTGTGCCCTGATTGAAAAAGAACCTTCCTCTTGTGCCCTGAACTCAATATGCCAGCCTCAAAACCAAAGCTCACATCAGAAAATTCATTACAAGCCATGATAAATAAGAAAAAAGAGAAAAAAGCCAAAGAAATGCAAGAATCCATAATGATATAGGGCTTGATTTAGTCGCTAGGAAACCGGATGTTCCTGGATTCATCTACCCCTCCAGCTGACTGCCTGTGGAATTCTGACTGAATTAACCTGAAAATCACAGTGAAACTCAGTTTGGAGGCAATTAATATCTGTCACCTCAGCCAAAGTGTTCCATTTGATTTTCCAAAACACAAAAACTCACCTTGGTAGTGTTACTTGTAGATTTCTAAATTTCAAACGCCTATTAGTTGTGTTTTTTCTTTCGTAATGGCTATTCTGTACAAACTCTTCTTTGCATTGTATCAGAATACAAAATTTGGGAAGGAAGAAGGCAAAGCCAACTCAGACCCTGAAAACATTTGGGAAATTGCCACACAAGAAACCACAAATCGGCTGAGGCACTCAAAACAATGACAGCAAGCCAGAAGTGGAGCAAGCCAACAGCTATGCCCTGATTGAAAAAGAACCATCCTCTTGTGCCCTGAACTCCATATTGCAGCCTCAAAACCAAAGCTCACATCAGAAAATTCATTACAAACCATGATAAATAAGAAAAAAGAGAAAAAAGCCAAAGAAATGCAAGGAACCATAATGATATTGGGTTTGATTTAGTTGCAAGGAAACCGGCTGTTCCCAGATTCATCCACCACTAAAGCTGACTGCCTGTGGAATTCTGACTGAATTAACCTGACAATCTCAGTGAAACTCAAGAAACCAAATATCAGCTGAGGCATCCAAAACAAAGACAATAGCCAGAATTGGAGCAGGCCAACAGCTGTGCCCTGTTTGAAAAAGACCATTCCTCCGGTGCCCTGAACTCAAAATGCCAGCCTCAAAACCAAAGCTCACATCAGAAAATTCATTACAAACCATGATAAATAAGGGAAATGTGAAAAAGCCAAAGAAATGCAAGAGTCCTTTGTGATATTTGGCAGGATTTAGACACAAAGAAACTGGCTGTTTCCAGATTCATCCCCCCCTTCCACAGACTGACTTTGGAATTCTGATTGAATTCACCTCAAAATCGCTCTCACACTCCATTTGGAGGGAATTAGAATCTGTCCCCTCAGCAGAAGCGTTCCATGTCATTTTCCAAAACACAGAATCTCATCTTGGTTGTGTTGCCTATGGATTTCTAATCCTGAAAGGTCAATTTGCTGTGTTTTTTTTTTTTTTTCTTTCATAATGGCTACTCTCCAAAATCTTGCTTGTATTGCATCAGAATACAAAATTTGGGAAGGAAGAAGGCAAAACCAACTCAGACCCCGAAAACATTTAGGAAATTGCCACACAAGAAACCACAAATCAGCTGAGGCACCCAAAACAATGACAGCAAGCCAGAAGTGGAGCAAGCCAACAGCTGTGCCCTGATTGAAAAAGAACCTTCCTCTTGTGCCCTGAACTCAATATGCCAGCCTCAAAACCAAAGCTCACATCAGAAAATTCATTACAATCCATGATACATAAGAAAAATGAGAAAAAAGCCAAAGAAATGCAAGAATCCCTAATTATATTGGGCTTGATTTAGTCGCAAGGAAACCGGCTGTTCCCGGATTCATTCGCCCCTCAAGCTGACGGCCTGTGGAATTCTGACTGAATTAACCTGAAAATCACAGTGAAACTCAGTTTGGAGGCAATTAATATCTGTCACCTCAGCCAAAGTGTTCCATTTGATTTTCCAAAACAGAAAAACTCACCTTGGTTGTTTTACCTGTAGATGTCTAAGTTTCAACATCCTATTTGTAGTGTGTTTTATTTCATAATGGCTACTCTGTCCAAACTCTTGTTTGTATTGCATCAGAATACAAAATTTCAGAAGGAAGAAGGCAACACCAAATCAGACCCAGAAAACATTTAGGAAATTGCCGCTCAAGAAGCCAAAAGTCACTGAGGCACCCAAAACAATGACAGCAAGCCAGAAGTGGAGCAAGCCAACAGCTGTGCCCTGATTGAAAAAGAACCTTCCTCTTGTGCCCTGAACTCAATATGCCAGCCTCAAAACCAAAGCTCACATCAGAAAATTCATTACAAGCCATG
Source organism: Oryctolagus cuniculus (assembly GCF_051225735.1). Taxonomy (NCBI): domain Eukaryota; kingdom Metazoa; phylum Chordata; class Mammalia; order Lagomorpha; family Leporidae; genus Oryctolagus; species Oryctolagus cuniculus. Next base: position 976,053 of record NW_028301697.1, on the reverse strand, counting down.
ATAAATAAGAAAAAAGAGAAAAAAGCCAAAGAAATGCAAGAATCCATAATGATATAGGGCTTGATTTAGTCGCTAGGAAACCGGATGTTCCTGGATTCATCTACCCCTCCAGCTGACTGCCTGTGGAATTCTGACTGAATTAACCTGAAAATCACAGTGAAACTCAGTTTGGAGGCAATTAATATCTGTCACCTCAGCCAAAGTGTTCCATTTGATTTTCCAAAACACAAAAACTCACCTTGGTAGTGTTACTTGTAGATTTCTAAATTTCAAACGCCTATTAGTTGTGTTTTTTCTTTCGTAATGGCTATTCTGTACAAACTCTTCTTTGCATTGTATCAGAATACAAAATTTGGGAAGGAAGAAGGCAAAGCCAACTCAGACCCTGAAAACATTTGGGAAATTGCCACACAAGAAACCACAAATCGGCTGAGGCACTCAAAACAATGACAGCAAGCCAGAAGTGGAGCAAGCCAACAGCTATGCCCTGATTGAAAAAGAACCATCCTCTTGTGCCCTGAACTCCATATTGCAGCCTCAAAACCAAAGCTCACATCAGAAAATTCATTACAAACCATGATAAATAAGAAAAAAGAGAAAAAAGCCAAAGAAATGCAAGGAACCATAATGATATTGGGTTTGATTTAGTTGCAAGGAAACCGGCTGTTCCCAGATTCATCCACCACTAAAGCTGACTGCCTGTGGAATTCTGACTGAATTAACCTGACAATCTCAGTGAAACTCAAGAAACCAAATATCAGCTGAGGCATCCAAAACAAAGACAATAGCCAGAATTGGAGCAGGCCAACAGCTGTGCCCTGTTTGAAAAAGACCATTCCTCCGGTGCCCTGAACTCAAAATGCCAGCCTCAAAACCAAAGCTCACATCAGAAAATTCATTACAAACCATGATAAATAAGGGAAATGTGAAAAAGCCAAAGAAATGCAAGAGTCCTTTGTGATATTTGGCAGGATTTAGACACAAAGAAACTGGCTGTTTCCAGATTCATCCCCCCCTTCCACAGACTGACTTTGGAATTCTGATTGAATTCACCTCAAGATCGCTCTCACACTCCATTTGGAGGGAATTAGAATCTGTCCCCTCAGCAGAAGCGTTCCATGTCATTTTCCAAAACACAGAATCTCATCTTGGTTGTGTTGCCTATGGATTTCTAATCCTGAAAGGTCAATTTGCTGTGTTTTTTTTTTTTTTTCTTTCATAATGGCTACTCTCCAAAATCTTGCTTGTATTGCATCAGAATACAAAATTTGGGAAGGAAGAAGGCAAAACCAACTCAGACCCCGAAAACATTTAGGAAATTGCCACACAAGAAACCACAAATCAGCTGAGGCACCCAAAACAATGACAGCAAGCCAGAAGTGGAGCAAGCCAACAGCTGTGCCCTGATTGAAAAAGAACCTTCCTCTTGTGCCCTGAACTCAATATGCCAGCCTCAAATCTAAGCTCACATCAGAAAATTCATACAAACCATGATAAATAAGGGAAATGTGAAAAAGCTGAAGAAATGCAAGCCTGTGGAATCCTAACTGAATTAACTGAATTAACCTGAAAATCGCAGTGAAACTGAGTTTGGAGGCAATTAATATCTGTCACCTCAGCCAAAATGTTCCATTTCATTTTCCAAAACACAAAAACAACTTGGTCATGTTACCTGTAGATTTGTATGCTTCAAACACCTATTTGTTGTGTTTTTTATTTCATAATGGCTACTCTGTCCAAAATCTTGCTTGTATTGCATCAGAATACAAAATTTGGGAAGGAAGAAGGCAAAGCCAACTCAGACCCAGAAAACATTTAGGAAATTGCCACACAAGAAACCACAAATCAGCTGAGGCACCCAAAACAATGACAGCAAGCCAGAATAGGAGCAAGCCAACAGCTGTGCCCTGATTGAAAAAGAACCTTCCTCTTGTACCCTGAACTCCATATTGCAGCCTCAAAACCAAAGCTCACATCAGAAAATTCATTACAAACCATGATAAATAAGAAAAAGGAGAAAAAATCCGGAGAAATGCAAGAATCCATGATGATATAGGGCTTGATTTAGTCGCTAGGAAACCAGCTGTTCACGGATTCATCCACCCCTCCAGCTGCTGCCTGTGGAATTCTGAATGAATTAACCTGAAAATCGCAGTGAAACTCAGTTTGGAGGCAATTAATATCTGTCACCTCAGCCAAAGTGTTCCATTTGATTTTCCAAAACACAAAAACTCACCTTGGTCATGTTACCTGTTGATTTCTAAGCTTCAAACGCCTATTAGTTGTGTTTTTTATTTCATAATGGCTACTCTGTCGAAAATCTCGCTTGTATTGCATCAGAATACAAAATTTGGGAAGGAAGGAGGCAAAGCCAACTCAGACCCAGAGAACATTTAGGAAATTGCCACACAGGAAACCACAAATTGGCTGAGGAACCCAAAACAATGACAGCAAGCCAGAATTGCAGCAAGCCAACAACTGTACCCTCTTTGAAAAAGACAGGTCCTCCAGTACCCTGAACTCCATATTGCAGCCTCAAAACCAAGCTCACATCAGAAAATTCATTACAAACCATGATAAATCAGGGAAATGTGAAAAAGCCAAAGAAATGCAAGAGTCCTTTTTGATATTTGGCTGGATTCAGATACAAGGAAACTGGCTGTTTCCAGATTCATCCCCCCCTTCCACAGACTGACTTTGGAATTCTGATTGAATTCACCTCAAAATCGCACTCACACTCAATTTGGAGGGAATTAGAATCTGTCCCCTCAGCAGAACGATTCCTTGTCATTTTCCAAAACACAGAAACTCATCTTGGTCGTGTAGCCTGTAGATTTATAATCCTGAAAGGGCAATTCGCTGTGTTTTTTTTTTTTTCTTTCATAATGGCTACTCTCCAAAATCTTGCTTGTATTGCATCAAAATACAAAATTTGGAAATAATTTGGGAAGGCAAAACCGACTCAGACCCAGAAAACATTTAGGAAATTGGCACTCAAGAAACCACAAATCGGCTGAGGCACTCAAAACAATGACAGCAAGCCAGAAGTGGAGCAAGCCAACAGCTGTGCCCTGATTGAAAAAGACCCTCCTCCGGTTCCCTGAACTGCATATTGAAGCCTCTAAACCAAAGCTCACATCAGAAAATTCATTACAAATCATGATAAATAAGAAAAAAGAGAAAAATCCAAAGAAATGCAAGAATCCATAATGATATTGGGTTTGATTTAGTTGCAAGGAAACCGGCTGTTCCCAGATTCATCCACCACTAAAGCTGACTGCCTGTGGAATTCTGACTGAATTAACCTGACAATCCCAGTGAAACTCAAGAAACCAAATTTCAGCTGAGGCACCCAAAACACTGACAGGAAGCCAGAATTAGAACACGCAAACAGCTGTGCCCTGTTTGAAAAAGACCATTCCTCCGGTGCCCTGAACTCTATATTGCAGCCTCAAAACCAAAGCTCTCATCAGAAAATTCATTACAAACCATGATAAATCAGGGAAATGTGAAAAAGCCAAAGAAATGCAAGAGTTCTTTTTGATATGTGGCTGGATTCAGATAAAAGGAAACTGGCTGTTTCCAGATTCATCCCAACCTTCCACAGACTGACTTTGGAATTCTGATTGAATTCACCTCAAAATCGCACTCACACTCAATTTGGAGTGAATTAAAATCTGTCCCCTCAGCAGAAGGGTTCCATGACTTTTTCCAAAACACAGAAACTCATCTTGGGCGTGTTGCCTGAAGATTTCTAATCCTGAAAGGGCAATGCGCTGTGTTTTTTTTTTTTTTTTTCTTTCATAATGGCTACTCTCCAAAATCTTGCTTGTATTGCATCAGAATACAAAAGTTGGGAATAAGTAGGCAAAAGCGACTCAGACCCAGAAAACATTTAGGAAATTGGCACTCAAGAAACCACAAATCAGCTGAGACACCCAAAACAATGACAGCAAGCCAGAATTGGAGCAACCCAACAGCTGTGCCCTGATTGAAAAAGAACCTTCCTCTTGTGCCTGAACTCAATATTCCAGCCTCAAAACCAAAGCTCACATCAGAAAATTCATTACAAACCATGATAAATACGACAAAAGAGAAAAAAGCCAAAAAAATGCAAGAATCCATAATGATATAAGGCTTGATTTAGTCACAAGGAAACCGGCTGTTCCCGGATTCATCCACCCCTCCAGCTGACTGCCTGTGGAATTCTGACTGAATTTACCTGAAAATCACAGTGAAACTCAGTTTGGAGGCAATTAATATCTGTCACCTCAGCCAAAGTGTTCCATTTTATTTTCATAAACACAAAAACTCACCTTGGTCATGTTACCTGTAGATTTCTAAGCTTCAAACGCCTATTTGTTGTTTTTTTATTTCATAATGGCTATTCTGTACAAACTCTTCTTTGCATTGCATCAGAATACAAAATTTGGGAAGGAAGAAGGCAAAGCCAACTCAGACCCAGAAAACATTTGGGAAATTGCCACACAAGAAACCACAAATCTGCTCAGGTACTCAAAATAAGGACAGCAAGCCAGAACTGCAGCCAGCCAACAGCTGTGCCCTGATTGAAAAAGAACCATCCTCTTCTGCCCGGAACTCAATATGCCAGCCTCAAAACCAAAGCTCACATGAGAAAATTAATTACAAACCATGATAAATAAGACAAAAGAGAAAAAAGCCAAAGAAATGCAAGAGTACTTTGTGATATTTGGCTGGATTTAGACACAAGGAATCTGGCTGTTTCCAGATTCATCCCCCCCTTCCACAGACTGACTTTGGAATTCTGATTGAATTCACCTCAAAATCGCTCTCACACTCCATTTGGAGGGAATTACAATCTGTCCCCTCAGCAGAAGCATTCTATGTCATTTTCCAAAACACAGAAACTCATCTTGGTCGTGTTGCCTGTAGATTTCTAATCCTGAAAGGGCAATGCGCTTTTTTTTTTTTCTTTCAAAATGGCTACTCTCCAAAATCATGCTTGTATTGCATCAGAATACAAAATTTGGGAATAAGAAGGCAAAACCGACTCAGACCCAGAAAACATTTAGGAAATTGGCACTCAAGAAACCACAAATCGGCTGAGGCACCCAAAACAATGACAGCAAGCCAGAAGTGGAGCAAGCCAACAGCTGTGCCCTGATTGAAAAAGAACCTTCCTCTTGTGCCCTGAACTCAATATGCCAGCCTCAAAACCAAAGCTCACATCAGAAAATTCATTACAAACCATGATAAATAAGGGAAATGTGAAAAAGCCAAAGAAATGCAAGAGTCCTTTGTGATATTTGGCAGGATTTAGACACAAAGAAACTGGCTGTTTCCAGATTCATCCCCCCCTTCCACAGACCGACTTTGGAATTCTGATTGAATTCACCTCAAAATCGCTCTCACACTCCATTTGGAGGGCATTAGAATCTGTCCCCTCAGCAGAAGCGTTCCATGTCATTTTCCAAAACACAGAATCTCATCTTGGTTGTGTTGCCTAGGGATTTCTAATCCTGAAAGGTCAATTTGCTGTGTTTTTTTTTTTTCTTTCATAATGGCTACTCTGTCCAAAATCTTGCTTGTATTGCATCAGAATACAAAAATTGGGAAGGAAGAAGGCAAAACCAACTCAGACCCCGAAAACATTTAGGAAATTGCCACACAAGAAACCACAAATCAGCTGAGGCACCCAAAACAATGACAGCAAGCCAGAAGTGGAGCAAGCCAACAGCTGTGCCCTGATTGAAAAAGAACCTTCCTCTTGTGCCCTGAACTCAATATGCCAGCCTCAAAACCAAAGCTCACATCAGAAAATTCATTACAAACCATGATAAATAAGAAAAAAAGAAAAAAGCCAAAGAAATGCAAGAGTCCTTTGTGATATTTGGCAGGATTTAGACACAAAGAAACTGGCTGTTTCCAGATTCATCCCCCCCTTCCACAGACTGACTTTGGAATTCTGATTGAATTCACCTCAAGATCGCTCTCACACTCCATTTGGAGGGAATTAGAATCTGTCCCCTCAGCAGAAGCGTTCCATGTCATTTTCCAAAACACAGAATCTCATCTTGGTTGTGTTGCCTATGGATTTCTAATCCTGAATGGTAAATTTGCTGTGTTTTTTTTTTTTTCTTTCATAATGGCTACTCTGTCCAAAATCTTGCTTGTATTGCATCAGAATACAAAATTTGGGAAGGAAGAAGGCAAAACCAACTCAGACCCCGAAAACATTTAGGAAATTGCCACACAAGAAACCACAAATCAGCTGAGGCACCCAAAACAATGACAGCAAGCCAGAAGTGGAGCAAGCCAACAGCTGTGCCCTGATTGAAAAAGAACCTTCCTCTTGTGCCCTGAACTCAATATGCCAGCCTCAAAACCAAAGCTCACATCAGAAAATTCATTACAAACCATGATAAATAAGAAAAAAGAGAAAAAAGCCAAAAAAATGCAAGAATCCATAATGATAAAAGCCTTGATTTAGTTGCTAGGAAACCGGCTGTTCCCGGATTCATCCACCCCTCCAGCTGACTGCCTGTGGAATTCTGACTGAATTAACCTGAAAATCACAGTGAAACTCAGTTTGGAGGCCATTAATATCTGTCACCTCAGCCAAAGTGTTCCATTTTATTTTCATAAACACAAAAACTCACCTTGGTCATGTTACCTGTAGATTTCTAAGCTTCAAACACCTATTTGTTGTATTTTTTTTTTTCATAATGGCTATTCTGTACAAACTCTTCTTTACATTGCATCAGAATACAAAATTTGGGAAGGAAGAAGGCAAAGCCAACTCAGACCCTGAAAACATTTGGGAAATTGCCACACAAGAAACCACAAATCGGCTGAGGCACTCAAAACAATGACAGCAAGCCAGAAGTGGAGCTAGCCAACAGCTGTGCCCTGATTGAAAAAGAACCATCCTCTTGTGCCCTGAACTCAATATGCCAGCCTCAAAACCAAAGCTCACATCAGAAAATTCATTACAAACCATGATAAATAAGAAAAAAGAGAAAAAAGCCAAAGAAATGCAAGAATCCATAATGATATTGGGTTTGATTTAGTTGCAAGGAAACCGGCTGTTCCCAGATTCATCCACCACTAAAGCTGACTGCCTGTGGAATTCTGACTGAATTAACCTGACAATCCCAGTGAAACTCAAGAAACCAAATTTCAGCTGAGGCACCCAAAACACTGACAGGAAGCCAGAATTAGAGCACGCAAACAGCTGTGCCCTGTTTGAAAAAGACCATTCCTCCGGTGCCCTGAACTCTATATTGCAGCCTCAAAACCAAAGCTCTCATCAGAAAATTCATTACAAACCATGATAAATCAGGGAAATGTGAAAAAGCCAAAGAAATGCAAGAGTTCTTTTGGATATGTGGCTGGATTCAGATAAAAGGAAACTGGCTGTTTCCAGATTCATCCCAACCTTCCACAGACTGACTTTGGAATTCTGATTGAATTCACCTCAAAATCGCACTCACACTCAATTTGGAGTGAATTAAAATCTGTCCCCTCAGCAGAAGGGTTCCATGACTTTTTCCAAAACACAGAAACTCATCTTGGGCGTGTTGCCTGAAGATTTCTAATCCTGAAAGGGCAATGCGCTGTGTTTTTTTTTTTTTTCTTTCATAATGGCTACTCTCCAAAATCTTGCTTGTATTGCATCAGAATACAAAAGTTGGGAATAAGTAGGCAAAACCGACTCAGACCCAGAAAACATTTAGGAAATTGGCACTCAAGAAACCACAAATCAGCTGAGACACCCAAAACAATGACAGCAAGCCAGAATTGGAGCAACCCAACAGCTGTGCCCTGATTGAAAAAGAACCTTCCTCTTGTGCCTGAACTCAATATTCCAGCCTCAAAACCAAAGCTCACATCAGAAAATTCATTACAAACCATGATAAATACGACAAAAGAGAAAAAAGCCAAAAAAATGCAAGAATCCATAATGATATAAGGCTTGATTTAGTCACAAGGAAACCGGCTGTTCCCGGATTCATCCACCCCTCCAGCTGACTGCCTGTGGAATTCTGACTGAATTTACCTGAAAATCACAGTGAAACTCAGTTTGGAGGCAATTAATATCTGTCACCTCAGCCAAAGTGTTCCATTTGATTTTCATAAACACAAAAACTCACCTTGGTCATGTTACCTGTAGATTTCTAAGCTTCAAACGCCTATTTGTTGTTTTTTTATTTCATAATGGCTATTCTGTACAAACTCTTCTTTGCATTGCATCAGAATACAAAATTTGGGAAGGAAGAAGGCAAAGCCAACTCAGACCCAGAAAACATTTGGGAAATTGCCACACAAGAAACCACAAATCTGCTCAGGTACTCAAAATAAGGACAGCAAGCCAGAACTGCAGCCAGCCAACAGCTGTGCCCTGATTGAAAAAGAACCATCCTCTTCTGCCCTGAACTCAATATGCCAGCCTCAAAACCAAATCTCACATGAGAAAATTAATTACAAACCATGATAAATAAGACAAAAGAGAAAAAAGCCAAAGAAATGCAAGAGTACTTTGTGATATTTGGCTGGATTTAGACACAAGGAATCTGGCTGTTTCCAGATTCATCCCCCCCTTCCACAGACTGACTTTGGAATTCTGATTGAATTCACCTCAAAATCGCTCTCACACTCCATTTGGAGGGAATTACAATCTGTCCCCTCAGCAGAAGGGTTCCATGACTTTTTCCAAAACACAGAAACTCATCTTGGGCGTGTTGCCTGTAGATTTCTAATCCTGAAAGGGCAATGCGCTTTTTTTTTTTTCTTTCATAATGGCTACTCTCCAAAATCTTGCTTGTATTGCATCAGAATACAAAATTTGGGAATAAGAAGGCAAAACCGACTCAGACCCAGAAAACATTAAGGAAATTGGCACTCAAGAAACCACAAATCGGCTGAGGCACCCAAAACAATGACAGCAAGCCAGAATTGGAGCAAGCCAACAGCTGTGCCCTGATTGAAAAAGAACCTTCCTCTTGTGCCCTGAACTCAATATGCCAGCCTGAAAACCAAAGCTCACATCAGAAAATTCATTACAAACCATGATAAATAAGGGAAATGTGAAAAAGCCAAAGAAATGCAAGAGTCCTTTGTGATATTTGGCAGGATTTAGACACAAAGAAACTGGCTGTTTCCAGATTCATCCCCCCCTTCCACAGACCGACTTTGGAATTCTGATTGAATTCACCTCAAAATCGCTCTCACACTCCATTTGGAGGGCATTAGAATCTGTCCCCTCAGCAGAAGCGTTCCATGTCATTTTCCAAAACACAGAATCTCATCTTGGTTGTGTTGCCTATGGATTTCTAATCCTGAATGGTAAATTTGCTGTGTTTTTTTTTTTTCTTTCATAATGGCTACTCTGTCCAAAATCTTGCTTGTATTGCATCAGAATACAAAATTTGGGAAGGAAGAAGGCAAAACCAACTCAGACCCCGAAAACATTTAGGAAATTGCCACACAAGAAACCACAAATCGGCTGAGGCACCCAAAACAATGACAGCAAGCCAGAAGTGGAGCAAGCCAACAGCTGTGCCCTGATTGAAAAAGAACCTTCCTCTTGTGCCCTGAACTCAATATGCCAGCCTCAAAACCAAAGCTCACATCAGAAAATTCATTACAAACCATGATAAATAAGAAAAAAAGAAAAAAGCCAAAGAAATGCAAGAGTCCTTTGTGATATTTGGCAGGATTTAGACACAAAGAAACTGGCTGTTTCCAGATACATCCACCCCTCCAGCTGACAGCCTGTGGAATTCTGACTGAATTAACCTGAAAATCACAGTGAAACTCAGTTTGGAGGCAATTAATATCTGTCACCTCAGCCAAAGTGTTCCATTTTATTTTCATAAACACAAAAACTCACATTGGTCATGTTACTTGTAGATTTCTAAGCTTCAAACGCCTATTTGTTGTGTTTTTTCTTTCATAATGGCTATTCTGTACAAACTCTTCTTTGCATTGCATCAGAATACAAAATTTGGGAAGGAAGAAGGCAAAGCCAACTCAGACCCTGAAAACATTTGGGAAATTGCCACACAAGAAACCACAAATCGGCTGAGGCACTCAAAACAATGACAGCAAGCCAGAAGTGGAGCAAGCCAACAGCTGTGCCCTGATTGAAAAAGAACCTTCCTCTTGTGCCCTGAACTCAATATGCCAGCCTCAAAACCAAAGCTCACATCAGAAAATTCATTACAAACCATGATAAATAAGAAAAAAGAGAAAAAAGCCAAAGAAATGCAAGAATCCATAATGATATTGGGTTTGATTTAGTTGCAAGGAAACCGGCTGTTCCCAGATTCATCCACCACTAAAGCTGACTGCCTGTGGAATTCTGACTGAATTAACCTGACAATCGCAGTGAAACTCAAGAAACCAAATTTCAGCTGAGGCACCCAAAACAAAGACAATAGCCAGAATTGGAGCACACTAACAGCTGTGCCCTGTTTGAAAAAGACCATTCCTCAGGTGCCCTGAACTCTATATTGCAGCCTCAAAACCAAAGCTCACATCAGAAAATTCATTACAAACCATGATAAATTAGGGAAATGTGAAAAAGCCAAAGAAATGCAAGAGTCCTTTGTGATATTTGGCTGGATTTAGACACAAAGAAACTGGCTGTTTCCAGATTCATCCCCCCCTTCCACAGACTGACTTTGGAATTCTGATTGAATTCACCTCAAAATCGCACTCACACTCATTTGGGAGGGTATTAGAATCTGTCCCCTCAGCAGAAGCGTTCTATGTCATTTTCCAAAACACAGAAACTCATCTTGGTCGTGTTGCCTGTAGATTTCTAATCCTGAAAGGGCAATGCGCTGTGTTTTTTTTTTTTTTCTTTCTTTCATAATGGCTACTCTCCAAAATCTTGCTTGTATTGCATCAGAATACAAAATTTGGGAATAAGAAGGCAAAACCGACTCAGACCCAGAAAGCATTTAGGAAATTGCCACTCAAGAAACCACAAATCGGCTGAGGCACCCAAAACAATGACAGCAAGCCAGAATTGGAGCAAGCCAACAGCTGTGCCCTGATTGAAAAAGAACCTTCCTCTTGTGCCCTGAACTCAATATGCCAGCCTCAAAACCAAAGCTCACATCAGAAAATTCATTACAAACCATGATAAATAAGGGAAATGTGAAAAAGCCAAAGAAATGCAAGAGTCCTTTGTGATATTTGGCAGTATTTAGGCACAAAGAAACTGGCTGTTTCCAGATTCATCCCCCCCTTCCACAGACCGACTTTGGAATTCTGATAGAATTCACCTCAAAATCGCTCTCACACTCCATTTGGAGGGCATTAGAATCTGTCCCCTCAGCAGAAGCGTTCCATGTCATTTTCCAAAACACAGAATCTCATCTTGGTTGTGTTGCCTATGGATTTCTAATCCTGAAAGGTCAATTTGCTGTGTTTTTTTTTTTTCTTTCATAATGGCTACTCTGTCCAAAATTTTGCTTGTATTGCATCAGAATACAAAATTTGGGAAGGAAGAAGACAAAACCAACTCAGACCCCGAAAACATTTAGGAAATTGCCACACAAGAAACCACAAATCAGCTGAGACACCCAAAACAATGACAGCAAGCCAGAAGTGGAGCAAGCCAGCAGCTGTGCCCTGATTGAAAAAGAACCTTCCTCTTGTGCCCTGAACTCAATATGCCAGCCTCAAAACCAAAGCTCACATCAGAAAATTCATTACAAACCATGATAAATAAGAAAAAAGAGAAAAAAGCCAAAGAAATGCAAGAATCCATAATGATATTGGGTTTGATTTAGTTGCAAGGAAACCGGCTGTTCCCAGATTCATCCACCACTAAAGCTGACTGCCTGTGGAATTCTGACTGAATTAACCTGACAATCGCAGTGAAACTCAAGAAACCAAATTTCAGCTGAGGCACCCAAAACAAAGACAATAGCCAGAATTGGAGCACACTAACAGCTGTGCCCTGTTTGAAAAAGACCATTCCTCAGGTGCCCTGAACTCTATATTGGAGCCTCAAAACCAAAGCTCACATCAGAAAATTCATTACAAACCATGATAAATTAGGGAAATGTGAAAAAGCCAAAGAAATGCAAGAGTCCTTTGTGATATTTGGCTGGATTTAGACACAAAGAAACTGGCTGTTTCCAGATTCATCCCCCCCTTCCACAGACTGACTTTGGAATTCTGATTGAATTCACCTCAAAATCGCACTCACACTCATTTGGGAGGGTATTAGAATCTGTCCCCTCAGCAGAAGCGTTCTATGTCATTTTCCAAAACACAGAAACTCATCTTGGTCGTGTTGCCTGTAGATTTCTAATCCTGAAAGGGCAATGCGCTGTGTTTTTTTTTTTTTCTTTCTTTCATAATGGCTACTCTCCAAAATCTTGCTTGTATTGCATCAGAATACAAAATTTGGGAATAAGAAGGCTAAACCGACTCAGACCCAGAAAGCATTTAGGAAATTGCCACTCAAGAAACCACAAATCAGCTGAGGCACCCAAAACAATGACAGCAAGCCAGAAGTGGAGCAAGCCAACAGCTGTGCCCTGATTGAAAAAGAACCTTCCTCTTGTGCCCTGAACTCAATATGCCAGCCTCAAAACCAAAGCTCACATCAGAAAATTCATTACAAACCATGATAAATAAGGGAAATGTGAAAAAGCCAAAGAAATGCAAGAGTCCTTTGTGATATTTGGCAGGATTTAGGCACAAAGAAACTGGCTGTTTCCAGATTCATCCCCCCCTTCCACAGACCGACTTTGGAATTCTGATAGAATTCACCTCAAAATCGCTCTCACACTCCATTTGGAGGGCATTAGAATCTGTCCCCTCAGCAGAAGCGTTCCATGTCATTTTCCAAAACACAGAATCTCATCTTGGTTGTGTTGCCTATGGATTTCTAATCCTGAAAGGTCAATTTGCTGTGTTTTTTTTTTTTCTTTCATAATGGCTACTCTGTCCAAAATCTTGCTTGTATTGCATCAGAATACAAAATTTGGGAAGGAAGAAGACAAAACCAACTCAGACCCCGAAAACATTTAGGAAATTGCCACACAAGAAACCACAAATCAGCTGAGACACCCAAAACAATGACAGCAAGCCAGAAGTGGAGCAAGCCAACAGCTGTGCCCTGATTGAAAAAGAACCTTCCTCTTGTGCCCTGAACTCAATATGCCAGCCTCAAAACCAAAGCTCACATCAGAAAATTCATTACAAACCATGATAAATAAGAAAAAAGAGAAAAAAGCCAAGGAAATGCAAGAGTCCTTTGTGATATTTGGCAGGATTTAGACATAAAGAAACTGGCTGTTTCAGGATTCATCCCACGCTTAAACAGACTGACTTTGGAATTCTGATTGAACTCACATCAAGATCGCTCTCACACTCCATTTGGAGGGAAGTAGAATCTGTCACCTCAGCAGAAGCGTTCCATGTCATTTTCCAAAACACAGAATCTCATCTTGGTTGTGTTGCCTATGGATTTCTAATCCTGAATGATAAATTTGCTGTGTTTTTTTTTTCTTTCATAATGGCTACTCTGTCCAAAATTTTGCTTGTATTGCATCAGAATACAAAATTTGGGAAGGAAGAAGGCAAAACCAACTCAGACCCAGAAAACATTTAGGAAATTGCCACACAAGAAACCACAAATCAGCTGAGGCACCCAAAACAATGACAGCAAGCCAGAAGTGGAGCAAGCCAGCAGCTGTGCCCTGATTGAAAAAGAACCTTCCTCTTGTGCCCTGAACTCAATATGCCAGCCTCAAAACCAAAGCTCACATCAGAAAATTCATTACAAACCATGATAAATAAGAAAAAAAGAAAAAAGCCAAAGAAATGCAAGAGTCCTTTGTGATATTTGGCAGGATTTAGACACAAAGAAACTGGCTGTTTCCAGATTCATCCCCCCCTTCCACAGACTGACTTTGGAATTCTGATTGATTTCACCTCAAGATCGCTCTCACACTCCATTTGGAGGGAATTAGAATCTGTCACCTCAGCAGAAGCGTTCCATGTCATTTTCCAAAACACAGAATCTCATCTTGGTTGTGTTGCCTATGGATTTCTAATCCTGAATGGTAAATTTGCTGTGTTTTTTTTTCTTTCATAATGGCTACTCTGTCCAAAATTTTGCTTGTATTGCATCAGAATACAAAATTTGGGAAGGAAGAAGGCAAAACCAACTCAGACCCAGAAAACATTTAGGAAATTGCCACACAAGAAACCACAAATCAGCTGAGGCACCCAAAACAATGACAGCAAGCCAGAAGTGGAGCAAGCCAACAGCTGTGCCCTGATTGAAAAAGAACCTTCCTCTTGTGCCCTGAACTCAATATGCCAGCCTCAAAACCAAAGCTCACATCAGAAAATTCATTACAAACCATGATAAATAAGAAAAAAAGAAAAAAGCCAAAGAAATGCAAGAGTCCTTTGTGATATTTGGCAGGATTTAGACACAAAGAAACTGGCTGTTTCCAGATTCATCCCCCCCTTCCACAGACCGACTTTGGAATTCTGATTGAATTCACCTCAAAATCGCTCTCACACTCCATTTGGAGGGCATTAGAATCTGTCCCCTCAGCAGAAGCGTTCCATGTCATTTTCCAAAACACAGAATCTCATCTTGGTTGTGTTGCCTATGGATTTCTAATCCTGAATGGTAAATTTGCTGTGTTTTTTTTTTTTCTTTCATAATGGCTACTCTGTCCAAAATCTTGCTTGTATTGCATCAGAATACAAAATTTGGGAAGGAAGAAGGCAAAACCAACTCAGACCCCGAAAACATTTAGGAAATTGCCACACAAGAAACCACAAATCAGCTGAGGCACCCAAAACAATGACAGCAAGCCAGAAGTGGAGCAAGCCAACAGCTGTGCCCTGATTGAAAAAGAACCTTCCTCTTGTGCCCTGAACTCAATATGCCAGCCTCAAAACCAAAGCTCACATCAGAAAATTCATTACAAACCATGATAAATAAGAAAAAAGAGAAAAAAGCCAAAAAAATGCAAGAATCCATAATGATAAAAGCCTTGATTTAGTTGCTAGGAAACCGGCTGTTCCCGGATTCATCCACCCCTCCAGCTGACTGCCTGTGGAATTCTGACTGAATTAACCTGAAAATCACAGTGAAACTCAGTTTGGAGGCCATTAATATCTGTCACCTCAGCCAAAGTGTTCCATTTTATTTTCATAAACACAAAAACTCACCTTGGTCATGTTACCTGTAGATTTCTAAGCTTCAAACACCTATTTGTTGTGTTTTTTCTTTCATAATGGCTATTCTGTACAAACTCTTCTTTACATTGCATCAGAATACAAAATTTGGGAAGGAAGAAGGCAAAGCCAACTCAGACCCTGAAAACATTTGGGAAATTGCCACACAAGAAACCACAAATCGGCTGAGGCACTCAAAACAATGACAGCAAGCCAGAAGTGGAGCAAGCCAACAGCTGTGCCCTGATTGAAAAAGAACCATCCTCTTGTGCCCTGAACTCAATATGCCAGCCTCAAAACCAAAGCTCACATCAGAAAATTCATTACAAACCATGATAAATAAGAAAAAAGAGAAAAAAGCCAAAGAAATGCAAGAATCCATAATGATATTGGGTTTGATTTAGTTGCAAGGAAACCGGCTGTTCCCAGATTCATCCACCACTAAAGCTGACTGCCTGTGGAATTCTTACTGAATTAACCTGACAATTGCAGTGAAACTCAAGATACCAAATTTCAGCTGAGGCACCCAAAACAAAGACAATAGCCAGAATTGGAGCACACTAACAGCTGTGCCCTGTTTGAAAAAGACCATTCCTCCGGTGCCCTGAACTCAAAATGCCAGCCTCAAAACCAAAGCTCACATCAGAAAATTCATTACAAACCATGATAAATAAGGGAAATGTGAAAAAGCCAAAGAAATGCAAGAGTCCTTTGTGATATTTGGCTGGATTTAGACACAAAGAAACTGGCTGTTTCCAGATACACCCCCCCCTTCCACAGACTGACTCTGGAATTCTGATTGAATTCACCTCAAAATCGCACTCACACTCATTTGGGAGGGTATTAGAATCTGTCCCCTCAGCAGAAGCGTTCTATGTCATTTTCCAAAACACAGAAACTCATCTTGGTTGTGTTGCCTGTAGATTTCTAATCCTGAAAGGGCAATGCGCTGTGTTTTTTTTTTTTTCTTTCATAATGGCTACTCTCCAAAATCTTGCTTGTATTGCATCAGAATACAAAATTTGGGAATAAGAAGGCTAAACCGACTCAGACCCAGAAAGCATTTAGGAAATTGCCACTCAAGAAACCACAAATCGGCTGAGGCACCCAAAACAATGACAGCAAGCCAGAATTGGAGCAAGCCAACAGCTGTGCCCTGATTGAAAAAGAACCTTCCTCTTGTGCCCTGAACTCAATATGCCAGCCTCAAAACCAAAGCTCACATCAGAAAATTCATTACAAACCATGATAAATAAGAAAAAAAGAAAAAAGCCAAAGAAATGCAAGAGTCCTTTGTGATATTTGGCAGGATTTAGGCACAAAGAAACTGGCTGTTTCCAGATTCATCCCCCCCTTCCACAGACTGACTTTGGAATTCTGATTGAATTCACCTCAAAATCGCTCTCACACTCCATTTGGAGGGAATTAGAATCTGTCCCCTCAGCAGAAGCGTTCCATGTCATTTTCCAAAACACAGAGTCTCATCTTGGTTGTGTTGCCTATGGATTTCTAATCCTGAAAGGTCAATTTGCTGTGTTTTTTTTTTTTCTTTCATAATGGCTACTCTGTCCAAAATCTTGCTTGTATTGCATCAGAATACAAAATTTGGGAAGGAAGAAGGCAAAACCAACTCAGACCCCGAAAACATTTAGGAAATTGCCACACAAGAAACCACAAATCAGCTGAGGCACCCAAAACAATGACAGCAAGCCAGAAGTGGAGCAAGCCAACAGCTGTGCCCTGATTGAAAAAGAACCTTCCTCTTGTGCCCTGAACTCAATATGCCAGCCTCAAAACCAAAGCTCACATCAGAAAATTCATTACAAACCATGATAAATAAGAAAAAAGAGAAAAAAGCCAAAAAAATGCAAGAATCCATAATGATATAGGGCTTGATTTAGTCGCTAGGAAACCGGCTGTTCCCGGATTCATCCACCCCTCCAGCTGACTGCCTGTGGAATTCTGACTGAATTAACCTGAAAATCACAGTGAAACTCAGTTTGGAGGCAATTAATATCTGTCACCTCAGCCAAAGTGTTCCATTTTATTTTCATAAACACAAAAACTCACCTTGGTCATGTTACCTGTAGATTTCTAAGCTTCAAACGCCTATTTGTTGTGTTTTTTATTTCATAATGGCTATTCTGTACAAACTCTTCTTTGCATTGCATCAGAATACAAAATTTGGGAAGGAAGAAGGCAAAGCCAACTCAGACCCTGAAAACATTTGGGTAAATTGCCACACAAGAAACCACAAATCGGCTGAGGCACTCAAAACAATGACAGCAAGCCAGAAGTGGAGCAAGACAACAGCTGTGCCCTGATTAAAAAGAACCATCCTCTTGTGCCCTGAACTCAATATGCCAGCCTCAAAACCAAAGCTCACATCAGAAAATTCATTACAAACCATGATAAATAAGAAAAAAGAGAAAAAAGCCAAAAAAATGCAAGAATCCATAATGATATAGGGCTTGATTTAGTTGCAAGGAAACCGGCTGTTCCCAGATTCATCCACCACTAAAGCTGACTGCCTGTGGAATTCTGACTGAATTAACCTGACAATCATAGTGAAACTCAAGAAAACAAATTTCAGCTGAGGCACCCAAAACAAAGACAATAGCCAGAATTGGAGCCCGCCAACAGCTGTGCCCTGTTTGAAAAAGACCATTCCTCCGGTGCCCTGAACTCTATATTGCAGCCTCAAAACCAAAGGTCACATCAGAAAATTCATTACAAACCATGATAAATAAGGGAAATGTGAAAAAGCCAAAGAAATGCAAGAGTCCTTTGTGATATTTGGCTGGATTTAGACACAAAGAAACTGGCTGTTTCCAGATTCATCCCCCCCTTCCACAGACTGACTTTGGAATTCTGATTGAATTCACCTCAAAATCGCACTCACACTCATTTGGGAGGGAATTAGAATCTGTCCCCTCAGCAGAAGCGTTCTATGTCATTTTCCAAAACACAGAAACTCATCTTGGTTGTGTTGCCTGTAGATTTCTAATCCTGAAAGGGCAATGCGCTGTGTTTTTTTTTTTTTCTTTCTTTCATAATGGCTACTCTCCAAAATCTTGCTTGTATTGCATCAGAATACAAAATTTGGGAATAAGAAGGCAAAACCGACTCAGACCCAGAAAGCATTTAGGAAATTGCCACTCAAGAAACCACAAATCGGCTGAGGCACCCAAAACAATGACAGCAAGCCAGAATTGGAGCAAGCCAACAGCTGTGCCCTGATTGAAAAAGAACCTTCCTCTTGTGCCCTGAACTCAATATGCCAGCCTCAAAACCAAAGCTCACATCAGAAAATTCATTACAAACCATGATAAATAAGGGAAATGTGAAAAAGCCAAAGAAATGCAAGAGTCCTTTGTGATATTTGGCAGGATTTAGACACAAAGAAACTGGCTGTTTCCAGATTCATCCCCCCCTTCCACAGACTGACTTTGGAATTCTGATTGAATTCACCTCAACATCGCTCTCACACTCCATTTGGAGGGAATTAGAATCTGTCCCCTCAGCAGAAGCGTTCCATGTCATTTTCCAAAACACAGAATCTCATCTTGGTTGTGTTGCCTATGGATTTCTAATCCTGAAAGGTCAATTTGCTGTGTTTTTTTTTTTCTTTCGTAATGGCTACTCTGTCCAAAATCTTGCTTGTATTGCATCAGAATACAAAATTTGGGAAGGAAGAAGGCAAAACCAACTCAGACCCCGAAAACATTTAGGAAATTGCCACACAAGAAACCACAAATCAGCTGAGGCACCCAAAACAATGACAGCAAGCCAGAAGTGGAGCAAGCCAACAGCTGTGCCCTGATTGAAAAAGAACCTTCCTCTTGTGCCCTGAACTCAATATGCCAGCCTCAAAACCAAAGCTCACATCAGAAAATTCATTACAAACCATGATAAATAAGAAAAAAGAGAAAAAAGCCAAAAAAATGCAAGAATCCATAATGATATAGGGCTTGATTTAGTCGCTAGGAAACCGGCTGTTCCCGGATTCATCCACCCCTCCAGCTGACTGCCTGTGGAATTCTGACTGAATTAACCTGAAAATCACAGTGAAACTCAGTTTGGAGGCCATTAATATCTGTCACCTCAGCCAAAGTGTTCCATTTTATTTTCATAAACACAAAAACTCACCTTGGTCATGTTACCTGTAGATTTCTAAGCTTCAAACGCCTATTTGTTGTGTTTTTTCTTTCATAATGGCTATTCTGTACAAACTCTTCTTTGCATTGCATCAGAATACAAAATTTGGGAAGGAAGAAGGCAAAGCCAACTCAGACCCTGAAAACATTTGGGAAATTGCCACACAAGAAACCACAAATCGGCTGAGGCACTCAAAACAATGACAGCAAGCCAGAAGTGGAGCAAGACAACAGCTGTGCCCTGATTAAAAAGAACCATCCTCTTGTGCCCTGAACTCAATATGCCAGCCTCAAAACCAAAGCTCACATCAGAAAATTCATTACAAACCATGATAAATAAGAAAAAAGAGAAAAAAGCCAAAAAAATGCAAGAATCCATAATGATATAGGGCTTGATTTAGTTGCAAGGAAACCGGCTGTTCCCAGATTCATCCACCACTAAAGCTGACTGCCTGTGGAATTCTGACTGAATTAACCTGACAATCATAGTGAAACTCAAGAAACCAAATTTCAGCTGAGGCACCCAAAACAAAGACAATAGCCAGAATTGGAGCCCGCCAACAGCTGTGCCCTGTTTGAAAAAGACCATTCCTCCGGTGCCCTGAACTCTATATTGCAGCCTCAAAACCAAAGGTCACATCAGAAAATTCATTACAAACCATGATAAATAAGGGAAATGTGAAAAAGCCAAAGAAATGCAAGAGTCCTTTGTGATATTTGGCTGGATTTAGACACAAAGAAACTGGCTGTTTCCAGATTCATCCCCCCCTTCCACAGACTGACTTTGGAATTCTGATTGAATTCACCTCAAAATCGCACTCACACTCATTTGGGAGGGAATTAGAATCTGTCCCCTCAGCAGAAGCGTTCTATGTCATTTTCCAAAACACAGAAACTCATCTTGGTTGTGTTGCCTGTAGATTTCTAATCCTGAAAGGGCAATGCGCTGTGTTTTTTTTTTTTTTTCTTTCATAATGGCTACTCTCCAAAATCTTGCTTGTATTGCATCAGAATACAAAATTTGGGAATAAGAAGGCAAAACCGACTCAGACCCAGAAAGCATTTAGGAAATTGCCACACAAGAAACCACAAATCGGCTGAGGCACCCAAAACAATGACAGCAAGCCAGAATTGGAGCAAGCCAACAGCTGTGCCCTGATTGAAAAAGAACCTTCCTCTTGTGCCCTGAACTCAATATGCCAGCCTCAAAACCAAAGCTCACATCAGAAAATTCATTACAAACCATGATAAATAAGGGAAATGTGAAAAAGCCAAAGAAATGCAAGAGTCCTTTGTGATATTTGGCAGGATTTAGACACAAAGAAACTGGCTGTTTCCAGATTCATCCCCCCCTTCCACAGACTGACTTTGGAATTCTGATTGAATTCACCTCAAAATCGCTCTCACACTCCATTTGGAGGGAATTAGAATCTGTCCCCTCAGCAGAAGCGTTCCATGTCATTTTCCAAAACACAGAATCTCACCTTGGTTGTGTTGCCTATGGATTTCTAATCCTGAAAGGTCAATTTGCTGTGTTTTTTTTTTTCTTTCATAATGGCTACTCTGTCCAAAATCTTGCTTGTATTGCATCAGAATACAAAATTTGGGAAGGAAGAAGGCAAAACCAACTCAGACCCCGAAAACATTTAGGAAATTGCCACACAAGAAACCACAAATCAGCTGAGGCACCCAAAACAATGACAGCAAGCCAGAATTGGAGCAAGCCAACAGCTGTGCCCTGATTGAAAAAGAACCTTCCTCTTGTGCCCTGAACTCAATATGCCAGCCTCAAAACCAAAGCTCACATCAGAAAATTCATTACAAACCATGATAAATAAGAAAAAAGAGAAAAAAGCCAAAAAAATGCAAGAATCCATAATGATATAGGGCTTGATTTAGTCGCTAGGAAACCGGCTTTCCCGGATTCATCCACCCCTCCAGCTGACTGCCTGTGGAATTCTGACTGAATTAACCTGAAAATCACAGTGAAACTCAGTTTGGAGGCAATTAATATCTGTCACCTCAGCCAAAGTATTCCATTTTATTTTCATAAACACAAAAACTCACCTTGGTCATGTTACCTGTAGATTTCTAAGCTTCAAACACCTGTTTTTTGTGTTTTTTATTTCATAATGGCTATTCTTTACAAACTCTTCTTTGCATTGCATCAGAATACAAAATTTGGGAATAAGAAGGCAAAGCCAACTCAGACCCAGAAAACATTTAGGAAATTTCCACTCAAGAAACCAGAAATCGGCTGAGGCATCCAAAACAATGACAGCAAGCCAGAATTGGAGCAAGCCAACAGCTGTGCCCTGATTGAAAAAGAACCTTCCTCTTGTGCCCTGAACTCAGTATGCCAGACTCAAAACCAAAGCTCACATCAGAAAATTCATTACAAACCATGATAAATAAGGGAAATGTGAAAAAGCCAAAGAAATGCAAGAGTCCTTTGTGATATTTGGCAGGATTTAGACACAAAGAAACTGGCTGTTTCCAGATTCATCCCCCCCTTCCACAGACTGACTCTGGAATTCTGATTGAATTCACCTCAAAATCGCTCTCACACTCCATTTGGAGGGAATTAGAATCTGTCCGCTCAGCAGAAGCGTTCCATGGCATTTTCCAAAACACAGAATCTCACCTTGGTTGTGTTGCCTATGGATTTCTAATCCTGAAAGGTCAATTTGCTGTGTTTTTTTTTTTCTTTCATAATGGCTACTTTGTCCAAAATCTTGCTTGTATTGCATCAGAATACAAAATTTGGGAAGGAAGAAGGCAAAGCCAACTCAGACCCCGAAAACATTTAGGAAATTGCCACACAAGAATCCACAAATCAGCTGAGGCACCCAAAACAATGACAGCAAGCCAGAAGTGGAGCAAGCCAACAGCTGTGCCCTGATTGAAATACAACCTTCCTCTTGTGCCCTGAACTCAATATGCCAGCCTCAAAACCAAAGCTCACATCAGAAAATTCATTACAAACCATGATAAATAAGAAAAATGGAAAAAAGCCAAAAAATGCAAGAATCCATAATGATATAGGGCTTGATTTAGTCGCTAGGAAACCGGCTGTTCCCGGATTCATCCTCTGCTCCAGCTGACTGCCTGTGGAATTCTGACTGAATTAACCTGAAAATCGCAGTGAAACTCAGTTTGGAGGCAATTACTATCTGTCACCTCAGCCAAAGTGTTCCATTTTATTTTCATAAACACAAAAACTCACCTTGGTCATGTTACCTGTAGATTTCTAAGTTTCAAACGCCTATTTGTTGTGTTTTTTTTATTTCATAATGGCTATTCTGTACAAACTCTTCTTTGCATTGCATCAGAATACAAAATTTGGGAAGGAAGAAGGCAAAGCCAACACAGACCCTGAAAACATTTGGGAAATTGCCACACAAGAAACCAGAAATCGGCTGAGGCACTCAAAACAATGACAGCAAGCCAGAATTGGAGCAAGCCAACAGCTGTGCCCTGATTGAAAAAGAACCATCCTCTTGTGCCCTGAACTCAATATGCCAGCCTCAAAACCAAAGCTCACATCAGAAAATTCATTACAAACCATGATAAATAAGAAAAAAGAGAAAAAAGCCAAAGAAATGCAAGAATCCATAATGATATTGGGTTTGATTTAGTTGCAAGGAAACCGGCTGTTCCCAGATTCATCCACCACTAAAGCTGACTGCCTGTGGAATTCTGACTGAATTAACCTGACAATCCCAGTGAAACTCAAGAAACCAAATTTCAGCTGAGGCACCCAAAACAAAGACAATAGCCAGAATTGGAGCACACCAACAGCTGTGCCCTGTTTGAAAAAGACCATTCCTCCGGTGCCCTGAACTCTATATTGCAGTCTCAAAACCAAAGCTCACATCAGAAAATTCATTACAAACCATGATAAATAAGAAAAAAGAGAAAAAAGCCAAAAAAATGCAAGAATTCATAATGATATTGGGTTTGATTTAGTTGCAAGGAAACCGGCTGTTCCCAGATTCATCCACCACTAAAGCTGACTGCCTGTGGAATTCTGACTGAATTAACCTGACAATCCCAGTGAAACTCAAGAAACCAAATTTCAGCTGAGGCACCCAAAACAAAGACAATAGCCAGAATTGGAGCACACCAACAGCTGTGCCCTGTTTGAAAAAGACCATTCCTCCGGTGCCCTGAACTCTATATTGCAGCCTCAAAACCAAAGGTCACATCAGAAAATTCATTACAAACCATGATAAATAAGGGAAATGTGAAAAAGACAAAGAAATGCAAGAGTCCTTTTTGATATTTGGCTGGATTTAGACACAAAGAAACTGGCTGTTTCCAGATTCATCCCCCCCTTCCACAGACTGACTCTGGAATTCTGATTGAATTCACCTCAAAATCACACTCACACTCATTTGTGAGGGAATTAGAATCTGTCCCCTCAGCAGAAGCGTTCTATGTCATTTTCCAAAACACAGAAACTCATCTTGGTTGTGTTGCCTGTAGATTTCTAATCCTGAAAGGGCAATGCGCTGTGTTTTTTTTTTCTTTCTTACATAATGGCTGCTCTCCAAAATCTTGCTTGTATTGCATCAGAATACAAAATTTGGGAATAAGAAGGCAAAACCGACTCAGACCCAGAAAACATTTAGGAAATTGGCACTCAAGAAACCACAAATCGGCTGAGGCACCCAAAACAATGACAGCAAGCCAGAAGTGGAGCAAGCCAACAGCTGTGCCCTGATTGAAAAAGAACCTTCCTCTTGTGCCCTGAACTCAATATGCCAGCCTCAAAACCAAAGCTCACATCAGAAAATTCATTACAAACCATGATAAATAAGAAAAAAAGAAAAAAGCCAAAGAAATGCAAGAGTCCTTTGTGATATTTGGCAGGATTTAGACACAAAGAAACTGGCTGTTTCCAGATTCATCCCCCCCTTCCACAGACTGACTTTGGAATTCTGATTGAATTCACCTCAAAATCGCTCTCACACTCCATTTGGAGGGAATTAGAATCTGTCACCTCAGCAGAAGCGTTCCATGTCATTTTCCAAAACACAGAATCTCATCTTGGTTGTGTTGCCTATGGATTTCTAATCCTGAAAGGTCAATTTGCTGTGTTTTTTTTTTTTTTTCTTTCATAATGGCTACTCTGTCCAAAATCTTGCTTGTATTGCATCAGAATACAAAATTTGGGAAGGAAGAAGGCAAAACCAACTGAGACCCCGAAAACATTTAGGAAATTGCCACACAAGAAACCACAAATCAGCTGAGGCACCCAAAACAATGACAGCAAGCCAGAAGTGGAGCAAGCCAACAGCTGTGCCCTGATTGAAAAAGAACCTTCCTCTTGTGCCCTGAACTCAATACGCCAGCCTCAAAACCAAAGCTCACATCAGAAAATTCATTACAAACCATGATAAATAAGAAAAAAGAGAAAAAAGCGAAAGAAATGCAAGAATCCATAATAATATAGGGCTTGATTTAGTCGCTTGGCAACCGGCTGTTCCCGGATTCATCCACCCCTCCAGCTGACTGCCTGTGGAATTCTGACTGAATTAACCTGAAAATCACTGTGAAACTCAGTTTGGAGGCAGTTAATATCTGTCACCTCAGCCAAAGTGTTACATTTTTTTTTCCAAAACACAAAAACTCACCTTGGTCATGTTACCTGTAGATTTCTAAGCTTCAAATGCCTATTTGTTGTGTTTTTTATTTCATAATGGCTACTCTATACAAACTCTTCTTTGCATTGCATCAGAATACAAAATTTGGGAAGGAAGAAGGCAAAGCCAACTCAGACCCTGAAAACATTTGGGAAATTGCCACACAAGAAACCACAAATCGGCTGAGGCACTCAAAACAATGACAGCAACCCAGAAGTGGAGCAAGCCAACACCTGTGCCCTGATTGAAAAAGAACCATCCTCTTGTGCCCTGAACTCCATATTGCAGCCTCAAAACCAAAGCTCACATCAGAAAATTCATTACAAACCATGATAAATAAGAAAAAAGAGAAAAAAGCCAAAGAAATGCAAGAATCCATAATGATATTGGGTTTGATTTAGTTGCAAGGAAACTGGCTGTTCCCAGATTCATCCACCACTAAAGCTGACTGCCTGTGGAATTCTGACTGAATTAACCTGACAATCGCAGTGAAACTCAAGAAACCAAATTTCAGCTGAGGCACCCAAAACAAAGACAATAGCCAGAATTGGAGCACACCAACAGCTGTGCCCTGTTTGAAAAAGACCATTCCTCCGGTGCCCTGAACTCTATATTGCAGCCTCAAAACCAAAGCTCACATCAGAAAATTCATTACAAACCATGATAAATAAGGGAAATGTGAAAAAGCCAAAGAAATGCAAGAGTCCTTTGTGATATTTGGCTGGATTTAGACACAAAGAAACTGGCTGTTTCCAGATTCATCCCCCCCTTCCACAGACTGACTCTGGAATTCTGATTGAATTCACCTCAATATCGCACTCACACTCATTTTGGAGGGAATTAGAATCTGTCCCCTCAGCAGAAGCGTTCTATGTCATTTTCCAAAACACAGAAACTCATCTTGGTTGTGTTGCCTGTAGATTTCTAATCCTGAAATGGCAATGCGCTGTGTTTTTTTTTTTCTTTCATAATGGCTACTCTCCAAAATCTTGCTTGTATTGCATCAGAATACAAAATTTGGGAATAGGAAGGCAAAACCGACTCAGACCCAGAAAACATTTAGGAAATTGGCACTCAAGAAACCACAAATCGGCTGAGGCACCCAAAACAATGACAGCAAGCCAGAATTGGAGCAAGACAACAGCTGTGCCCTGGTTGAAAAAGAACCTTCCTCTTGTGCCCTGAACTCAATATGCCAGCCTCAAAACCAAAGCTCACATCAGAAAATTCATTACAAACCATGATAAATAAGAAAAAAGAGAAAAAATCCAAAAAAATGCAAGAATCCATGATGATATTGGACTTGATTTAGTCTCAAGAAAACCGAATGTTCCCGGATTCATCCACACCTCCAGCTGATGCCTGTGGAATTCTGTCTGAATTAACCTGAAAATCACAGTGAAACTCATTTTGGAGGCAATTAATATCTGTCACCTCAGCCAAAGTGTTCCATTTGATTTTCCAAAACACAAAAACTCACCTTGGTCGTGTTACCTGTAGATTTATATTCTTCAAATGCCCATTTGTAATGTTTTTTATTTCATAATGGCTACTCTGTCCAAACTCTTGTTTGTGTTGCGTCAGAATACAGAATTTGGGAATGAAGAAGGCAAAGCCAACTCAGACCCAGAAAACATTTAGGAAATTGCCACACAAGAAACCACAAATCGGCTGAGGCACCCAAAACAATGACAGCAAGCCAGAATTGAAGCAGGCCAACAGCTATGCCCTGTTTGAAAAAGACCATTCCTCCTGTGCACTGAACTCTATATTGCAGCCTCAAAACCAAAGCTCACATCAGAAAATTCATTACAAACCATGATAAAAAGAAAAAAGAGAAAGAAGCCAAAGAAATGCAAGAGTCCTTTGTGATATTGGGCTTGATTTAGTTGCAAGGAAACCAGCTGTTCCCGGATTCATCCACCCCTCCTAGCTGACTGGCTGTGGAATTCTGATTGAATTCACCTGAAAATCGCACTCACTCTCGATTTGGAGGAAATTAATATCTGCCCCTCAGTGGAAGGGTTCTATGTCATTTTCCAAAACCCAAAAACTCATCTTGGTCATGTTGCCTATGATTTCTAATCATGAAAACCCAATATGTTCTGTTTTTCAATTTCCTGATGGATCCTCGTTCTAAACCCTTGTTTGTATTGCATCAGAATACACAATTTGAAAAGGAAAAAGGCAAAACCAACTCAGACCAACAAAGCATTTAGGAAAAAGTCGCTCAAAATGAAAAATTGCCTGAGGCACCCAAAGCAATTACAGAAAGCCAGAATTGGAGAGAAACAACAGCTGTGCCCTAATTGAAAAAGACCATTCCTCTGGTTCCCTGAACTCCTTAAGCCAGCCTCAAAACCACAACCCACATCAGAAAATTTATTACAAACCATGATAAATAAGAAAATGTGAAAAATGCAAAAAAGAAAAAGAAATGCAAGAGTCCTTCGTGATATGGCGCTTGTTTTAGTACAAGGAAACCAGCTGTTTCCGGATTCATCCACCCCTCCCAGCTGACTGACTGTGGAATTCTGATTGTATTCACCTGAAAAGAGAGAACATTTATAAGTATATTGGGACTGTGGAACCTGTCATTTACCAATCACATGTTAGACTGAATCATAGACCAAATATAGGGAAGAAATCCTATGCATGTAAACCTTGTAGGAATTCATTCAGTATTAAATACCCTCCATCACAGCACTCATATTGTGGAAAACCCTCATGTGTGTAATGATTGTGTGGAAACCACTCACCAGAAGTCAGATCTCATTAGACATCAGAGAATTCACACAGGGTTGAAATCTTACAAATCTAATGACTGTGGGAAGTTCTTTGGCCAGAAGAAACACCTCATAAATCATCAGAGAATTCACACAGGTGAGAAACCTTTTGAATGTAATGACTGTGGAAAATCCTTTGGCCAGAAGGCAAACCTCATAAATCATCAGAGAATTCACACAGGTGAGAAACCTTATGAATGCAATTACTATGGAAAATCCTTTGGCCAGAAGGCAAACCTCATAAATCATCAGAGAATTCACAGAGGGGAGAAACCTTATGAATGCAATCATTGTGGAAAAGCCTTTGCTGAGAAATCAAAGCTCACAAAGCATCAGACAATTTGTACTGGGGGAAACCTTATGATTGCAATGACTGTGGAAAAACCTTTGCTGAGAAGTCAAACCTCAGAAAGTATCAGAGCCTTCACACCATGGAGAAAGCTTATAAATGAAATGACTGTGGAAAAGCCTTTGGTCCCATCCTTGCATACCAAGGATAAATCCCACTTGGTCTGGGTGGATGATCTTTCTGATGCATTGTTGGATTCAATTGGCCAGAATTCTGTTGCAGATCTTTGCATGTATGTTCATCAGGGAAATTGGTCTATAATTACTTTCTTTGTTGCACTTTTTTCAAGTTTAGGAATGAAGGTGATGTTGGCTTCATAGAAAGAATTTGGGAGAATCGCCTCTCTCTCAATTGTTTTGAATAACTTGAGAAGAATTGCAGTTAGTGCTTTAAATGTCTGTTAGAATTCAGCAGTGAAGCCTTCCAG
Source organism: Oryctolagus cuniculus (assembly GCF_051225735.1). Taxonomy (NCBI): domain Eukaryota; kingdom Metazoa; phylum Chordata; class Mammalia; order Lagomorpha; family Leporidae; genus Oryctolagus; species Oryctolagus cuniculus. The sequence goes on along the minus strand of NW_028301697.1, from coordinate 947,476 downwards.
TTTTGGGGTTTTCTTGGTAGTGATGGTCTTTATTACTGGTATCATTTCCATCTGGTTATGTGTGTGTTTAGGTTTTCTATATCTTTGTTGCTCAATTTAGGTAGGTTTTATGGATGGAAGGATGGTGGAAAGCCTCTTTGCTGTACCTCATAACTCATAAGATATCAGAGTATCCACACAGGGAATTTTCTACTTGACCTTTTTGTGCAAGTTATATCTCATGAAATATTAGAGAATTCACCAAGGGGAGAAATGCATGAATATAATACATGTGAATAGCCTTTGTGGTGCAAATCAGACCTCATCAAACATAAAAGAATTCTCATGGGGAGCAATTTTATGAATGTAATGACTCAGAGCCTTTTACCATAATTCAGCCCTCATTGTACATCATCAAATTCATATAGGGAAAAACTCCTTTGAAAGTAAAATCCCTTTAATTAGAAGCCATACCTCATAAGACAACAGGGAATTCACGTGGGAGAGAAACCTTATGGGTGTAATGAGTGTTGGAAAGCTCTGCCCAAATCTCTCCTTATATCAGAATGCACAACATATATATCTAATGAATGAAATAAATGTGAGAAAGTCATTTCACATAGGTAATGCCTCATAATCCATCATGGAATTTGAACAAGGGAGAGACCTTAACAATATAATGAATGTGGAAGAGCTTTTCTCCAAAATTCATGTAAGTATTGTGACAAAACCTTTTGCTGGAAATCACATCCTATCCAACAGAGACTCATGTAAAGGAGAAAGCTTATAAATATTATTAGAGTCAGAAGTCAATGGTACATCAGAGAATTGACACAGGTGGTTTCTTAGGCGTATACTGATTGTGCAAAAACATTTTCTTTATTTCAGGCTTGTATAGACACAGAATTCACAAAAGGTGATAGTCTTTGCATGCTGTAAATACAATAAAACCTTTAGCCAGAAATTAGACATCAACAGACTTCAGAGAATTCATAAGGAACAAAAGTCTATGCAATGAATTTGGAAAATGTATTTCTGTTATAAATCAGTCTTCAATTCCCATGAATAGACTCACAAATGAGAAAACATGCATGCATAGAAAAGTTTTGTACCATAAATTATCTCTAGATGGTAAACTAATATATCACACAAAAGAAATATCATGAGTGTAATGGAATTGGGAAACCCTTTGCTATAAGGCAGATTTCCAGAAAGCTTAGCAAGATTACAGAAAAGTCTCTGAAAATGTAACATGTCTGAAAGATTTGTTGGCATCACAAACTGGAGGATAGCTCAAGTGCATGTGTTTTTGTGCCTGGCATCCAAATTGATATCTCTTTTTCTTTGATGAATTCCTTGTTTATTTATTTAGCAGATTTAGAGACAAAGGATTCCTGTCCATTGATTTACTACTATATGCCCACAATTGCCATGGTAAAGTATATGGCAAAAACTGAGTGCTGGGGGCTGTGAATCTGATTCATCACTGATAACATTGAAGACATTGGTTCCTGGTTCTTATGCTGCTATGCATGGAAATGTTTCTCTAATTTCATTTTCAAATAGTTCATTGTTAATATAAAGAAATGCTTCTAATTTTTAAAATTTCATTGAAATAATTTGTGATTAATGTGTCCTAGTCATGCATTATTACAGGGTGTAGTGCAATATTTGCACACATTTATGCAGTAAAAAGTGATCAAGCTAAGCAACTACAGTTTTATTAAGTTTTTAAAGAGTTATTTATTTGAAAGACAGAGTTACAGAGAGAAGTAGCAGCAGAGAGAGAGAGAGGTCTTCCTCTGCCGGTTCACTCCCCAGATGGCCACAATGGCCGGAGCTCTGCCAATCTGATTCCAGGAACCAGGAGCTTCTTCCAGATCTCCCACTTGGGTGCAGGGACCCAAGGACTTGGGCCATCTTCTACTGCTTTCCCAGGCCATAGCAGAGAGTTGGATCAGAAGAGGAGCAGCCAGGACTAGAACTGGTACCCACATGGGATGCTGGTGCTTCAGGCCAGGGTGTTAGCCCACTGTGCCACAATGCTGGCCCCCAAGCAACTACAGTTTCTAATTCTTCTCCATGATTTGAGACTACCAGCTCCTCTCCTTCAGTTCTTTACACAGAACCTAATATGGTTGAATGTAGTCATCTCATTATATTATGGAACACCAGAAGTTCTTTCTGCCTCTTTGATTTTTGATACCTATTATCCAATCCCCCTCTATCCCTAGCTGCTTCCCTTCTCAGCCTCTAGTAATCACAGTTCTGTGTTCAGATCCATTATTTTCTTTCACTTCCACATGCGACAAGGACCAGGTGACATTTGTGTTCCTGCTTCTGTCTTATTTCAATTAATTTAATAATATTTTGTTCTTTTTTTGTATCTAAAAGAGGTTGCCCTGTCCATTGTTTTTCACTGATGGACAGCTAGATTGGTTTCAAATCCTGGCTGCAGTGAACTGTGTTATAGTGGCTGTGTTATGGGAAAATTGCTGTATCTTTGATATGCTCTCCTCCTTTCCTTCTAATAAAATTTCCTTATTCTATATAGCCAAGAGCAAGATAACTCTCACATGGTAGGTCAATTTTTATCTTAGTTTAATTTTTGTTATTTATTTGAAAGAGTTACAATAGAGGTAGAGACACAGAGAGGTCCTCCATTAGCTGGTTCGCTCTACAGATGACTACAAAGGCCAGAGTTATGCCATTCTGAAACCTGGAGACAGGAGCTTCCTCTGGGTCTCCCACATGGGTGAATGGGCCCAAGGACTTGGGCCATCTTCTACTGCTATCCCAGGAGATAGCAGAGAGCAGTATTGGAAGAAGAGCAGCTGGAACTAGAACTGGCACCCAAATGGGATGCTGGCCCTTCAGGCCAGGGCTTTAACTCACTGCACAACAGCGCCAGCCCCAATTTTTATCCTTTTTAAGGAATGACCATACTGTTCTGCATAACATCTGTACTAACTTGTGTTTTCACCCACCATATATGATGGTTTTCTTTTCCCATGTGCTCTCTAGCATTCGTTATTTTTTATCAGTTTGGCATAAAAATGATATAGTATTGTTCATGTTTTTGTGTATTTTGAAATCAGTTAATTTGTTTATTAAATCTTTATTATTTGAAAGGTGGATTTAGAGAGAGAGGGAAAGACATAGATAGCTTTCATCTGCTGGCTCACACCCCAGAGAGTTTCAACAGTTGAGCCTGGGGCATGCTGGAGTCAGGAGCTTCATCCAAGTCTCCCACATGAGTGGCAAGGACCTGAGTCCTTCGTCCATCTTCTGCTGGTTTCCCAGGTGTTTAGCAGTGAGCTAAATTGGAAGTGGAGATTCCTAAACTCAAAGTGGAACTCAGATGTTATGCTGGCCTCACAGATTGCAGCTTTCCCCACTTGGCCACAATGCCAGCCCCTCTATCAATTTAATTCCTCAAAAATAGCTCAGTAATGTTGGCATCTATCTCATTTTGTTTTTTCTCTGTTATTATTCAACTTATTGATGTCTTATTTTTGTTCACATTATTCCTCTCAATTGCTCTACCTGAGGTGAGTAGGGCTGCTGTGTTGCTTAAATGAAGTGTATGCTTTAGATTACTCATTTAATGAGTGCATGTCATTCACATAGCACTTCACTGAAGTTCTACTATGTCCCAAATCCTCTTCTAGGCACAGAATTTAGACCACTTTTCTCTTAGGCCCAGATCTTGCCTTTAACATACTACTTGGAATTTAGTAGCTCATGAAATCTGCAGACTGCATAAATGAATGAATATTTTGAGGGCTGTGCTTTTGTGGAGGAACTTCATAGGAGACCGAAGGAATAAAATAAATCAAAAGTATCCACAGTATATAGAATGTATACTATTTTACAAGTCACAGAGAAGAAGAAGAAGAAGGAAAGTAGTAAGACTAGAAAGTTTGTGGCAAGACTAACAGGCGCTGGTCAAGAACTTAATAAGCACATTAGGAAAGCAGTAAGGTTTCTTTTTTTTTTTTTTTTTGAGGAAAAGTTTTTATTTCTAGTGATGAAATTGGCTACAGAACATTATGAAAGTTTAAAAATACAAAGAGAAATTGTCTATAATTAATAGATTCAAAATTTGACAATCAGTGAATATCATTATTAGTCATTACCAACAACAGTTATTGATTTGAAAGGCAGAGTGACAGGAAGAGGGAACCACTGCTTCACTCCCCAGACACTTGCAATAGCCAAAGCTTGACCAAGCCAAAACCAGGAACTGGGAATTCATTCTGGATGTCCCATTTGGGTGCAGGGACCCAAGCACTTCTGCCATCCTCCGTCTCCTCCCAGGGTGCACACTAGCAGAAACTTGCCTCAAAGCAGAGAAGCTACCACTCAAGCCAGACATTTGTATATGGGATGTGGGTGTGTGGTGGTGATAGCAAGCCCTCATAGATAAAAAAAAAAAGACAAAGTTATTTCTATGCCAAGGAAATTACTCTGTAGTCTTTCTCTTATAAACTACGTATTGCTGAACCTAGATAATTTTTCCTTTATTTAACAATGACATGAAAATGTCAGTTGAGTTGGCTTTCCTGAAGACCTTGTTTCTTGAATATTAGTGGCTAGTTGAGATAAATTCTTTTCATCTCTTTCTCGCTTCGGCAGCACATGTGCTCGCTTCGGCAGCACATATACTAAAATTGGAACGATACAGAGAAGATTAGCATGCCCCTGCGCAGTAAGGTTTCTTTACCTCCCTGTAGACTCTGCTCTCCAGAGGTGAACAGGGTCCTCTAAACCCACTTGCTGCACACACAAACACCTGAGTGTTGTATTCTCCCACAGGTGTTGGAGACTGATATGGTGTTCTGATTTATATTTACATAATGGCTAGTGACATCGGGCATATTCACATGTTTTGACCATGTACATTTCTTCTGAGAAATGTCTATTCAGATCCTTGCCTGTTTCTTCACTGTATTTTTTGGAGTTTTTCCAATTCATGTAAATGTTCTGGAAATCTGTAAACATTCAGAGTTTTAATTTTTCCTGCCATCTGTTCATTGTATCTACACTCTGATGTTTACTTTGTTGTGAAGAAGTATCTTAGTTGGATATACTCAAATGTCTCTGTTTTTATTTTTGTGACTATTGCTATTGGAATCTTACCCAAAAGCTATTGTGTGTTGACAATATTTAGAGTTTCCCTATGTTTACTTGGGTTTGGGTCTTATGATTACATTTTAATTCACTGTGAGTTCACTTTCACATAGTGTAAGAGATGTTGGAGTCTCTTTTCAGGCTTCTACATATGGATAATCAAGTTCCTCTGCACCACTTGTGAAAGAGATTCTTCTTTCTCCAGTTCATTTTAGTTCCTTTGTTAAATATGAGTTGCTGGTAGAAATTTGGGTTTATTTCTATGCTACCAAGTCTTTTCCATTGAACTATGTGTCTGTTATTATATCAGTGCTAACACTTCTTTTTTTTTTTTTTTTTTTTTTTTTTTTTTGCAGTATATTTATTTGAAAGGCAGAGTTACAGAGAGGTAGAGGCAGAGAGAGAGAGAGGTCTTCCATCCACTGGTTTACTCCCCAAATGGCCACAATGGCCGGAGCTCTGTTGATCTGAATCCAAGTGTCAGGAGCTTCTTCCAGGTCTCTATGCAGGTGCAGGGGCCCAAAGACTTTGGCCATTTTCTACTTTTTTCTCAGGCTATACCAGAGAGGGGTATAAGAAGTGGAGCAGCTGGGAAACATACTGGCACCCATATGAGATGCCAGCACTGCAGACGGTGACTTTACCTGCTTTGTCATAGTGCTGACCCCTGTAATATGTCTTAAAATATGGTGTGATGTCTCCAGCTTTTTTTTGCTTTATAATATTGCTTTAGATGTTAAGCATCTCTCATGTTTCTATGTGAATTTTAGCATCATTTTTTCTAGCTCTGAGAACATCGTTGGTATGTTGATTGGGATTGCATTGAATTTGCAAATTGCTTTTGGTAGTATGGATATTTTGGTATTATTCTTCCCATTCACAAACATAAGTTTTCTGTGAGACTGTCAAAAAGCCTTGACAAAAATTGGACTTTATTACACAAAAATTCATCACTTTTTGGGATCATTTAAATCCATAATTTTGCACTAATATTTGATAAATAATTAAAGACTTTGAGCATTTTAGTAGGAGAAATTAAAATATTTATCAATTTATTCAAATATTGTTTAGATGTGATATTCAAATATTGTTTAGAGCCATTGTCTGTATTCCCTCTAAATTACGATCTTTTTGCTTTTTGCCTGTTAAACTTGTCCCTTGATTCAACAACCGTTTTTAATGTAATGTAAACTGAAAATGTCATTTCATAAGCTAAAAAAAATGAAAAAGAAGGAAAAAGAAGGGAGGGAGGTTGAGTATATAATTATGTTCTCCGAATTTTTTCTATAAAACATATTGAATCATTTAAAAGCTAATTAAAATTAAACTCAAAATTGGACCATTATGACCAATATTTAAAACAAGTGATTAAAAACTGTAGATGTCTTCAATTTTGATTATCATTCTTCTTTAGAATATCTGAAAGAAATCCAGTTTCTCACTTTAAAATATACCAGTGTGTTAGAATTTAGTATTAAATGACTTTGTTTAAAAGTGTTATTTAATCTATTGCTTTAAGTAGTAATACTATGGCCATTGTAAAACAAAATCCTTATCATTTTTCATAAAACAGGAAGGGCCTTTAAAACATCATCACTAAAAATATTAAGAGACCTAAAATATAACATTCTTAAAACCCAAGTGATACCATTCAAAATTTTCAAATATGCAGGGATAGTTCATGTCAAGTAACTAAATAATTGTTAAGTGTATATATGGAATAGCTTCTATAAATTCTTTTGGCAAGGGCTGGCACTGTGCCATAGTGGGTGAGGCTGCCACCTGCAGTGCTGGTATTCCATAGGGGCATCAGTTCAAGACCTGGCTGCTCCACTTCCTATCCAGCTCTCTGCTATGGCCTGGGAAACACTATAAAATGGTACAAGTCCTTGGGCCCCTGCAACTGCATAGGAGACCAGGAAGAGGCTCCTGGTTCCTGCCTTCCAGTCAGCACAGCTGCAGCCATGGAGGCCAACTGTGGAGTGAACCAGTGAATGGAAGACCACTCTCTCTGCCTCTCCTTCTCTCTCTGTGTAATTCTGACTTTCAAATAATATAAATAAATCTTTAAAAAATTCTTTTGGCAAATAGATGAAGCTATTTGTTATACATTTCAAATAAATAGCAAACATACTAGAAAAATATATTGAATAAAATTTAAGCAACTCATAGCTATACACAGAAATTTCTCACCATAACAACATAGCAACCACTAAATTTCCAAATTCAATTTTCCACAACTTAGAATCTTTAACTCCAGAAGGAGTACAAAATTGACAGAACAGTGGCCTATGTATCAGGATACCTAATGCTAATACAGAATTATCCCTGCCACAACTTACCTATGTGACCTTGAACAATTCACTTTACTTCTCTGGGCTTGGCATTTAGCATCCTCATGTGATAAAGGAGGCTTGGATAAGATCAGTTGTACTCTATCTTGAGACTTCAATGATCTCTCAGTTTCCAAACAGGCACCTTAAGGGAAAGTAAACCTTTAGATCAAAAATTACATTTTTAAATATAAATATATTTTAAACTGTTTCTACAACTAGTACAAAACAACACATTCAAATGTGTACCATGCCACTTTTCAATATTTGGGAATAATTAATGCATCATTTTAGAGCATTGTCTTGAGGCCAGTGCTGTGGTGTAGCTAGTAAAGCCACTGCATGCAGTGGGGGCATCCCATATGGAGGCCGGTTCAAGTCCAGGCTGCTCCATTTTCCATTCAGCTGTCTGCTATAGCCTGGGAGAGCAGTAGGAAGTTGGCCCAAGTCCTTGGGCCCCTGAATCTGCATGGGAGACCCTGAAGAGGTCCTGGCTCCTGGTTTCAGATTGGCATATCTCTGACCTTTTAGGTCATCTGGGGAGTGAAAAAGCAGATGGAGGAACTCTCTCTCTTCCTCTTGTTCACTATCTGTGTAACTCGGACTTCCAAATAAATAAATAAATAAATCTTTTAAAAAATCAAAAGAATATTGTCTGGCACACAGTGAACCACTAAGTACAAGATATTATTAGTAATATTAGATTGAAATATTGAAATAAACTAGGCAATAAGCCTTAAGATGCAAATTAATACCAAGAAATATAATCTCAAATTTCTGTGTTCAACAAGGTAGTCTCTTTTCACTACTAACTTTATACTAAATAAGATATTTTGATATTTTGTTAAGAGTAAATTTATCGGGGGCCAGCGCCGTGGCTCACTTGGTTAATTCTCCACCTGTGGTGCTGGTATCCCTTATGGGCAAAGTGTTCTAGTCCTGGTAGCTCCTCTTTCAGTCCAGCTTTCTGCTATGGCCCGGGAAGGCAGTAGAGGATGGCCCAAGTGCTTGGGCCCTGCACCCGGATGGGAGACCAGGAGAAAGCACCTGACTCCTGGCTTTGGATGGGCACAGCTCCAACTGTGGCAGCCATCTGGGGACTGAACCAATGGAAGGAAGGCCTTTCTGATTTCTCACTGTATATAACTCTACCTGTCAAATAAAAAAAATTATTAGTTTTTCATAAAAACTGCAGTATTGAAAAAGTTCTAAAATCCCTCTAATTCTAAATGTCTGTGACTGCTAACTCATTAGCACATATTGCATTCTTTACATCTGGGTAATCATGATAATTCACTTTTAAATGATTAACAGATCTGCTGTTATATATAAATACATGCTTTTCCGAAAATCATACAATAAGCAGGCTACATACTTTACTTCAAGTAGAACTGCCATATCCAGTCCTACAATTGTAAATAAGACAGTTTCAATTGTTCAGCATTATCAATTATAAATTCCAATCGTGTAGCAATACTCATAAGAATTTAGGGGGCTGATGCTGTGGAGTAGCAAGTAGAGCTGTGGCTTGCAGTGCTGACATTCCAATTGGGTGCCAGTTCAAGTCCTGGCTACTCAAATTACTATCCATCTTTTTAGGCAAGTAAGACTTACTATCCAGCAGTAGAGGATGGCCCAGGCCCTTGGGCTCCTGCACCTGCATAGGAGACCCAAAAGAAGCTGCTGGCTCCTGGCTTTGGATTGGCAGAGCTCCAGCCATTGTGGCCAAATGGGGAGTGAACCAGTGGTTGGAAGACTGCTCTCTCTCTCTCCTTCTCTGTGTAACTCTGATTTTCAAGTAAAATAAATGAATTTTTTTAAAAAAAGGATGAAATAAAAAGGAAGATGAAGATTACAAAATTGTTTAATTTTTTTAATAAATATAAATTTCCAAAGTACAGCTTTTGGATTACAGTGGCTTCCCCTCCCCCAAAACATCCCTCCCACCCATAATCCTCCTATTTCCTGCTTCCTCTCCCATCCCAGAAGATTACAAAATTGTATGAAGGACATTTGTACAGTAAACAAATATACTGATTTCCAATGCAATATTTGAATACTTGAAGCAGGAACGCTAAGTACTTCTTTGCCAAAATAACATGTTTTCTCCAGTGTAAAACCCATTTGCCATCCCAATACAAAAAGGGATTTGGGGCAAGAAGGAAAAAAGAAGTCCACACATGCAGAAATTTTAAGCAAAACAAAATAGAGAATGTATTTAGTTTCATGTAAATCACATGAGAATTAATAGTATTCTACCAATTTGCAACAAATATTTTTAACTTTAATGAATGAATGAATTTTCAGTTACATAGCAGGAAACTTCTACCCTCTCCCATAAAACTGAAAGAGAAACTTTTTAAAAGTAAAAACTGATGAAAGAATTCTGCAATACATGTTAATGTTAAGTAGCCCAGCAGAGTTTATTTAGAAATACAAACACACACACAGAAAATAAATACATTAAAATCTTACTGAATAGGTCAGTAATAGTTCAGGATCCAATATGTGTGCAAAAGATTCTGGATTTCCCAGTCACTTTGTATAGGAAATGATGTGCTTTGCTATGTAGCATGTAACTTTAGATTCCTGAACACCTCCACTTTGCTTCTTACCCTGAATCCCAGCAAATACAGGAACACAGCTGTTGAGTCATTCATTTTCTGGATTTGGGAATATCAAAGAATTAATGAGTATAGAAAGTTGTACAGCAAAGACCAAGAATATCCAAGGGAGGTCAGGAAAATCAATTGAACAAGTCAAAATACTATGAATGTATACTGAATGCTCTGTTTTTAATATGTCTTACTTACCTAAAAAGACATGAGGGCTATTGCTCTCTCTCTCTTAATACAACTAAGGAGAAGATATCACCAATGCTCAAGAAAAATGAATACACAGCAGAGCTAATACAAAATCCCCAAATTCCAAAATAGAAAAACTGGATATGCACTCCTTACACACACCCTGAAGTGGCAATGAAGTAGAACAAATCTAAAATTAGAAAAAAATATTTTTTAAAAGATTTATTTATTTATTTGAAAGTCAGAGTTGCACAGAGAGAGGCAGAGAAGAGAGAGGGGTCTTCCATCCACTGGTTCTCTCCCCAGTTGGCTGCAATGGCCAGAGTTGTGCCAATCCAAAGCCAGGAGCAAGGAGCTTCTTCCAGGTCTCCCACATGGGTGCAGGGGCCCAGGACTTGGGCCATCTTCTACTGCTTTCCCAGGCTATAGCAGAGATCTGGATCCATATGAGCTGCCAGCACTGCAAGTGGTGGCTCTACCCACTATGCCACACCGCTGGCCCCGAAAATTCTTGTCAAATTAAGAACATTTAACCTTTGTTTTAGAGTGCATTATTAAAATATCTAAACTGGGGGAATACATAATTTCTTTCTTTAGAAATCAGAAGAGAAAAAGAACACTTCAAGCCTACTGTGACACCACACAGAAGGAATGGAGAATCATGATCTCAATTAGCCTAGGGACAGAATAAAAGGGAGGGAAATAGGAACAACAGAATTAAGATGAATAAGCTTTGACAGCTGAGGGAATCTGAATGTAAAGAAAAGGCATGCAGTTAACTGAAACAATAGAGATAATTCTGAGAGGAAAAAACATTGTTAAGTCATATTAATGGGGCCAGAGCTGTGACTTAGTAAAGTAAAAAAAAAAATCTAAAATTTGTTTTTAAATTATATAATTAAAAAAGATAAAAAAAGATGTTCAATCTTAAGTCTCTACAGCATAAGATATACATCAATTTTCCCAGGTTCTATTTGCATTTATTAACAAAGTTTCATGGGTGTAATCACTAAAGTGGCTCCAATAAGTCTTTTTATAAAAATTATTTTTTATTTTGACAGGCAGAGTGGACAGTGAGAGAGACAGAGAGAAAGGTCTTCCTTTTTCTGTTGGTTTACCCCCTAGTGACCGCTGCGGCCAGTGTGCTGCGGCTGGCACATGGCGCTGATCCAAAGCCAGGAGCCAAGTGCTTCCTCCTGGTCTCCCATGCAGGTACGGGGCCCAAGCACTTTGGCCATCCTCCATTGCACTCCTGGGCCATAGCAGAGAGCTGGACTGGAAGTGGAGCAACTGGGACAGAATCTGGCTCTCCCAGCAGGACTAGAACTTGGTGTGCCTGCACCGCAGGTGGAGGATTAGCTTATTGAGCCATGGAGCCTGCCTCCAATAAGTCTTAACCTGGGATGCAACTAAATTTAACAAGGATACTCAATAGGAATTTTAGAAGAATTCCAAAATATGTATCAGAATAAAAATAAATACTTTACTTGGTACATCTCATTTTAACTATACTATTGTCTAAATTTCCAAATGTCAGATGTACTAAAAAAATCCCCAAAGCAGCAGAGTTGGTCCGACATGATGAGGAATAAAATAAAGAAAATGAGAATTCGCAGATCCCAGATTAAAATAACCAAGAAGGCCCAATAAAAGAAAACTCAATGTCTTCATACACTAACATTTATTACCTCAGATTTATTTAACAAAAAGGTGATTATTCCAGCTACATCCCATTAGGTAGCCCAATTTTACCTGCTAAATCCATTTAAAAAAAGCACCTCATGATATATTACTAAAATCATATTGCTATATGCCATCCACCATGTCCACTGTACCTTATACCTAATGTTAACAGATCTGATGAAAATCAGTAGATAAATGATGTGTCTTAACCACGTGTGGGAAATGTCTTTTGTTCAACGTTTTTCCAAAAACCCCTCAGTCTCAGTTTGCCTTCACATTGAAAAGACACTTCTGAGGTTTACTAATCAGTCCAGCTTCTTCGGGCCTCCCTCCAATGAAAGGGGCTAAAATCCATCAAAATAAACTCTAGGCACTGTCCTTGTGCTCCCAGTGACTTTTTCACTCTAGGGGCTCACAAACCTTCTAAATTCTTTAGATCACCTGTGCTGTCCATTAGTTCTCAAAGACTATGATGCAAGTAATTTCCCCTCTTGGAACCTTGTTATTAACTGTGCTGTATGAGAAATGAAGTCTCCTACACACCTTGTGCTTACGATTCTCCAAACCATGTTGCCTGCTAGGACTTTGGCCATGAATATAGGACAGCAATACCTGAACATGATTACTGAGATCTCCTTAATAAAGGATAGACTGGGGCCAGCACTGTGGTGCAGTGGTGTAATCCTTTACCTGCAGTGCTGGCACCCCATATGAGCACCAGTTCTAGTCCCCATTTCTCCTTTTCCCATCCAGCTCTCTGCAATAGCCTGGGAAAGCAGTAGAAGCTGTTCCAAGTGCTTTGGTCCCTGCCAAAATGTGGGAGACCTGGAAGCTCCTAGCTCAGATTGGCCCAGCTGCAGACATTGCAGTCATTAGGGGAGTAAATGAGCATATGGAAGACCTTTCTCTCTGTCTCTTCCTCTCACTGTCTGTAAGTACACCTGTCAAATACGTAAATAAATTCTATATATATATATATTTACATTTATTTATATATATTTATGTATATAAATATATTCATATATAAAATATATTATGCTTTATCATATATTATATAATATATAATAATTATAAACAGATAATATTATATAATTTATTATAACTATTATATATATCATATATATATATTATTGAGATGACTTCAATAGCCAGAGTGTGGCCAGGTTGAAGCCAGGAGCTCCTCCTCCAATGTGTGTGGCAGCAACCCAGGCACTTGGACCATCTTTCACTGGTTTTTCAATCCATTGGTATGGAGCTGGATCAGAAATAATTATATATTTATATATAAATAAATTCATATATAATATTTATATATAATTATATATTATATATTTATGATAATTATATGTAATTCTATATTATGTATAGAAATATATAATATATATTATAATATATAAATATATATATGATGGATCAAAATGCGGCATTCTCCATTTGGCAGAAGAGACAGGCTCCAATATCTACTGTCTATGTCAGTATGTCAGTATAATGCAGGAGGTAACCCCTCTACCAAATAAGAAAAGCTATTTCAGTTCAGCTGGACATCATTCTGCTGACTGTTGACCTTATTACTGTTAGTCTGGATGCTTTCATTGGTTGCAATCCAGAGACCCAATTTTCCCATAGATATAAACATCAGCAAACATGAAAATTTGGTAAGAAAAGCTTAAACTGAGAGTTATGATTAATAACTATTTTAACAAAATTTCTCAGAACCCATCTAATCCAAACCTTGGACAATTGGGAGCTGTTGTACTTGGCCCACCCATAATTGAAATGGATTCTAAATCCTTCAACTGCAAGGAGAGTATCATAGACATTAATGCTCCAAACGGATCCAGTTCCCTGCTAATGTGTCTGGAAAAGCAGCACAGGGTGACTCAAATATTGGGGCTCCTGCACCCATGTGAGAGACCTGGAAGAAGCCCCTGGCTCCTGATATCAGTCTGGCCTAGCCACAGTCACTGCAGCCATTTGAGGAGCGAACAAACCAGGAGGAAGATCCATCTCTCCCACTCTCTCTTTCTAGTGCTGCCTTTCAAATTCATAAATAGACCTTTAAGAAAGTCGATCACTTCAATAAATTTGTCATTGCTCAGTCATGATTACTTTTACTACCTTAAATTCTTTTTCAAAAGATTTATTTATTGGAAAGGCAGAAAGAGGAGCTGGTGGTTGTGGTGCAGTGGACAAAGTTGCTATCTGTTACATTGGCATCCTCTACGTGCACCAGTTCAAGTACCAGCTATTCCATTTCTGATCCAGCTCCTTACCAATGGACTGAAAAAGCAGGGAAAGTTGGCCCAAGTGGCTGGGATGCTGCCACACACATCGGAGGAAAAGCTCCTGGCTTCAACCTGGCCACACTCTGGCTATTAAAGTCATCTCAAAAATGAATTAGGTGGTGGAAGATTTCTGTCTCTCCCTCTCTCTGTAACTCTTTCAAATAAGTAATTAAATATTTTAATATGATAAAAAATGGCAGAGAGACACAGAGACAAAGAGAGAAGGAAAGAGAAGCAGAGAGATCTCCCATCTGCTGGTTCACTTTCTATATGGCTACCACTGTGCAAGACCAGGTTTCAAGTCCCCATTGAGGTTACAGTTCTCCAAATTAGATGACAAGAAGGAAAGAATTTGAGCTATTATCCATTGCTTCCCAGGGATATTAACATGAAACTGATTTGGAAGTGGAGTACCCAAAACTCAGATTAGCACTGCAATATATGATGCGGGCATCTGTTGTGATGGTTAACAAATTGGAAAACCTAGAGGAAAAATCAACAGATTCCTGGACATACACAATATACCAAAATTGAGTCATGAAGACACATAGAAAAGCTAAACAAATCAAAAACCAAGACAGAGATTGGATGAGTAATAAAGACCCTCCCAACAAGGAAAAGTCCAGGATCAGACAGCCTCACTATTGAATTCTACAAGTCTTTTAAAGAACTAATGATTCTCAAACTATTCAACACAATTGAAAGAGAGACAATCCTCTCAAACTCCTTCTATTAATCTGACAATGACTCATTCTATCATTTATTTATACATAATGTTGAGAAAATCAGAAGTATTTGTTAGGACTTCTGCTAAAATGCACTAGATTTATAATTTTTAAATACATCTTTCCTAGATGTAATGCAGTCCTTTGCTACTTTAGAGTATCAGAAATTTAAAATGTTGGACTGGTGCTGTGGTGGAGCAGGTTAACACCCTCGCCTGAAGCTCCAGCATCCCATATGGGGGCCGGTTCAATACTCAGCTGCTCCACTTCTGATCCTGCTCTCTGCTATGGCCTGGCAAAGTAGTAGAAGATGGCCCAAGTCCTTGGGCCCCTGTACCGATCTGGGAGACCTGGAACTAGCTCCTGGCTCCTGGCATCGGATCAGCACAGCTATGGCAGTTGCAATCAATTAGGGAGTGAACATCAGATGGAAGACCTCCCTCTTTCTCTCTGGTTCTCCTCTCTGTCTGTAACTCGACTTGTAAATAAATAAATAAATAAATCTTTAAAACAATTAAGAAATTTAAAAAGGGAAAAGTTTTTAAAAAATGTATTTCTTTATTGTGAGGCAGAGTGACAGATATAGAGAGGAAGAGAAAGAGAGGTCTGCTATCCACTGGTTCCCCCCTAAATGGCCAGAATGGCTGGAGCTGGGCCGATCTGAAGCCAGGTGCCAGAAGCCAGGAGCCAGCAGCTTCCTCCAGGTCTCTCACATGGGTGCAGGGGCCCAAGCACTCAGGGCATATTCCACTGCATTCCTAGGCCATTAGCAAAGAGCTGGATTGGAAGTGCAGGAGCAGGGACTCAAACTGGTGCCCATGTGGGATGTTGGTGCTGCAGGTGGATGCTTAATCTACTATGCCACAGAATGGGCCCAGGGAAAGGTTTTAGGAAGACATCTTTCATGTAGACTAGGCTGCAATATTGCAAGGTAAGGTTTAGCTTTTATTTCCACACATCAGTATTCATCTTTTAGCAACTATAAATACTGAATATCATACATATAGACATAAATATAGGTAACTGCAGATTTTGTTGTCATTCTTTCTAATTCTCTTTTAATGTCTGCTAATAGGCCATCTTATGGATTATTATATTGATGTTATCTGTACACAACCATCAGGCATTTCCACTGTTGAATGTGTTTATGTGTACAGGTAGTTTTGTTTGTGTGTACATGAATGCACATTTGATGGAGATAGCACTGACAGTAATAATGTGAGAAATCCTAATGCTGATTTCAAACTTTCTATCCTCCGCAGAGATGGCTGTCATTGAAGTAGACCACAGGGCCCCTTTGCTGTTGTGGACTGAAATGTGCCTCCCTAAAACTCAAACACTGAAGTGCTAACCACCAACATAACTCTACCTGAAGAAAGTGCTTTTAAGCAGATCAAATGATAGATGTGTCTGTCACATCAGAGAAGGGCTTCTGGAAAAATCGAGCCTATTAGCACCTTGATCTGATATTTTCAAGCTCTACAACTCTGAGAAGTAAAATTCCATGATTTAAATCATATTCTCTGTGGTATTTTCTTAGCAAATTAATATATCCTCATTTCTGCTAGCATTTTCTGCTGTCATCTAGAAGGTCCTCGTGATTAGCAGAGAAATATAGAAAGTAAAAACTATGATTTTAGATTACCAAGTACCTACTAACATAAAAAAAAAAAGATATCCCAGAAGCAACCTACTACCATCCTCCAGGACCCAGAAAAAAAAAAAAAAAAACAGGAATGAGTCAAGTTGTGGGGCAGTAGAAAAGTGAATAATGAAAGATCACAGCAGAAGTAAATAAGGAAGGGTTTGATGCTGTGGTGTAGTAGGTTAATGCCTTGTCCTGCTGTGCATGTATCCCATATGTTGTTGCTCGAAGACCAGGTTCTCCACTTCCAATCCAGCTCCCTACTAATGCACCTGGGAAATTGGTGGAAGATGGACCATGTTCTTGGGTGCTGGCACCCACATGAGAGACTTGGAAGAAGCATCTGGCCTTTCAAATAAAGAAATCTTAAAAAAAATAGAAGCAGTGTTAGCACTGTTGGAAAAACAGACACATAGTTCAATGGAAAAAATAGGCAGCTGAAATAAACTGACTTTTCTACAGCCAACCCCTATTTAATAAAGGAAAGAAAACAAACAGGAGAAAGAAGAATCCCCTTAGCAAATGGTTTAAAGGAAAGTGATTATCCATATGTAGAAGCCTGAAAAGATACCCCAACACCTCATACACTATGTAAAAGCAAGTCAAGGTTAATTAAAAGTCTAAATATAAAACCAAAACCTTGAGAGCTTGTTTTGAGGTTCTAGCAGGGGAGCGCAGCTACTCGTATACCCTTGACCGAAGACAGGTCCTCCTCTAGCGGGGAAGGTCGTCCTCTTCGACCCAGCATGCAGCTTCAGGAGGGACGCACATGGAGTGGTGAGGGAGGAAGGGGACACCCGCCTAGCCAGCCAGATCAGCCGAATCAACCCTGGCGATCAATGGGGTGACAGATGTCGCAGCCAGATCGCCCTCACATCCTGAGTTCATGCCGGAGCTGAGGGAAGGAAGCAATGCCGTCGGATCTGGCCGCTCTGCGGGAGTCTGAGGAACAACTCACACCAGGTGGCCGCCGTTCCGTCGTCATGGGTAAAGGAGACCCCAACAAGCCAAGGGGCAAAATGTCCTCCTATGCCTTCTTCGTGCAGACGTGCCGGGAAGAGCACAAGAAGAAACACCCTGACTCTTCGGTCAATTTCGCAGAATTCTCTAAGAAATGCTCGGAGAGATGGAAGACCATGTCTGCAAAGGAAAAGTCCAAGTTTGAAGATATGGCAAAAAGTGAAAAAGCTCGTTATGACAGGGAGATGAAAAATTACGTTCCTCCCAAGGGTGATAAGAAGGGAAAGAAAAAGGATCCCAATGCTCCTAAAAGACCACCATCTGCCTTCTTTCTCTTTTGCTCTGAACATCGCCCAAAGATCAAAAGTGAACACCCTGGCCTGTCCATTGGGGACACTGCAAAAAAATTGGGTGAGATGCGGTCTGAACACTCAGCCAAAGATAAACAACCATATGAACAGAAAGCAGCTAAGCTAAAGGAGAAATATGAAAAGGATATTGCTGCATACCGTGCCAAGGGCAAAAGTGAAGCGGGAAAGAAGGGCCCTGGTAGGCCCACAGGCTCAAACAAGAAGAATGAACCTGAAGATGTGGAGGAAGAAGAGGAAGAAGAAGAAGATGAAGATGATGAGGAAGAGGATGAAGATGAAGAATAAATGGCTATCCTGTAATGATGAGTGTGGAGTGTGCGTGTGTGCTCAGGCAGTTGTTTTGCTAAGAATGTGAATTCAAGTGCAGCTCAATATTAGCTTCAGTATAAAAAAACTGTACAGATTTTTGTATAGCTGATAAGATTCTTTGTAGAGAAAATACTTTTTTTAAAAAATGCAGGTTGTAGCTTTTTGAGGGGCTACTACATACAGTTAGATTTTAAAGCTTCTGATGTTGAATGTTCCTAAATATTTAATGGTTTCTTTAATTTCTTGACTTGTGTATGGTAGCGCAGCAAAGTTGTAGGAATTAGTATCATTTGTAAATTTGGATTTTTTGTTAGGATGTTGCATTCTGTGTTGTTTTTTTAAAAAAAATTTTGTAATAAAATTATGTATGTTAAAAAAAAAACCCAAAACCTAAGTAAACATATGAGAAACTGTAAAACATTAGCAGAGACAACAGTTTGCATAAGATTCCAAAAGCACAAGTAACAAAAATAAAATATACAAATTTGAGCATATCAAATTAAGATACATCTTCACAACAAAGTAATCAACAGAGTGAAGATACAATGGACGGAATGGCAGGAAACATTGAAAACTCTGACTATGACAAAAGATTGATAGCCAGAACATACATATATAGAACTGGAAAAACTCCAAACAAGAAGCAAAATGTACACGTAAGAAATGGGCAATGATCAGAATAGATGTTTCTCAGAAGAAGAAATCTCAATTGTCAAGACATAGATGAACATGCCCAATATCACTAGCCATTAGGGAAATGTAAATCAAAACCAATAGCAGACTCCATCTGTGGGAGAAGACAATGCTTGGGTTTTCATTTGTGCAACAAGTGGGTTTAGAGGACCCTGTTCACCATTAGAGGGCAGAGTCTACATGGAAGTAAAGAATCCTTAATACTTTCCTAATGGGAGAAGAGGAAGCCTGAGACCTCGCAAGCGGGAAGTGGTCCAGAAACTGCTCAGGTGTGGGTGTAGGTGGCTGAGCAACAGGCAGTCCTGCCTTGATTCCCCACAAAGATACAGGGGAAACCCTTCTGGATGGAGCAGGCGTGAATCGGAGGACCTACTGGGAGAACAAGGTCGCCCACCGCGCGGAAGCCAAGTCGCGGGACCCAGACGCAGAAGCCCCAGGGTCTGCGCGACAGTGCTCCAAGGGGAGTGCATGCCACACAGACAACAGCGGGGAGACTTGGGACGCTCAGGGCTCCGAGTCCACACATCGGCGCTGGAAGGGGAGGTGAGCTCAATAACCCGAGACATTGGTGGGGAAACGGGGGTCAGAATCTAGAGGGGGGCCGGAAAGTGCAGCAAACTCACTACCGGAAAGAAGGAAAAAAAAAAAGCTTTGGGGTTTCTCTTCCCCCTAACCTTGCAAAGGTTACAAGGCTGCAAGGCTTGAAGAATTCCCAAGAGACAAAGAGCAGGCCTCCTCTTTGGATTTACATATCAATGGGGGAGAGTTAAGGAACTGAGTCACTACAATTCAGTAGCCTAGCCAACCCAGTGGGAGTCCAGAGGAGCCAAAGACTGGAAGCTAAATACCATCAATTCTGCACAGCCCTGCCCTGCGGTGTTACTTACCCCCTGAATAAATAAAATAAATAAATAAATAAAAAGAGAGAGATTTACCACGCATAACCTGAGGGTGTCACCTTTGCACACCCTTAACCAGGAAGAACCAGGCAGAGCTCTCAGGCCGCACCCATCTCAAGCCTCCAAGGCTCCTCCAACAGCAGGCAGTCCACTTAACACAGACACAGTATAAAAAAAAAAAAAAAGAAAAAAAACGCACAGTGACGCAAGAAGAATTAACTATGCCGAGCAACAAACACAGAAATAGAGGGAGCAAGATCAACGATGACACTATGATGCCTCCAAATAAGCAAAACACCCCAAGCCAAGAGTATGAAGATGATGAGATAGAAGAAATGCAAGATACGGATTTCAAAAAATTTATGATAAGAACATTTAGAAGTTTTCAAAAGCAAATCCTTGAACTACAGAAATCCTTAATGGACAAGATTGAAAATCTCTCTCGTGAAAATGAAATTTTAAGGAAGAGTCAAAATGAAACTCAGAAACTAGTAGAACAGGAAAGTGTAATAGTCAAGAGAAATCAAAATGAAATGAAGAGCTCAATAGATCAAATGACAAACACATTAGAAAGCCTTAAAAACAGAATGGGTGAAGCAGAAAAGAGAATATCGGACTTAGAAGATAGAGCACAGGAAAACATACAGTCAAACCAAAGAAAAGAAGAGGAAATTAGAAACCTAAAAAATATTGTTGGGAATCTACAGGATACTATTAAAAAAACCAACATTCGAGTTCTAGGAGTTCCTGAAGGCATGGAGAGAGAGAAAGGATTGGAAGGCCTTTTTAGTGAGATACTAGCAGAGAACTTTCCAGGTTTGGAGAAGGACAGAGATATCCTAGTACAGGAAGCTCATAGAACCCCCAATAAACATGACCAAAAGAGATCCTCACCACGACACGTGGTAATTAAACTTACCACAGTGAAACATAAAGAAAAGATCCTAAAATGTGCAAGAGAGAAACGTCAGATTACTCTCAGAGGATCTCCAATCAGACTCACAGCTGACTTCTCATCAGAAACCCTACAAGCTAGGAGGGAATGGCGAGACATAGCACAGGTGCTAAGAGAGAAAAATTGCCAGCCCAGAATATTATATCCTGCCAAGCTCTCATTTGTGAATGAAGGTGAAATAAAGACCTTTCATAGCAAACAGAAATTGAAAGACTTTGTGGCCACTCGTCCGGCCCTGCAAAAGATACTTAAAGATGTGCTACACTCAGAAACACAGAAACACGGCCATCAATATGAAAGAAGGGAAAGGAAGAACACCTACCAGTAAAAGAGCATGGGAAGCTCAAAGCATATACTAGAAAATATTTCCGGGAAAATGGCAGGGCAAAGTCACTACGTATCAACTGTCACATTGAACATTAACGGTCTGAATTCTTCAGTTAAAAGACACCGTTTGGCTGACTGGCTCACAGAACACAACCCAACTATTTGTTGCCTACAAGAAACACATCTCTCTAACAAAGAGGCATGCAGACTGAAAGTGAAAGGTTGGAAAAAGATATTCCATGCCAACAGAAACCAAAAAAAAAGCAGGTGTAGCCATATTAATATCAGACAAAATAAACTTTAATACAAAAACTGTTAAGAGAGACAAAGAGGGACACTATATAATGATTAAGGGTTCAATTCAACAGGAAGATGTAACTATTATAAATGTATATGCACCTAATTACAGGGCACCGGTCTATTTAAAAGATATGTTAAGGGACTTAAAGGGAGATTTAGATTCCAATACAATAGTACTGGGGGACTTCAATACTCCACTCTCAGAAATAGACAGATCATCTGGACAGAAGATCAACAAGGAAACAGCAGATTTAATTGACACTATTGTCCAAATGGATCTAACAGATATCTACAGAACTTTCAACCCTACATCTACAGACTTCACATTCTTCTCAGCAGCGCATGGAACCTTCTCTAAGATTGATCACATACTAGGCCATAAAGCAAGTCTCAGCAAATTTAAAAGAATTAGAATCATACCATGCAGCTTCTCAGACCACAGTGGGATGAAGCTGGAAATTAGCAACTCAGGAAACCCCAGAAAGTATGCAAACACATGGAGACTGAACAACATGTTCCTGAATGAACACTGGGTCATTCAAGAAATCAAAAGAGAAATCAAAAACTTTCTGGAAGTAAATGAAGACAACAACACAACATATCAAAACTTATGGGATACAGCAAAAGCAGTATTGAGAGGCAAATTTATAGCAATAGGTGCCTACATCAAGAAATTGGAAAGGTACCAAATAAATGAGCTTTCAGCGCACCTCAAGGACCTAGAAAAACTGCAGCAAACCAAACCCAAATCTAGAAGGAGAAGAGAAATAATTAAAACCAGAGAAGAAATTAACAGGATTGAATCCAAAAAAACATTACAAAAAATCAGCCAAGCGAGAAGCTGGTTTTTTGAAAAAATAAACAAAATTGACACCCCATTGGCCCAACTAACTAAAAAAAAGAAGAGAAAAGACCCAAATCAATAAAATCAGAGATGAAAAAGGAAACGTAACAACAGACACCACAGAAATAAAAAAGAATCATCAGAAATTACTACAAGGACCTGTATGCCAGCAAACAGGAAAACCTATCAGAAATGGATAGATTCCTGGACACATGCAATCTACCAAAATTGAACCATGAAGACATCGAAAACCTAAATAGACCCATAACTGAAACAGAAATTGAAACAGTAATAAAGGCCCTCCCAACAAAGAAAAGCCCAGGACCAGATGGATTCACTGCTGAATTCTACCAGACATTTAAAGAAGAACTAATCCCATTTCTTCTCAAACTATTCAGAACAATCGAAGAAGAGGGAATCCTCCCAAATTCTTTCTATGAAGCCAGCATCACCTTAATCCCTAAGCCAGAGAAAGATGCAGCACTGAAAGAGAATTACAGACCAATATCCCTGATGAACATAGATGCAAAAATCCTCAATAAAATTCTGGCCAATAGAATACAACAACACATCAGGAAAATCATCCACCCAGACCAAGTGGGATTCATCCCTGGTATGCAGGGATGGTTCAACATTCGCAAATCAATCAATGTGATTCAC